>NC_059192.1:40231338-40540713 GCF_020615455.1 Coregonus clupeaformis | reverse complement strand
GGCTGAAATTTGTTTTGTGTTAATTGAGTTTTTTGTATCATTTACATTTTAGTCATTTAGCAGACGCTCTTATCCAGAGCGACTTACATGAGCAATTAGGGTTAAGTGCCTTGCTCAAGGGCACATCGACATATTTTTTCACCTAGTTGGCTCGGGGATTAGAACCAGCGACCTTTCGGTTGCTGGCACAACGCTCTTAACCACTAAGCTACCTGTTTTTTATTAATGATCTTTCATTAATAAAAAACATTGTGTGGCCTGAATCATGTTAAGAAACTGTTGATCAGTTGAACTTTTTAAATTTTAAATTTTATTTAACAGTAACATGTAAAACACAAAAAACAGAACAGCCAGAGGGATTACACAAAAAAAATAAAAAAAATAAAAAATGTAATAGAAAATTGGCTTTTTCCTTCATACATTTTGATTTGTGTATGAAATATTTTCCTAATAAAATAAAGACATTTATGACATACTGACATTCAATTGTGGAATCAGTGTAGTAAAATACACTGCTCAAAAAAATAAAGGGAACACTTAAACAACACAATGTAACTCCAAGTCAATCACACTTCTGTGAAATCAAACTGTCCACTTAGGAAGCAACACTGATTGAACATGCTGTTGTGCAAATGGAATAGACAACAGGTGGAAATTATAGGCAATTATAGCAAGACACCCCCAATAAAGGACTGGTTTTGCAGGTGGTGACCACAGACCATTTCTCAGTTCCTATGCTTCCTGGCTGATGTTTTGGTCACTTTTGAATGCTGGCGGTGCTTTCACTCTAGTGGTAGCATGAGACGGAGTCTACAACCCACACAAGTGACTCAGGTAGTGCAGCTCATCCAGGATGGCACATCAATGCGAGCTGTGGCAAGAAGATTTGCTGTGTCTGTCAGCGTAGTGTCCAGAGCATGGAGGCGCTACCAGGAGACAGGCCAGTACATCAGGAGACGTGGAGGAGGCCGTAGGAGGGCAACAACCCAGCAGCAGGACTGCTACCTCCACCTTTGTGCAAGGAGGAGCAGGAGGAGCACTGCCAGAGCCCTGCAAAATGACCTCCAGCAGGCCACAAATGTGCATGTGTCTGCTCAAATGGTCAGAAACAGACTCCATGAGGGTGGTATGGGTCCAATTGAATCCAATTGAGCACATCTGGGACATCATGTCTCGCTCCATCCACCAACGCCACATTGCACCACAGACTGTCCAGGAGTTGGCGGATGCTTTAGTCCAGGTCTGGGAGGAGATCCCTCAGGAGACCATCCGCCACCTCATCAGGAGCATGCCCAGGCATTGTAGGGAGGTCATACAGGCACGTGGAGGCCACACACACTACTGAGCCTAATTTTGACTTGTTTTAAGGACATTACATCAAAGTTGGATCAGCCTGTAGTGTGGTTTTCCACTTTAATTTTGAGGGTGACTCCAAATCCAGACCTCCATGGGTTGATACATTTGATTTCCATTGATAATTTTTTGTGTGATTTTGTTGTCAGCACATTCAACTATGTAAAGAAAGAAGTATTTAATAAGATTATTTCATTCATTCAGATCTAGGATGTGTTATTTTAGTGTTCCCTTTATTTTTTTGAGCAGTGTAATATGTCAAACTTAGATATTTCAATGGTTGTATGCATTTTGTTGCAAAGATATAGTTGAACGTCAGTCCAGAACATCTGACTATGTAAACAATTACAAAATAAGTGTTCAATAGATCGTCTCACACACCCAAATACCTCTCTGCAGCTGCCACCACCACCACCTCAATTTTATTCGATTTGCATTCCATCCCTGCAGTACAATGAATAACCATTGCTATAAACGCTAAAAATCCAATCTTGTTGAACCATATATCACTTTTTGGTTTATCTCTCTGTACTGGTACATCTCTACTACTCACACCATTTCTCTCAGGATCCCTCCCCCTTGACTCATCTTCCTCTACTTTCTTCACTGCCTCCGCATATGACAACTTCTTCTCTACTCTTACCCTGGATACCTCAACCTGCTTCTCTCACACTGGACATGTCTGATCCCCAGCCCCATGTCCACCCCTACAATTAGCACACACCACCACTTTCCCCACTGCTTCACACTTCTTTGTCTCATGCCCTTCTGCACACTTTTCACACCTTGGAATCCCCCTCCTACACACTGCTGCCACATGCCCATAAGTTTGACACCTGTAACATCTTAAGGTATTCGGCACATATGCTCGCACTGGATAACATATATCCTAACCTCACTTTCTCAGGCAAAGACTCAACTTCAAAACTCAAAAGTACAGACAATGACTCTTCTGTTTCCCCACTCTCGCCACCCTGTTTACGTCGCACCAAACGATGAGCATCACACACCGGCAATCTTCCCCTTCAGTTGGTCAACTTTTACATTCACTGCTACTCCAGTAATCACTCCTCTCAATGGCGCCCTTTTCTTAAGAGCGAAACAATTCACAATTCTTTCCCCCATTTGTTTAACTCTGAGCGCCTTCTCCCTCTGCCCAACAGAAACACAAACAATTATCACTAGACCACTTCTGGTTACCCTCACCGATTCCACTTTACCCAACGCTCTTTTCACCCATCTTGAAACCACAATTGGATCAGCCAAAAGGCAAGGATCCATTTTTTCCACAAACTTCACTCCTACTGTCACAGACTAATCTTTATCCTGACCCGCTGTGCAATCCTCGGGCTCTGAGTACTTCACCACACCTTCCACCTCCGAAACATCACCCTCATTCACTTCCATTTCTACTTCTGTCTTCAGCTCACTTTGCTTACATTTCCTACCACTCTTCTTTAACAAACCTTCTCCCTTTTTCCCGCCATTTTTAACTGACTCAAACTCACAATCTTCCTCCATCTCTCTCTTAGACCTCCTCTG
This sequence comes from Coregonus clupeaformis, assembly GCF_020615455.1. Taxonomy (NCBI): domain Eukaryota; kingdom Metazoa; phylum Chordata; class Actinopteri; order Salmoniformes; family Salmonidae; genus Coregonus; species Coregonus clupeaformis. The sequence continues at coordinate 40,537,818 of NC_059192.1, read as the reverse complement.
CCTCTCTTTTTCCCTCCATTCCTCCTCATTCATCCAAGTATACGTCTCCTTATGATAATACTGCATTTCTCCAAACCTATATCTGTTTCTTGCCTTCTGTAAGGACTCCATTTTCCCCCTCCTTTCCCTTCCGGCGTCTATTTTATCCTCGGCCTTGACCTCTTCATTGCTCTCCTCTTCTGATCCGCTGTCTTTCTCTCCTGAATCACCATCGTCTTCCGATCCCTCATCCGAGCTGTTATCATCGGGACTTACTCCCTTTCCAACTGCTCGTCTTTTCGCTGAAGACGCCATGCTCGACCGCTTGTCTTCTGCTCGGGTAAAACACAGAGTGAACAGTCGCCCGTGCGCGCCAAAATATAATTTATTTGGACGAATCAAAAATGACTTTGGAAAACCACTTTGACTCCGCCTCCTGAAGTGCCACTGTACACAGAAATGCTGATTTTAGGCAGCACTAAAAAGGCAGGGCAGGGCACATGATTAGCACGTCGACTGACCTGTATGGTGGACGGAGAAAATAAATTCACTTCATCCATGCTACTGTTCTTTGATGAAGAGTCTCTCCCTTCTCATGTAAAGTTAGGATTCATGAGATACCCTGTAAGAGCTTTTGTGCACAAGCCCCTTCAGTGTCATAAATGTAAAAGATTTGGTCATGTGTCAAGTGTGTGCAGAAGGGAAAGGTTGCAACTGTGGAGGTGAACATGCGCCTGAATTCTTGGAGTGCCCTGTTAGGGTGAAGGAGAATGAAGTGGCAAGGGTAAGGCGTGTCCAGCATGTCTCCTATCTGGAGGCGGTGAGAAAATTGGAAGGAACCAGTGACGGGGAAGAAGCAATGGTAGTAGAGCCACCACGACCAGTGAAGGTTTCTCATCACCCGAGGGATAGTGAAATGCTACATGTTAAAAAGGTGGACTTTGTATTATTTATTGCAACTGTACAGCACTGTACAGCACAAGCGGAGAAGAAGTCTAAGAAAATTGGAATGATTGTGAATGCTGCTGAACGCTTTTTGGGTCCTCGTGATTTCACAGCCGAGGCCGTGCAAGAAATCCTGGCGGTGAACGTACCCATATCACAGGCCCCTGAGACTGTGTAGGGATGTATTTTGGAGTGGACTTTGATTGAAGGAGTGTGATGGTTTTCTTTTGTATGACGTCGTTTTCCCAAAATGTATTTTTGTTGTTTCTTATTCAACACCCCGTCCAGCTGGTGGCGGTAATGCACCATTAAAATTGGATGCCAAATGCCGTTAAACCCCATCGAAGAAGAACAAGAACAAGAAGAAGGCACATGATTGGAGTATTCATTGCAGTGTGTAATGCAGTGTAGGCTAGTTTGTTTTACACCATCCCAGCAGGGCAAAAGAGTCAAGGCTGAGAAAAAAATCATTCGGGGCTAGAGCCCTGAAAGCCCAGGTCTGGTGACCCCAATGCCCATGGGACTGAAGATCGGAGGTGTCCGATAAGAGAAAGGCAGGTTGAGGTTGCCAGGGTTAGAGTAGTACAGAAGGTGTCGTATCCTGAAGCAGTGAAGAGAGTGGTAGAGAAAGATGGGTACAGGGTGAGGGTGGCGGCAGCTGCAGAGAAGTACTTAGGATTGAGAGGTTTTACTGCAGAAGATTTGCAGGGGGTGTTGAGTGGTAGTGTTCTGTCCTCCCAGACCGTTGATGTAGGATTAGATAGGGTTAAATAGTGGAAATAGCCTAATAGTTGGCAAGGTAATTTTCCTTTTCCTTTTTCCTAATTTTGTTTTACTGGAAGTTAATGTTGGTAGGCCGTGACTGGTCTCACACTCCAGTACAGTAGGTGGCGGTGTATGCACCTAAAAGGAGGATGCGATCCGCCAACCCAACCCCAACGAAGAAGAAGAACTCCACTATCTTGGTTGTGGAACTCTACTCTACTATCTTGGTTATGGAATTGTGTTTTGCCACAAAAGTCCGGTTGTGACTGGTTTGATCCAGTCTTTTGAGCATGCGCAATCGGTGTAAACAGGAAGAAGCTGCGAAAACCAGGGAAAATCTAGAAGACGACTAGATATTCAACGGAAATAATCATAACGTTCATTGATTAATCGTGATTATATTATTTTAGCGCACGAGTATGTCAACAAATACAATATTATATGATATTTATTCTGAATGAAGTATTTTAGCACAGTGGTACACGACGATAGTCAGCATTGCCAGCAACGTTACGTTAGCTAGTCAAATTTTTTTTGACAGATTGGCAACTAACTGAAGCTAGTAGCTGTCGTTTCGTTTTACTAGAAAATTGTTTGCAAGAACCTAATTTGGACAGACAAGTCGAGCAATATTTTTGCACACTGCGGCCTGTGAACAACGCCGGGGATTGTCAGTAAACTAACGTTACACGTTAGTAAACTACACGGTGTATTTCCCCTCTCCTTTCAAGTCCTCGCGATGGCCTGCTAACCTCCTATTGTCGGAGTTTCAGGTCAGACTCCCCTCTTGTTCAAACAAGTTTTTTTTTTTTTACAACAGACAGTCTATAGAAATGGTTCAGAAAGGTAAGCCGGTGGTGGGGACGTCTCAAGTGGAGGTTGAGGCGAGCCCAAACTCGGGGCCGTCTGAGGCTGGTTCCGAAGCCCCTGGCTCAGTGGAAGAAACGAGAAGCATCGGGGTGGAACTATCGGGCCGCAGGAAATTCATCAGTGGAGTCGTGGAGGGTGAGCAGAACATATTATATTGAAAAAAGCACGTTGATTTGCTATAGCTAGTGATTTTCGTGTTATGATTTTGATGCATATAGGATTTGCAGACTAGTCAGATGCAGAAAGAATGCCAGAATAATTAGAGAATGATTGTGATTATGCAGGACTCTTATTAACACTGTATTGTGCTATTAACAACTACTCAAGGTCGATGGCCCATCCTGGATGTTGTTATTTTTAAATCGATCAGGGCCTGGTTTCCCAAAAGCATCTAAAGGCTATCATTAGAAACTTCTTAGGAGCATCTTAAAGCTGCAATATGTAACTTTTTGGGCCACCTGACCAAATTAACATAGAAATGTGAGTTATAGATCTGTCATTCTCATTGAAAGCAAGTCTATAAGAAGCGATCCGTGTGCAACTGCAGCCCACAATTCGGGGTGTTCCGGCATATGGGCATTCCTGCATCTGCAGGAACGCCCCTCTCCCGGAGCATCCCATTGGTTCCTTCATGAACACCCCCCCTCTAGCCTCCCATTGAATGTATTATCAGAGTTTTTGCGCCTCCCGGAGTCCTCCTTGTTAGCGAGCGGGAGCGACACCAGTAGACAGGGTTATTTTCTCCCGCCTGCCGAACACCTGCACTCACTGTCATTAACAGAAATGTGGGAAAACGGTGCCTGATAGGCGGGGGTGAAAGGACACTGTCTACCGGTCGCGCCACACGTCCACCCCCGCTAGCACGGGAGGCTGGGGCGACACCATGTGTTCACTAACTATAGCACACAGTGTCACCCCTGCCTCCCGCCTGCTGTGTACCGGACTAGCTGGCTAAGCTAGCACACAGTGTCCTTTGCTCCCGCCTGCCGAACACCTGCCCACGCGGTCATTAACAGAACTGCGAGAAAACAGTGCCCGACAGGCGAGGACGAAGGACAGGGTCTACTGGAGTATGGCTACCTAGCTACCGTTGTGGCCCCCCCCCTCCTCTCTGTGGTTTATCAGTGGCTGGCATACAATGTTTATTGTACATTAACACCACCTACTGTACTGGATCGCTCCCACCTCCCGCCTGTCCTAGCTTCAAAATGTACCAATAGAGAAGTATAGAGGGGTTCCTGCAGATGCAGGAATGCCCACATGCAGGAACGCCCCGAATTGCAGGCCACAATTGCACCCTTCTCCTAAGAAGTGGTAGATCTGTTCTATGTGAGCAAATATTTTTTTTTAACGTCATTTAGCAGACTTACAGTTAGTGACTGCATACATGTATTTTTTTTATACTGGCCCCCCGTGGGAATCGAACCCACAACCCTGCTCTACCAACTGAGCTACACAGGACTATTTCTTAGCTTCCCTTTTAAGTTTTGTACACCAGCTTCAAACAGCTGAAAATACAATATTTTTGGTTATGGAAAATACATTTCACAGCGCTTTAGATGGTACAATGATTCCCTACACTATACTTGCTTGTTTTGTCACAAACTGAAATTAGGTGAAGCCATTAATGTTGTACTTAAATGCTCGTAATCTAACGCCTGAATCAGACCACTCGTAGAACAGCGAAGTGCGTCGCTAGATGCTTTTTTGCCCTCCTGTGTCACTGTATACACAGAAGATCTCACCTAAACATAGAATCACATGGTTTATCCATCTCTCAGATTTTTTTTGTAATGACAGTAAAACATTGAGTATAACATTTGTTGGCACCTTCAATTCTTGCACATTTTCTAATAACAAGTATTTTTCAACACTCTGCCTACTAAACCAACCAGAACTCCCGTACATACCCCTCGTGATGAAGGCAGCCAATGGCCTGCTTCTATCTACGATGTAAACAGTCTCTTGTGAAAACGCTAGCTACTCTGCGTTAGCACACTCCACCAACCCTGATGTTCTAGCAGTGTCTGAATCAAGGCTTAGGAAGGCCACCAAAAATTCAGAAATGTCCATCCCCAACTACAACATTTTCCATCTAGATTGAACTGCCAAAGGGGGCGGAGTTGCAATCTACTGTAGAGAGAGCATGCAGAGCTCTATCATACTATCCAGGTCTGTGCCCAAACAGTTTGAGCTTCTACTTCTAAAAATCCACCTTTCCAGAAATAAGTCTCTCACTGTTGCCGCTTGCTACAGACCCCCCTCAGCCCCCAGCTGTGCCCTGGACACCGTATGTGAATTGATTGCCCCCCATCTATCCTCAGAGTTCGTACTGCTTGTTGACCTAAACTGGGATATGCTTAACACCCCGGCCATCCTACAATCCAAACTAGATGCCCTCAATCTCACACAAATGATCAAGGAACCTACCAGGTACAATCCTAAAACCGTAAATATGGACATCCTCATAGATATCATCCTGACTAATTTACCCTCTAAATACACATCCGCTGTCTTCAACCAGGATCTCAGCGATCACTGCCTCATTGCCTGCGTCCATAATGGGTCCGCGGTCAAACGACCACCCCTCATCACTGTCAAATGCTCCCTAAAACACTTTAGCGAGCAGGCCTTTCTAATTTACCTGGCCCGGGTATCCTGGATGGATATTGACCTCATTCCGTCAGTAGAGGATGCCTGGTTGTTCTTTAAAAGTGCTTTCCTCTTCATCTTAAATAAGCATGCCCCATTCAAAAAATTCAGAACTAAGAACTGATATAGCCCCTGGTTCACCCCAGAATTGACTGCCCTTGACCAGCACAAAAACATCCTGTGGCGTACTGCATTATCATCGAACAGCCCCCGCGATATGCAACTTTTCAGGGAAGTCAGGAACCAATATACACAATCAGTTAGGAAAGCAAAGGTTAGCTTTTTCAAGCACTAACACCAAAAAGTTTTGGGACACTAAAGTCCATGGAGAATAAGAGCATCTCCTCCCAGCTGCCCACTGCACTGAGGCTAGGAAACACTGTCACCACCGATAAATTTCAATAAGCATTTTGCTACAGCTGGCCATGCTTTCCACCTGGCTACCCCTACCCCGGCCACCAGCTCTGCCCCCCCCCCCTGCTTCTCCTTCACCCAAATTCAGATAGCTGATGTTCAGAAAGAGCTGCAAAATCTGGACCCCTACAAATCAGCTGGGCTAGACAATCTGGACCCTTTCTTTCTAAAATTAGCCGCCGAAATTGTAGCAACCCGTATTACTAGCCTGTTCAACCTCTCTTTCGTATCATCTGAGATCCACAGAGATTGGAAAGCTGCCGCGGTCATCCCCCTCTTCAAAGGGGGTGACACTGTAGATCCAAACTGTTACAGACCTATATCCATCCTGCCCTGCCTTTCGAAAGTATCTCACCTGCCTCAACGACGCACTTAGCGAACGTTCTCTCTGTGTTGTGTTTTGAGAAACATATGTTACATCTTCGGCCGTTGTAGGAATGATGCGTCGTTAAAACACTCGTTAGCCAAAGTTCCATCGCTATCAGGAAACCGGGCCCAGCTTCGATAATGGCTTCTGCAGAAGCTTGAAATGGGACCCTAGCTACAGTTGGAGTCATTAAAAATCGTTTTTTTCAACCACTCCACAAATGTCTTGTTAACAAATAATGGTTTTGGCAAGTCGGTTAGGACATCTACTTTGTGCATGACACAAGTCATTTTTCCAACAATTGTTTACAGACATTATTTCACTTATAATTCACTGTATCACAATTCCAGTGGGTCAGAAGTTTACATACACTAAGTTGACTGTGCCTTTAAACAGCTTGGAAAATTGCAGAAAATGATGTCATAGGCTAATTGACATCATTTGAGTCAATTGGAGGTGTACCTGTGGATGTATGTCAAGGCCTACCTTCAAACTCAGTGCCTCTTTGCTTGACATCATGGGAAAATCAAAAGAAATCAGCCAAGACCTCAGAAGAAAAATTGAGGCTCAGTAGTGCTTGAAGTCTGCGATGCATCGACATCACCAGACGCTGGGTATCTTCCCTGGTGATGCTCTGCCAGGCCTGTACTGCAGCCATCTTCAGTTCCTGCTTGTTTCGGGGACTTATTGCCTTCAGTCTCATTTTACATTTACATTTTAGTCATTTAGCAGACGCTCTTATCCAGAGCGACTTACAGTTAGTGAATACATATTTTTTTTATACTGGCCCCCTGTGGGAATTGAACCCACAACCCTGGCGTTGCAAACACCATGCTCTATCAACTGAGCTACATCCCTGCCGGCCATTCCCTCCCCTACCCTGGACGACGTTGGGCCAATTGTGCGCCGCCCATGAGTCTCCCGGTCGCGGCCGGCTGCGACAGAGCCTGGATTCGAACCAGGATCTCTAGTGGCACAGTTAGCACTGCGATGCAGTGCCTTAGACCACTGCGCCACTCTTCAGCATGTAAAATGCATGTTCAATTGGATTCAGATCCGGTGATTGACTCGGCCAGTTAAGGATTTTCAACTTTTTGGATGAAGACAAGTGAGCCTGTTCCACTGGCAGCCATACAGGCCCAAGCCATAACACCCCCTCCACTATGCTTCACGGATGAGGTGGTATGCTTTGGATCATGGGCATTTCTTTTCTCCACACTTTCCCCTTTCCATCACTCTGGTACATGTTCATCTCTTGGGGCTCTTTTTAGGTGCTTTTTAGCAAACTGTAATCTCGCCTTTCTGTTCTTCAGGCTTATCATTGGTTTGCATCTTGTAGTGTACCCTCTGTAGTCCTGCTGGTGTAGACTTCTACGTACAGTGGGGAGAACAAGTATTTGATACACTGCCGATTTTGCAGGTTTTCCTACTTACAAAGCATGTAGAGGTCTGTAATTTTTTTATCATAGGTACACTTCAACTGTGAGAGATGGAATCTAAAACAAAAATCCAGAAAATCACATAGTATGATTTTTAAGTAAATCATTTGCATTTTATTGCATGACGTAAGTATTTGATCACCTACTAACCAGTAAGAATTCCGGCTCTCACAGACCTGTTAGTTTTTCTTTAAGAAGCCCTCCTGTTCTCCACTCATTACCTGTATTAACTGCACTTGTTTGAACTCGTTACCTGTATAAAAGACACCTGTCCACACACTCAATCAAACAGACTCCAACCTCTCCATGGCCAAGACCAGAGAGCTGTGTAAGGACATCAGGGATAAAATTGTAGACCTGCACAAGGCTGGGATGGGCTACAGGACAATAGGCAAGCAGCTTGGTGAGAAGGCAACAACTGTTGGCGCAATTATTAGAAAATGGAAGAAGTTCAAGATGACGGTCAATCACCCTCGGTCTCCATGCAAGATCTCACCTCGTGGGGCATCAATGATCATGAAGAAGGTGAGGGATCAGCCCAGAACTACACAGCAGGACCTGGTCAATGACCTGAAGAGAGCTGGGACCACAGTCTCAAAGAAAACCATTAGTAACACACTACGCCGTCATGGATTAAAATCCTGCAGCGCACGCAAGGTCCCCCTGCTCAAGCCAGCGCATGTCCAGGCCCATCTGAAGTTTGCCAATGACCATCTGGATGATCCAGAGGAGGAATGGGAGAAGGTCATGTGGTCTGATGAGACAAAAATAGAGCTTTTTGGTCTAAACTCCACTCACCGTGTTTGGAGGAAGAAGAAAGATGAGTACAACCCCAAGAACACCATCCCAACCGTGAAGCATGGAGGTGGAAACATCATTCTTTGGGGATGCTTTTCTGCAAAGCGGATAGGACGACTGCACCGTAATGAAGGGAGGCTGGATGGGGTCATGAATCGCGAGATCTTGCCTCAGTAAGAGCATTGAAGATGGGTCGTGGTTGGGTCTTCCAGCATGACAATGACCTGAAACACACAGCCAGGGCAACTAAGGAGTGACTCCGTAAGAAGCATCTCAAGGTCCTGGAGTGGCCTAGCCAGTCTCCAGACCTGAACCCAATAGAACATCTTTGGAGGGAGCTGAAAGTCCGTATTGCCCAGCGACAGCCCCGAAACCTGAAGGATCTGGAGAAGGTCTGTATGGAGGAGTGGGCCAAAATCCCTGCTGCAGTGTGTGCAAACCTGGTCAAGACCTACAGGAAACGTAATTGCAAACAACGTTTTCTGTACCAAATATTAAGTTCTGCTTTTCTGATGTATCAAATACTTATGTCATGCAATAAAATGCAAATGAATTACTTAAAAATCATACAATGTGATTTTCTGGATTTTTGTTTTAGATTCCGTCTCTCACAGTTGAAGTGTACCTATGATAAAAATTACAGACCTCTACATGCTTTGTAAGTAGGAAAACCTGCAAAATCGGCAGTGTATCAAATACTTGTTCTCCCCACTGTATGGTAGACTTTGACACATCTACACCTGCATCCAGGAGAGTGTTTTTGATCTGTTGGGCTGTTGTCAGGGGGGTTTTCTTCACCATGGAGAGTATTCTCCGGTCATCCACTACAGTGGTCTTCCTCGGTCTACCGGGTCTTTTGACATAATTGAGTTCACCGGTTTTTTTCTTCTTCTTGTTAATGATGAACCAAACTGTTGACTTGGGCATGGCCAGGGTTTTTGCAATGTTCCTGTTTTCATTTCTGAGCGTTATGACGGCCAGCTTCATTTGCATCGACACTGCTGTCTTCCTCATGTTGTCACACCCCAACAACAACCTCCAAAGGCAATAGCAAAGTCTAGAATCAATACTATTCATCAACAGCTCTCCTGCATTGACTAACGACACAAATGAATACCCCTGCCTAACGACACACATCTGTGAAGCCAATTTAACAGATACTTAAAATGGGGGGACCATGTACAAAAGGTGCTGTCATTTCTAAACGGTTCATCCGATATGTATGAAAATACCCTCAAATTAAAGCTGACAGTCTGCACTTCACCCTCATTGTCATTGTATCCTTTCAAACTCAAAGTGCTAGAGTACAGAACCAAAATAACAAAACAATGGTCACTGTCCAATGAATTATGGAGCTCACTTAGATACTTTTGTACCTGTTTCCTCCAGCATCTTTACAAGGTCCTTTGCTGTTGTTCTGGGATTGATTTGCACTTTTCGCAACAAAGTACGTTAATCTCTAGGAGACAGAACTCATCTCCTTCCTGAGCGGTATGACGGCTGCGTGGTCCCATGGTGTTTCCACTTGCATACTATTGTTTGTACAGATGAATGTGGTACCTTCAGGCATTTGGAAATTGCTCCCAAGGATGAACCAGACTTGTGGAGGTCTACAACTTTTTTTCTGAGGTCTTGGCTGATTTCTGTTGATTTTCCCATGATGTCAAGCAAAGAGGCACTGAGTTTGAAGGTAGGCCTTGAAATACATCCACAGGTACACCTCCAATTGACTCAAATGGTGTCAATTAGCCTATCAGAAGCTTCTAAAGGCATGACATCATTTTCTGGAATTTTCCAAGCTGTTTAAAGGCACAGTCAACTTAGTGTATGTAAACTTCTGACCCACTGGAATTGTGATACAGTGAATTATAAGTGAAATAATCTGTCTGTAAACAATTGTTGGAAAAATGACTTGTGTCATGAACAAAGTAGATGTCCTAACCGACTTGCCAAAACCATTGTTTGTTAACAAGACATTTGTGGAGTGGTTGAAAAACTAGTTTTAATGACTCCAACCTAAGTGTATGTAAACTTCCGACTTCAATATGTTTTATGTTTCTGGACAATGCACCATGCTGCCTTGTTGACAACATGACCGAGGTGCGCAGATTACTGTTCATTTGAAAAGGGCGCTCCTTCCGCTTTTGGCTATTTACGTCACAGGCTATAGACCGGTGCACCGCGGCTCAGGTTAATAGAACTCCTTCAATGGCCGTGTTCGAGTGCATCAAAACCTTGATATATCTGGGGTAAATTGTGACTGTCTGATCTACAAGGAATGAGTCGTTATTTATGTTGCAATGTGATTTGTAGATCAGTCAGTCGCCTACACTGTAGGCAGCAATGTCGAACAAGCCCAAAGAGCATCGCATCAAGGCAGTGTTTTTCATTAGCGCTGGCTGTCGGCTAATCAGCCGGTTACAGACACATTTTCAGCCGGATACATTTTACACTTCTTATTAACTAGGCTACTTTTCATTTAAAAGTTTTAATTCGCTAGTCCGTCGAGCCCTCTTCTGCTGGAATGAACGATATGCATCTTCTAGCGATCTATTGATAGGATAGACGCATGTCAGTCACAAAGCGAGTGATGACAGAGAAACGCTGCAGAGAGAAAGAGCGGAAGCGAGAGGTTTCACTCTCGCCTAAATCTGTCCAAAATAAGCCTTTTTGCCGATTTTAACTGACAATTTAAAATAATGAAAACATCAGAAAAAGATGGTCAATCATCACTGCAGGAACAATAAGTAATGGAGAGCTCCTTCTGGTCCAAATATGATAATTGTGACCCTCACGGAATCCTGGCATTAAAACGGAATTCAACAATATAAAAAAATATCTTGACCTTAGTAGGGAATCAACTAAATGTATTGAAAATGAATTAATTTGCCCAATTTTATCATAATACATTAACATAATGCATCAGTGATTCATATTTCCTGCAACTTTCTGAAGAGGCATCGAGAATGCCCCTGCCTGTGTGTGTGTGTGTGCGGTGCGCAAGTCTACCTACTTTGTGTAGCCTTTAGCAATTATGCTAATGTGAACAACCTTCTGGGAGATGGAAAGGCTTTCCCAAAAACCTTCTCAATTAAATTTTAACTACAAAGTAGCCCAATGATATGACCTGGCAGAATGATATCATTATTCTTTTCATCAATCCAGTGTGTTTTTGTTTTGCAAACTCTACCAGCACATGCGCTACAAAAAACACTGCTAAACAACAGCCTCTTGCTATGTGTGGAAAACACTGATCAAGGAGGAGCCCAAAGCAACACCCATACTGTCTTCAGGGCAAACACGTGGCAGCTGAATGTACACTGCCAGGGGAATAGATAAGGGTGGATGTCTGCAGGCCTGGAATGTTTGCTGTGTGTGTTAAGGGATACTGCGAGATTCTTTAATTGAAGATTCTCAAATTTTTCTACTTACCCAGAGTCGGATGAACTCGTGGATACCATTTTTATCCAGTCATTGCGCTCGCTAGTTAGCATTGGCTCGCGAAACTACCGCTAACTTCCTTCATACTGCACGTGGAGACATAGTATCCACAAGCCTCTGGGTAAGTAGAACAAGGGCTTAAATGACAATCTTTCTTATTTTGTTTGCAACAGGCTTCTACGGCCGGCCATGGACAATGGAACAAAGGAAAGAGCTGTTCAGGAGGTAATATAATAGTTATGTCCAGCAGGCTGGCATATGGTGTTGACTAGTGCTCTATCATAATGGAATCAGTGAATGTACTGAAGTTTTCAATATCATCAAATTAGAAGTGGCTTAAATCTATTTTGACATTATATTATATGATAACCAAAGCAAACCATGTCGCACAAAGCATGTGTTAATCACAATACAGTGGGGGGAAAAAGTATTTAGTCAGCCACCAATTGTGCAAGTTCTCCCACTTAAAAAGATGAGAGAGGCCTGTAATTTTCATCATAGGTACACGTCAACTATGACAGACAAAATGAGAAATAAAAATCCAGAAAATCACATTGTAGGATTTTTAATGAATTTATTTGCAAATTATGGTGGAAAATAAGTATTTGGTCACCTACAAACCAGCAAGATTTCTGGCTCTCACAGACCTGTAACTTCTTCTTTAAGAGGCTCCTCTGTCCTCCACTCGTTACCTGTATTAATGGCACCTGTTTGAACTTGTTATCAGTATAAAAGACACCTGTCCACAACCTCAAACAGTCACACTCCAAACTCCACTATGGCCAAGACCAAAGAGCTGTCAAAGGACACCAGAAACAAAATTGTAGACCTGCACCAGGCTGGGAAGACTGAATCTGCAATAGGTAAGCAGCTTGGTTTGAAGAAATCAACTGTGGGAGCAATTATTAGGAAATGGAAGACATACAAGACCACTGATAATCTCCCTCGATCTGGGGCTCCACGCAAGATCTCACCCCGTGGGGTCAAAATGATCACAAGAACGGTGAGCAAAAATCCCAGAACCACACGGGGAGACCTAGTGAATGACCTGCAGAGAGCTGGGACCAAAGTAACAAAGCCTACCATCAGTAACACACTACGCCGCCAGGGACTCAAATCCTGCAGTGCCAGACGTGTCCCCCTGCTTAAGCCAGTACATGTCCAGGCCTGTCTGAAGTTTGCTAGAGTGCATTTGGATGATCCAGAAGAGGATTGGGAGAATGTCATATGGTCAGATGAAACCAAAATAGAACTTTTTTGGTAAAAACTCAACTCGTCGTGTTTGGAGGACAAAGAATGCCGAGTTGCATCCAAAGAACACCATACCTACTGTGAAGCATGGGGGTGGAAACATCATGCTTTGGGGCTGTTTTTTCTGCAAAGGGACCAGGACGACTGATCCGTGTAAAGGAAAGAATGAATGGGGCCATGTATCATGAGATTTTGAGTGAAAACCTCCTTCCATCAGCAAGGGCATTGAAGATGAAATGTGGCTGGGTCTTTCAGCATGACAATGATCCCAAACACACCGCCCGGGCAATGAAGGAGTGGCTTCGTAAGAAGCATTTCAAGGTCCTGGAGTGGCCTAGCTAGTCTCCAGATCTCAACCCCATAGAAAATCTTTGGGGGAGTTGAAAGTCCATGTTGCCCAGCGACAGCCCCAAAACATCACTGCTCTAGAGGAGATCTGCATGGAGGAATGGGCCAAAATACCAGCAACAGTGTGTGAAAACCTTGTGAAGACTTACAGAAAACGTTTGACCTGTGTCATTGCTAACAAGGGTATATAACAAAGTTTTTGTTATTGACCAAATACTTATTTTCCACCATAATTTGCAAATCAATTCATTAAAAATCCTACAATGTGATTTTCTGGATTTTTTTTCCTCATTTTGTCTGTCATAGTTGACGTGTACCTATGATGAAAATTACAGGCCTCTCTCATCTTTTTAAGTGGGAGAACTTGCACAATTGGTGGCTGACTAAATACTTTTTTTCCCCACTGTATGTGTTGTTCCCCAGACAGCAGAAATGGGGCTTGAACACATACCTCTACGCTCCTAAAGATGACTACAAACACAGGATGTTCTGGAGAGAGATGTACTCAGTAGAAGAAGCAGGTGAGGCTGTCTCATCATGGCCATGGGTTGAAATGATTCCTGTCACATATACATACAAATATGTAATAAACAAACCAAGCCTCACATATTTCACATCAATACTGAGTGAGTGTCACACTGATGTGAAATAGTATCTGTAACTAATGCATCTCTCTCTTATAGAACAACTGATGACCCTGATCAGTGCTGCAAAGGAGTATGGGACCGAGTTCATCTATGCCATCTCCCCGGGCCTAGACATCACCTTCTCTAACCAGAAAGAAGTGTCCACACTCAAGAGGAAACTGGACCAGGTAACACAACCTGTTTTTAAAAAATGCATCTCTCCTTCTTCCTTACCTTTCTGCTAATACCAACTGCTAATGTGCTGATTGCGATTTTTAGGATTGTGTTAGAGGAGTACTGTCTTATCTACATCCTTGACTGTCTGCACTCACTCATTTACCGGAGTCGTAACATGAAATTCATTCTCTCCCTTAGGTGACTCACTTTGGCTGCAAGTCATTTGCCTTACTGTTTGACGACATCGACCACAACATGTGCCCCGCCGACAAGGAAGTGTTCAGCTCCTTTGCCCATGCCCAGGTGTCTATCACCAACGAGATCTTTCAGTACCTGGGAGAGCCTGAGACCTTCCTATTCTGCCCCACAGGTAACACATACACCCTGTATGTTGTTACTGAAATTTGGGCTGAATTCAAAGTCGAAGGAAGATAGAGTTCATGTATGTTTTTCTTTGTATTTCCCTAAACCAGAGTACTGTGGAACGTTCTGCTACCCCAATGTGGCCCAGTCCCCCTACCTGCACACAGTGGGCGAGAAGCTGCTGCCTGGTATTGAAGTGCTGTGGACGGGTACAGTAGATCCAAACAAGTTCATATCCCACATGTTTTGGCACTCATTAGATGGAATTAACCTTACTATTATAAGATAAAAACACAGTAACAGACCTTGTAACATATATTTTAATATACTTTATAACTTGCATGACTCCTACATCTACAGTTGAAGTTGGAAGTTTACATACACTTAGGTTGGAGTCATTAAAACTCGTTTTTCAACCACTCCACAAATTTCTTGTTAACAAACTATAGTTTTGGCAAGTCGGTTAGGACATCTACTTTGTGCATGACACAAGTCATTTTTCCAACAATTGTTTACATACAGATTATTTCACTTGTAATTCACTATCACAATTCCAGTGGGTCAGAAGTTTACATACACTAAGTTGACTGTGCCTTTAAACAGCTTGGAAAATTGCAGAAAATGATGTCATGGCTTTAGAAGCTTCTGATAGGCTAATTGACATCATTTGAGTCAGGTGGAGGTGTACCTGTGGAGGTGGAGGTGTACCTGTGGATGTATTTCAAGGCCTACCTTCAAACTCAGTACCTCTTTGCTTGACAT
Source organism: Coregonus clupeaformis (assembly GCF_020615455.1). Lineage (NCBI taxonomy): Eukaryota > Metazoa > Chordata > Actinopteri > Salmoniformes > Salmonidae > Coregonus > Coregonus clupeaformis. Next base: position 40,522,621 of record NC_059192.1, on the reverse strand, counting down.
CATGGGAAAATCAACAGAAATCAGCCAAGACCTCAGAAAAAAAATTGTAGACCTCCACGTTCATCTGTACAAACAATAGTACGCAAGTATAAACACCATGGGACTACGCAGCCGTCATACCGCTCAGGAAGGAGACGCGTTCTGTCTCCTAGAGATGAACGTACTTTGGTGCGAAAAGTGCAAATCAATCCCAGAACAACAGCAAAGGACCTTGTGAAGATGCTGGAGGAAACAGGTACAGAAGTATTTATATCCACAGTAAAACAAGTCCTATATCGATATAACCTGAAAGGCCGCTCAGCAAAGAAGAATCCACTGCTCCAAAACCGCCATAAAAAAAGCCAGACTACGGTTTGCAAATGCACATGGGGACAAAGATCGTACTTTTTGGAGAAATGTCCTCTGGTCTGATGAAACAATCAAGACATCAGTCAGGAAGTTAAAGCTTGGTCGCAAATGGGTCTTCCAAATGGACAATGACCACAAGCATGCTTCCAAAGTTGTGGTCCAACACCCAACTTATTGTGGGAAACTTGTGGAAGGCTACCCAAGTTAAACAATTTAAAGGAAATGCTACCAAATACTAATTGAGTGTATGTAAACTTCTGACCAACTGGGAATGTGATGAAAGAAATAAAAGCTGAAATAAATCATTCTCTCTACTATTATTCCGACATTTCACATTCTTAAAATAAAGTGGTGATCCTAACATGGCATTTTTACTAGGATTAAATGTCAGGACTTGTGAAAAACGGAGTTTAAATGTATTTGGCTAAGGTGTATGTAAACCTCCGACTTCAACTGTATGTGGCATTATGTTTCAAGGTCCTAAGGTGGTATCCAAAGACATCACAGTGGAGTCCATAGAGGAGGTCTCTAAGATCCTGAAGAGAGCTCCGGTAATCTGGGACAACATCCATGCCAACGACTACGACCAGAAACGTCTGTTCCTGGGGCCGTACAAGGGGCGCTCCACGGAGCTCATCCCCCGCCTCAAGGGGGTTCTCACCAACCCCAACTGTGAGTTTGAGTCCAACTTCGTGGCCATCCACACCCTGGCCACCTGGTACAAGTCCAACATGAATGGAGTGCGCAAGGATGTCGCCATGAGTAAGTCTGATTTCTGGCACATTCGGATTTGGGTACAGTGAAATTACACATAACATCATCGTCATGGGTACGTCTAACCAGGATGGACTTCATTTATTTATTTGTTCACTTACTTTATTAGATGTATTTGTCAGGGACATTTATGTTCTGTAATGTGCCTGATTGATCCAAAAATACACATTTCTTAATGCAGGGATGTACAGCTTTGGTCCTCAACGACTGCTGTGTGTGTTGGTTTTTATAGTTGTCCTGAATCTGAGAGTGGTATTGCCAATTAATGACAATAATTGATCAACATAGAAACCAAGAGCAGCAGGACAGGACTGTAACCCTTGTAGTCATCCCTGTCTTAAAGGCTTAGGGTCTTTAGCAGTGTTATGCATGCTTGTTAATCCATGTGTGAATTCCTCAGGGTATCGTGTTGGAGACACGTGTCTATTTGGACTAGTGAATATGTTTGTTTTGGTATTTATAGAGTAGAGTAGGGTCACACAAGGTACACGAAATGGCTGCCCAAGTCTCGTGTCTGTTGGTTTTTAAGAATGACAGAAAAATATGATATGGTCTCGAAAGAGGACAGCATTGTGTCCATTCAGATTACATGGCTTTCAATTAAATCCAGTCACATTATTGATTACTCCAAACAGGCCTCTACTTATCAGTGTGGCAGCCCCCCGCACCTCTCCAAAACCTCTGTGTCTTTCGGATGGGTTGGGTTAAAAGCAGTATTCAAATTTTGGTTGGATTTTGTGTGCAATTGACCAATTAAAGTAATCTTAATCTTATTCATCTCCCTCTCTTCCTCCTCTTCTCCCTTCCTTCCTCCATCCTCCTCCCTCCTTCTCTCAGCGGATGGAGAGGACAGTACCGTGTCTATCCAGATCAAGCTGGAGAATGAGGGCAGTGATGAGGAGTTAGAGACAGACATGTTGTACAGCCCTCAGCTGGCCCTGAAACTGGCCCTCACAGAGTGGCTGGGGGAGTTTCTAGTGCCTCACCAGTACAACAGTAAGCACCGTCACCTACCTATCATCTATAATTTATACAACGGGTGGGTCTAATCCTGAATGCTGATTGGTTAAAAGCGCATTCCAGCCGGTGTCTATTCCACAAGTTACCACCGGCTAAATCTATGATGTTAAAATGCCTATTTACTCTGTTCCATCTGACTGCGCAATCCACTGTCTCATCAGCCCAGCCAGGCATTTTATAAACTTGATCTCCACTATAAAAAGCATCTAGACATGATCTCACATTTCTTTTAGACTAACATTTCGTTTTCAACTGCGGAGATTTGTATAAACCTTGCTATCGGTCTCGCCGACATTTGCAACATTGTTTCAATATTCAAATTCGATCTCCAGCTGTCCCATAGTAATGAACGTGTAGGGGTCGGGAGTCAGGACTAGACAGAGAGGCAGGCAGCGTTTCTCAGCCAGTCAAAATCATGAATCAGCTGGCATCATTTATATGGATATATACAAAGAAATGTAAATTGAAAAAAGGTCAAACGAAACGAAGTGCAGCTAGTTTGCAGTCTTTCCAGCTTCAGTTTGAAGTTATTGTATTAACTGTGTTGTTGGCTAGCTCCTCTGAACAACCGTGTCCTGACGAGAGAGCACATTTTCTATGCCAGGCGAAATCACCCCTCATTAGCTTATTGTTATGGATGTATCCAAATATATGTCACTAGAAAACAGCTTAAACAAATGCAAATGCAGCTACTGTTGTTATTCTGTCTGCACTGTTTGACGTGACTGTAAGTTAGCCGTAGTTGGCTAGCTAGCAAGCAAGGGATAAGAACGTTGCCAGCCAGTATGGCAATGGAACATTTAGAATGAAAGACTGGGTCGCGTCCATAGATACAGAACAAAAAGACTGAACGACTGGGTCGCGTCTCTGTCAACAGAACCAATAGAACGAACGACCAGCTGGCTTGGTTAGCAACCCTAGATTTGTGTCGGGACTATATCTTGTGGAAGTATGAAATAATATGAATAAATGCATCAAAATAACGTTTTTAATGAAAATACAGTACCATTCAAAAGTTTGGACACACCTACTCATTCAAGGGTGTTTCTTTATTTTTACTATTTTCTACATTGTAGAATAATAGTGAAGACATCAAAACTATGAAATAACACATGGAATCATGTAGTAACCAAAAAAGTGTTAAACAAATATATTTGAGATTCTTCAAAGTAGCCACCCTTTGCCTTGATGACAGCTTTGCACACTCTTGGCATTCTTTCAACCAGCTTCACGTGGAATGCTTTTCCAACAGTCTTGAAGGAGTTCCCACATATGCTGAGCGCTTGTTGGCTGCTTTTCCTTCACTCTGTGGTCCAACTCATCTCAAACCATCTCAATTGGGTCGAGGTCGGGTGATTGTGGAGGCCAGGTCATCTGGCCTGATTGTGGAGGCGAGTTCCTCCACTCCCAGATCGACAAAGCCGAGGTGGACACGGGAGCGCGTATGCCCTGGTCCCCTTCGAGAGCTTCACCTCTAGTAAAGTGTATCAGCTGGAGATGGGGCTGACCAGGCACCCAGAGGAGAAGCCTGTGCGGAAGGACCGCAGGGACGAGCTGGTGGAGGTCATCGAGGCGGCCCTGGACGTCATAAACAACCCTGACGAGGAGGATGGCCAGGAGGATGATGTGCCCATGCAGAGGCAGACTTACACTGAGAGCCACTTTACTGAGGGGCTATACAGAACAGAACGGGACAAAGGCACACTCTACGAGCTCTTCTTTGCAAAAGAGGACTCCGACAATGTCCGCCACGTTACTCTTTTCCGTCCATTCGGTCCTTTAATGAAAGTCAGGAGCACGTCTGTAGAAACGTCCGGAGTCATCATCAATATCATTGTGCCTTTGGCGGGCAGAACAGATGCATTCTCACAGTTCCTACACAACTTCAGGGAAGTTTGCATAAAACACGATAGGGGAGTGCATCTTACGGTGGTCTACTTTGGACAAGAGGGCTTACAAGAGGTGAAGTCTTATTTGGAAAAAATGTCCAGGGAGGAGAGCTTTTCCAACTACACCCTTATCCCAGTGGACGAGGAGTTTTCCAGGGGCAAGGGTCTGGACATCGGAGCCCGCTCCTGGAAGAAGGGTGACGTATTGATGTTCTTCTGTGATGTGGATATCTACTTCACACTGGACTATCTCAACAACTGCCTTCTTCACACCACTCCAAACAAGAGAGTATTTTATCCGGTGGTTTTCAGTTTGTATAATCCTGCCATAGTCTATGGAAATCTGGAGCTGGCTCCCCCCATTGAAAGTCAACTTATTCACAAGAAAGATGCTGGATTCTGGAGAGATTTTGGCTTTGGAATGACTTGTCAGTACCGCTCGGACTTCCTCAATATAGGAGGTTTTGACCTGGAAGTGAAAGGTTGGGGTGTGGAAGATGTCCACTTGTACAGGAAGTACCTGCGGAGCGACCTGATCGTGACGCGTACGCCAGTATCCGGCCTCTTCCACCTGTGGCACGAGAAGCAGTGTGCAGACGAGCTGACTCCAGAACAGTATCGCATGTGCATCCAGTCCAAAGCCATGAATGAGGCGTCCCACTCTCACCTGGGCATACTGGTGTTCCGTGAGGAGATCGAGAATCACCTCCGCAAGCAGGCCTATAAGACCCAGGGCAAAACTGAAGACTGAATTATGCCTTTTCGCTAGGCGGCCATCTTAGGTACTCTCTGCATCAGAACTCCTCGCTTTTTTAAAAGAAACAAATACAAGAACTGAGGTCCTCTGTAGCTCAGCTGGTAGAGCACGGCGCTTGTAACGCCAAGGTAGTGGGTTCGATCCCCGGGACCACCCATACACAAAAATGTATGCATGCATGACTGTAAGTCGCTTTGGATAAAAGCGTCTGCTAAATGGCATATTATATTATATTATTATCTGATGCAGCACTCCATCACTCTCCTTCTTGGTCAAATAGCCCTTACACAGCTTGGAGGTGTGTTTTGGATCATTGTCCTGTTGAAAAACAAATGATAGTCCCACTAAGCACAAACCAGATGGGATGGCGTATCGCTGTGGTAGCCATGCTGGTTAAGGGTACCTTGAATTCGAAATAAATCACAGACAGTGTCACCAGCAAAGCACCATCACACCTCCTCCTCCATGCTTCACGGTGGGAACCACACATGTGGAGATGATCCGTTCACCGACTCTGCATCTCACACGGCGGTTGGAACCAAAAATCTCCAATTTGGACTCATCAGACCAAAGGACAGATTTCCACCGGTCTAATGTCCATTGCTCGTGTTTCCTGGCCCATGCAAGTCTCTTCTTCTTATTGGTGTCCTTTAGTCGTGGTTTCTTTGCAGCAATTCGACCATGAAGGCCTGATTCACGCAGTCTCCTCTGAACAGTTGATGTTTAGATGTGTCTGTTACTTGAACTCTGTGAAGCATTTATTTGGGCTGCAATTTCTGAGGCTGGTAACTCTAATGAACTTATCATCTGCAGCATAGGTGACTCTGGGTCTTCCTTTCCTGTGGCAGTCCTCATGAAAGCCAATTTCATCATAGCGCTTGATGGTTTTTTGACTGACCTTCATGTCTTAAAGTAATGATGGACTGTCGTTTTCTCTTTGCTTATTTTAGCTGTTCTTGCCATAATATGGACTTGGTCTTTTACCAAATAGTGTTATCTTCTGTATACCAACCCTACCTTGTCACAACACAACTGATTGGCTCAAATGCATTAAGATGGAAAGAAATTCCACAAATTAACTTAAGAAGGCACACCTGTTAATTGAAATGCATTCCAGGTGACTACCTCATGAATCTGGTTGAGAGAATGCCAACAGTGTGCACAGCTGTCATCAAGGCAAAGGGTGGCTACTTTGAAGTATCTCAAATATAAAATATATTTTCATTTGTTTAACACTTGTTTTGTTATTACATGATTCCAGATGTGTTATTTCATAGTTTTGATGCCTTCACTATTATTCTACAATGTAGAAATTAGTAAAAATACAGAAAAACCCTGGAATGAGTAGGTGTGTCCAAACTTGTCACTTGTATGTCAATCATTATTTGAATATATTGGTAACCCGTTGTATAAAAGTGATAATGCCCTCAAAGCCGGTGTTTGGAGGATATATTGGCACAGTTTGCCTGCCCTCCAAGGGCCTAACAACTCCTGTGCCAATATATCCTTCAAACCGGCTTCTCGGGCATTATCACTTAAATAACACCTGTGTGTGTTTCCTTAATTCATGCTGTATCATTTGGAGCAATGGTAAATGTCTCTCCAAACATCCATCACTGGATTTTAAACACTCTTATTTCACTCATGCATTAAAGCTAGCCATTATATTTTTGTCTAGTATGTTGATATTTGTTATAAAAGCCTCTTGTATAGCATGTTGACAATGTCTCTGTTCTTGTCTCCTCCAGGTCGCCAGGTACCCCACAGCGGAGCTAAGTGTTCAGCTATTGACGTGTTATCACTAGGTGCCTCCTCCCTCTGCTCTGCTACTACAGTCACTACAGTGTTCCAACAGCCCATCATGGCCCCTACAGGCGCCCCCGACCCCAACAACCACCCCATGGCCAAGAGACTGCAACAACAAGAGGTGGAGGAGGTAGTTACTGATTTAACTTTGATTATTTTATATTAGATAGGGAAGAACATACAGTATGCAGTGCACATCCAATGGCTTTGAGTTTGTTTCCCTGGTTTGTCTCCATTGTGTCAAACAAGTCTCAGTCTACATACAGTACAACAAAACAAAATATTTCATTCCAACTGATCAAGGATAAACACACAATCGAACGTTTAAACATTTTTCCACATGGGATCACCAAGATGGTGAGGCAATAACTTGTTTTCTAAATGTTTATAATGTTGTTCAGGTGGATGTTGAGAAGAAGGAGTCAGACGAAGAGCCCATGGAGATGGTTGTGGAGAAACCAGAGGAGACGGACCCAGAGTCAGACCCTCTAGCAGAGGCTGCAACTGAGACCAAGAGCAGCCTGGTCCTCATAGACAAGATGGCAGAGGATCTGAAGCCCATGGACACAGACAGGGAGGTCCTGGTTCCTGAGTCCAAGTCTCCAGAGGAGGACATTGACATGGCCCCCATGCAGACAGACGAACAGCTCAAACAGGTAAGTTGTTTGTGTGTGTGTCTGACCTGGGTTCAAATACATGTGTATTTTGTTATTTGTTATTTAAATACTTTATGTTCTGTGTATTTTAGTATTTTAAAATAATGCGGCCCTACTTCTATTGGAAGTATTTGAAAGTACTTTCAAAACAGTTCCTACAAATAGCTTAGTATTTGAAACTATTTTCAAATACTTTTTTCCAAACATTATTTCAAATACCAGATCTGGGTCCAAATGCATGGGAGTATTTAAATATTTGTATTTGAAAATACACTTCTGTGTATTTCAGTATCTGCAAATACATGCCAAGTGTATTCCAATATTCAACTACTTGTATTTTCAAACAAAAAATATACAAATTCTTACTTTCAAATGTATTTTGAGAGTAATTGAAATACCTTAAATAGTGTGTGTGTGTGTGTCCGTGACTCAGATTATCCAAAGTGATTTACAATTAAGTGACTTATGTTTAAACAATTACTTTTATTTGTCTTTCAGGATGTCTTTGTGCCTGGTCCCAATGAGAAGGCATTGTACACGGCAGAGCCTCTCTCTCTGGAGGACCTGACCCTACTGGCTGAGCTCTTCTACCTGCCCTATGAATACGGACCCAAGGCCCTGCACATGCTCAAGGAGTTCAACTGGCTACGGGCCAATAGCAGCACCGTCAGCGTCAACTGCGAGGGCAAGGAGCCAGAGAAGGTAGGTGGGAGAGAAGTAGGGGATGGGTAGGGAGGAGGGAGATTGTCCTTAAGTTAGCCTTGTTAGTCATTGAGGTTAGTCATTTGAATTTTATTCTGATATTCAGAGCTATGAAATATTCAGATGTGGTGGTGATCACCACTGCGTTTCAAAATGGTATTTGTGTAGTACCTTTATGCAGCCATTGGGGGTGGGTTTAAAAAAACAAAACTGTATTCATGCAGTGGCACACACACTGTAAAATCTCCTCAAAGAGATGACAGTTTTGTCGTGTCAATACATTTAGTTCTAACTAAGGCTGTGTATGAGGGAGGCAAGATAGCGGCATGAGAGGTTGTAGCGTTTCTAGCTGAAGAGCAATTTTAGGGTTTTCTCACAAAGTTGTTAATTTTAGGCTGCAGTTGCAACAACAAAAATATATATAGCCATACAGTGTAGCTATTTTTAATAATTTTGTAATTAATCCAACGAACAATTAATCCAACGAACAAGCTAGCTAGCTATCAAAAAGTTTCAGCGTGTTTAGCTAACATTAGCTAGCTAACATCTTCATAGATAGCAGCATGGAGTCAGGACGTAACCAAACGGTTGCTGAGATAATGGATGTTGAGACTTCCAAGGAGAAAAGAGGCTTTGCTGAAACTCATTCATATGCTTGTAGTGTAGAAAAGGGGGGTAGGCCTCCCGAGTGGCGCAGCGGTCTAAGGCACTGCATCGCAGTGCTTGAGGCATCACTACAGACCCATGTTTGATTCCGGGCTGTGTTGCAGCCGGCTCCAACCGGGAGACTCATGAGGCGGTGCACAATTGGCCCAGCGTCGTCCAGGTTAGGGGAGGGTTTGGCCGGCCGGGATGTCCTTGTCCCATCGCGCTCTAGTGACTCCTGTGGCGGGCCGGGCGCATGCACGCTGACACGGTCGGCAGTTGTAAGGTGTTTCGTCCGACACGTTGGTGCGGCTGGCTTCCGGGTTAAGCAACCAGTGTGTTAAGAAGCAGTGCGGCTTGGCAGGGTCGTGTTTCGGAGGACTACCGTTCAAAAGTTTGGGGTCACTTAGAAATGTTATTTTTTTAGAAAGAAAATAGTACCCGCAAAACACCAGTCTTAACGCCAACAGTGAAGAGGCAATTCCGGGATGCTGTCCTTCTAGGCAGAGTTGCAAAGAAAAAGCCATATCTCAGACTGGCCAATAAAAATAAAAGATTAAGATGGGCAGTCTGAGATATGGCTTTTTCTTTGCAACTCTGCCTAGAAGGTCAGCATCCTGGAGTTGCCTATTCACTGTTGATGTTGAGACTGGTGTTTTGCAGGTACTATTTAATGAAGCTGCCAGTTGAGGACCTGTGAGGCGCCTGTTTCTCAAACTAGACACTCAAATGTATTTGTCCTCTTGCTCCTCTTTCTATTCTGGTTAGAGCCAGTTTGCACTGTTCTGTGAAGGGAGTAGTACACAGCGTTGTACGAGATCTTCAATTCCTTAGCAGCTTCTCGCATGGAATAGCCTTCATTTCTCAGAACAAGAATAGACTGACGAGTTTCAGAAGAAAGTTATTTGTTTCTGGACATTTTGAGCCTGTAATCGAACCCACAATTGCTGATGCTCCAGATACTCAACTAGTCTCAAGAAGGCCAGTTGTATTGCTTCTTTAATCAGCCCAACAGTTTTCAGCTGTGCTAACATAATTGCAAAAGGGTTTTCTAATGATCAATTATCCTTTTAAAATGATAAACATGGATTAGCAAACACAACGTGCCATTGGAACACAGGACTGATGTTGGCTGATAGTGGGCCTCTGTACGCCTATGTAGATATTCCATTAAAAATCAGCCGTTTCCAGCTACAATAGCCATTTACAACATTAACAATGTCTACACTGTATTTCTGATCAATTTGATGTTATTCTAATGGACAAAAAAAATGCTTTTCTTTCAAAAACAAGGACATTTCTAAGTGACCCCAAACTTTTGAACAGTAGTGTATATACAGTGGGGGAAAAAAGTATTTAGTCAGCCACCAATTGTGCAAGTTCTCCCACTTAAAAAGATGAGAGAGGCCTGTAGTTTTCATCATAGGTACACGTCAACTATGACAGACAAAATGATAATTTTTTTTCCAGAAAATCACATTGTAGGATTTTTTATGAATTTATTTGCAAATTATGGTGGAAAATAAGTATTTGGTCAATAACAAAAGTTTCTCAATACTTTGTTATATACCCTTTGTTGGCAATGACACAGGTCAAACGTTTTCTGTAAGTCTTCACAAGGTTTTCACACACTGTTGCTGGTATTTTGGCCCATTCCTCCATGCAGATCTCCTCTAGAGCAGTGATGTTTTGGGGCTGTCGCTGGGCAACACAGACTTTCAACTCCCTCCAAAGATTTTCTATGGGGTTGAGATCAGGAGACTGGCTAGGCCACTCCAGGACCTTGAAATGCTTCTTACGAAGCCACTCCTTCATTGCCCGGGCGGTGTGTTTGGGATCATTGTCATGCTGAAAGACCCAGCCACGTTTCATCTTCAATGCCCTTGCTGATGGAAGGAGGTTTTCACTCAAAATCTCACGATACATGGCCCCATTCATTCGTTCCTTTACACGGATCAGTCGTCCTGGTCCCTTTGCAGAAAAACAGCCCCAAAGCATGATGTTTCCACCCCCATACTTCACAGTAGGTATGGTGTTCTTTGGATGCAACTCAGCATTCTTTGTCCTCCAAACACGACGAGTTGAGTTTTTACCAAAAAGTTCTATTTTGGTTTCATCTGACCATATGACATTCTCCCAATCCTCTTCTGGATCATCCAAATGCACTCTAGCAAACTTCAGACAGGCCTGGACATTTACTGGCTTAAGCAGGCGGACACGTCTTGCACTGCAGGATTTGAGTCCCTGGCGGCGTAGTGTGTTACTGATGGTAGGCTTTGTTACTTTGGTCCCAGCTCTCTGCAGGTCATTCACTAGGTCCCCCCGTGTGGTTCTGGGATTTTTGCTCACCGTTCTTGTGATCATTTTGACCCTACGGGGTGAGATCTTGCGTGGAGCCCCAGATCGAGGGAGATTATCAGTGGTCTTGTATGTCTTCCATTTCCTAATAATTGCTCCCACAGTTGATTTCTTCAAACCAAGCTGCTTACCTATTGCAGATTCAGTCTTCCCAGCCTGGTGCAGGTCTACAATTTTGTTTCTGGTGTCCTTTGTCAGCTCTTTGGTCTTGGCCACAGTGGAGTTTGGAGAGTGACTGTTTGAGGTTGTGGACAGGTGTCTTTTATACTGATAACAAGTTCAAACAGATGCCATTAATACAGGTAACGAGTGGAGGACAGAGGAGCCTCTTAAAGAAGAAGTTACAGGTCTGTGAGAGCCAGAAATCTTGCTTGTTTGTAGGTGACCAAATACTTATTTTCCACCATAATTTGCAAATAAATTCATAAAAAATCCTACAATGTGATTTTCTGGATTTTTTTTCCTCAATTTGTCATTCATAGTTGACGTGTACCTATGATGAAAATTACAGGCCTCTCTCATCTGTTTAAGTGGGAGAACTTGCACAAATAGTGGCTGACTAAATACTTTTTTGCCCCACTGTACAGTTAAAGTCGGAGTTTACATACACCTTAGCCAAATACATTTAACGTTTTTCACAATTCCTGACATTTTAATCCTAGTAAAAATTCCCTGTCTTAGGTCAGTTAGGATCACCACTTTATTTTAAGAATGTGAAATGTCAGAATAATAGTAGAGAGAGTGATTTATTTCAGCTTATATTTCTTTCATCACATTCCCAGTGGGTCAGAAGTTTACATACACTCAATTAGTATTTGGTAGCATTGCCTTTAAATTGTTTAACTTGGGTCAAACGTTTTCGGGTAGCCTTCCACAAGCTTCCCACAATAAGTTGGGTGAATTTTGGCCCATTCCTTCTGACAGAGCTGGTGTAACTGAGTCAGGTTTGTAGGCCTCCTTGCTCGCACACACTTTTTCAGTTCTGCCCACCAATGTTCTATAGGATTGAGGTCAGGGCTTTGTGATGGCCACTCCAATACCTTGACTTTGTTGTCCTTAAGCCATTTTGCCACAACTTTGGAAGTATGCTTGGGGTCATTGTCCATTTGGAAGACCCATTTGCGACCAAGCTCTAACTTCCTGACTGATGTCTTGAGATGTTGCTTCAATATATCCACATAATTTTCCTTCCTCATGATGCCATCTATTTTGTGAAGTGCACCAGTCCCTCCTGCAGCAAAGCACCCCCACAGCATGATGCTGCCACCTCCGTGCTTCACGGTTGGGATGGTGTTCTTCGGCTTGCAAGCCATCCCCTTTTTCCTCAAAACATAACGATGGTCATTATGGCCAAACAATTCTATTTTTGTTTCATCAGGCCAGAGGACATTTCTCCAAAAAGTACGATCTTTGTACCCATGTGCATTTGCAAACCGTAGTCTGGCTTTTTTATGGCGGTTTTGGAGCAGTGGCTTCTTCCTTGCTGAGCGGCCTTTCAGGTTATGTCGATATAGGACTTGTTTTACTGTGGATATAGATACTTCTGTACCTGTTTCCTCCAGCATCTTCACAAGGTCCTTTGCTGTTGTTCTGGGATTGATTTGCACTTTTCGCACCAAAGTATGTTCATCTCTAGGAGACAGAACGCGTCTCCTTCCTGAGCGGTATGACGGCTGCGTGGTCCCATGGTGTTTATACTTGCATACTATTGTTTGTACAGATTAACATGGTACCTTCAGGCATTTGGATATTGCTCCCAAGGATGAACCAGATTTGTGGAGGTCTACAATTTTTTTTCTGAGGTCTTGGCTGATTTCTTTTGATTTTCCCATGATGTCAAGCAAAGAGGCACTGAGTTTGAAGGTAGGCCTTGAAATGCATGCACAGGTGTTATGATGAGTTTCTAGGGTATCAAGTGATTACGAATATAAGGATGTACTTGGACACTTTTGATGGGGAGTTCATATAATATATTTAATATGGTACCATGGTTAGTTATAACAGACATAGCCCTGTCTCTTCCAACTTCCTAACTCCATAACAAAGAGATCCCTCAGCTTATATACACTCTGTTACAAGTCTCTTCACGAACATCTGGTAAACCTCCATGGGCACTCCCATTCTTTGACGTTATTACTCTTTACCCCTGTCACTATATCCTGTCCATCAATTATTCTAAGATCAACCTCAGTAATCTCCTTTGACATAACGGAATATAGACTGTGTCACCAAACCACTTATCTACTAACTCTAACCTGGTCCACACAACACAATGACATAATTACAATTTTTTTTCTTCTTTTGTGTTAAGTAAGATTACTTAACCCCCAACAATTCGTATAAAATACAATATTCCCAATCAGTAGTGTGTATACAGTGAGGGAAAAAAGTATTTGATCCCCTGCTAATTTTGTACGTTTGCCCACTGACAAAGAAATGATCAGTCTATAATTTTAATGGTAGGTTTATTTGAACAGTGAGAGACAGAATAACAACAAATAAAACCAGAAAAACGCATGTCAAATGTTATGAATTGATTTGCATTTTAATGAGGGAAATAAGTATTTGACCCCCTCTCAATCAGAAAGATTTCTGGCTCCCAGGTGTCTTTTATACAGGTAACGAGCTGAGATTAGGAGCACACTCTTAAAGGGAGTGCTCCTAATCTCATTTTGTTACCTGTATAAAAGACACCTGTCCACAGAAGCAATCAATCAGATTCCAAACTCTCCACCATGGCCAAGACCAAAGAGCTCTCCAAGGATGTCAGGGACAAGATTGTAGACCTACACAAGGCTGGAATGGGCTACAAGACCATCGCCAAGCAGCTTGGTGAGAAGGTGACAACAGTTGGTGCGATTATTCGCAAATGGAAGAAACATCAAATAACTGTCAGTCTCCCTCGGCCTGGGGCTCCATGCATGATCTCACCTCGTGGAGTTGCAATGATCATGGGAACGGTGAGGAATCAGCCCAGATCTACACGGGAGGATCTTGTCAATGATCTCAAGGCAGCTGGGACCATAGTCACCAAGAAAACAATTGGTAACACACTACGCTGTGAAGGACTGAAATCCTGCAGCGCCCGCAAGGTCCCCCTGCTCAAGAAAGCACATATACATGCCCGTCTGAAGTTTGCCAATGAACATCTGAATGATTCAGAGGAGAACTGGGTGAAAGTGTTGTGGTCAGATGAAACCAACATCAAGCTCTTTGGCATCAACTCAACTCGCCGTGTTTGGAGGAGGAGGAATGCTGCCTATGACCCCAAGAACACCATCCCCACCGTCAAACATGGAGGTGGAAACATTATGCTTTGGGGGTGTTTTTCTGTTAAGGGGATAGGACAACTTCACCGCATCAAAGGGACGATGGATGGGGCCATGTACCGTCAAATCTTGGGTGAGAACCTCCTTCCCTCAGCCAGGGCATTGAAAATGGGTCGTGGATGGGTATTCCAGCATGACAATGACCCAAAATACACGGCCAAAACAACAAAGGAGTGGCTCAAGAAGAAGCACATTAAGGTCCTGGAGTGGCCTAGCCAGTCTCCAGACCTTAATCCCATAGAAAATCTGTGGAGGGAGCTGAAGGTTCGAGTTGCCAAACGTCAGCCTCAAAACCTTAATGACTTGGAGAAGATCTGCAAAGGGGAGTGGGACAAAATCCCTCCTGAGATGTGTGCAAACCTGGTGGCCAACTACAAGAAACGTCTGACCTCTGTGATTGCCAACAAGGGTTTTGCCACCAAGTACTAAGTCATGTTTTACATAGGGGTCAAATACTTATTTCCCTCATTAAAATGCAAATCAATTTATAACATTTTTGACATGCATTTTTCTGGATTTTTTGTTGTTATTCTGTCTCTCACTGTTGAAATAAACCTACCATTAACATTATAGACTGATCATGTCTTTGTCAGTGGGCAAACGTACAAAATCAGCAGGGGATCAAATACGTTTTTCCCTCACTGTACCTACTACCCAAATTAGCAAATTGAGATAAATCCAATTTTATTATCAATACAGCTAAGCATCCCCTCTTTCTCCCGGCACTTAAATCTTCTGGCGTCTTTTCATTATGTTCTTCAGACAGCTTCATATATCAAAACGACTTGCCCATGACAATCACAATTACAATGTGTCTTTCGAGTCACCACCTTTTCTACAACCTCATTATCTTGTCCATTTGCCAACCATTATGCCCACATCATTAAAATTTTTGCATTTGAACATATCTTTCTCCATTCTCACTCAATGGTGGACTCCTGTCCCACTCCTTCGAGATAAAAATATGAGAAAATCCTTTGATAGCTTCCATTGTCTGTTGTACACCAGTTGCATGTAAAAGTGGTATTTTACAAAATATCTTCAACGCCTCTGATATTCATCTTCAGCCGGTTCATAGTTTGTTACTTTTATTTAGGTTCACACCCTTCTAGGCCAAATTATCCCTGCTATGCATCAAGACACCATCTGTATTTACCTCACTAGAAGACAAACATAACATTTTAATTGATTTAATTTCTAATCCAATAAATCCATATAAACATTTACCACATGACAAATTATTGTTTTAACAATTATTCTTAATACCAATTTCTAATATACTTCCCAATTTCTGTTCACATCGCTCTGTGTAGGGTGTTCTCCTTTCATCGCACCAATATGGATTCAAGATTCACTGCTGCAACGACACACAGACATAGACACAAAAACAAAAACAATGCTCCACATTAACAGTTCCATCTTCCTCCTCTGATTTTTATTACCTCCTACAGTGGGACAAATAGATGTACAAATCTGTCTCTGCTACTGTCCCCTCCATTGAGGTAGCCAGCGACACCTAGTACTAACCACCACACCTAGATTCTGTCCAGCTCTTACTTCTGTAATCCTCTACTGCCACACAGTCTCCCATGCACAGAAAATGCCCAGATTCTCCTCTTAGTTCTTTCAAGAAACCTTCACCTTTTTGAAAGAAAGTCTGCAGAACATTGTTAGTTGAGACACAATATGCTACTTTACACTGTCTTCTTATCAATCAGTCAGGAAAATCCTCGATTAGGAAGTGCACATTCTTGCATCTTGTTATAGTCACTCTTTCCATAGACATGCCTCCACTACATTCTACCTTATACCACAAATACATTTTCACCGAAAACATTTAATCTAACCCATAACACATTAATTACTACGGCTCATATTCTTACTACAGTATGCACATGTACCAATAAATCCTCATACCATCAGTACTACCCCCTGTTCTGAACACATGAGTCACAACGTGATTCATGCTTTCAAAAACAAAACACTAACTTTGCCTATTAAACCAAAATAATAAATGAAATTAAAATGACAACATTTGATAATACCTCAACTTACTTCTATCCCGTAAAGTAATTCAAGATTAGTACAATTGACTAGCAACAGTTATCCCTCATTCAGGGAAAGCTCTCTCTCTCTCTCTTTTGTTATTTTATGCTTTGAATCATATACACTGCTAAAAAAAATAAAGGGAACACTTAAACAACACAATGTAACTCCAAGTCAATCACACTTCTGTGAAATCAAACTGTCCACTTAGGAAGCAACACTGATTGACAATACATTTCACATGCTGTTGTGCAAATGGAATAGACAACGGGTGGAAATTATAGGCAATTAGCAAGACACCCCCAATAAAGAAGTGGTTCTGCAGGTGGTGACCACAGACCACTTCTCAGTTCCTATGCTTCCTGGCTGATGTTTTGGTCACTTTTGAATGCTGGCGGTGCTTTCACTCTAGTGGTAGCATGAGACGGAGTCTACAACCCACACATGTGGCTCAGGTAGTGCAGCTCGTCCAGGATGGCACAACAATGCGAGCTGTGGCAAGAAGGTTTGCTGTGTCTGTCAGCGTAGTGTCCAGAGCATGGAGGCGCTACCAGGAGACAGGCCAGTACATCAGGAGACGTGGAGGAGGCCGTAGGAGGGCAACAACCCAGCAGCAGGACCGCTACCTCCGCCTTTGTGCAAGGAGGAGTAGGAGGAGCACTGCCAGAGCCCTGCAAAATGACCTCCAGCAGGCCACAAATGTGCATGTGTCTGCTCAAACGGTCAGAAACAGACTCCATGAGAGTGGTATGAGGGCCCGACGTCCACAGGTGGGGGTTGTGCTTACAGCCCAACACCGTGCAGGACGTTTGGCATTTGCCAGAGAACACCAAGATTGGCAAATTCGCCACTGGCGCCCTGTGCTCTTCACAGATGAAAGCAGGTTCACACTGAGCACGTGACAGACGTGACAGAGTCTGGAGACGCCGTGGAGAACGTTCTGCTGCGTGCAACATCCTCCAGCATGACCGGTTTGGCGGTGGGTCAGTCATGGTGTGTGGTGGCATTTCTTTGGGGGGCCGCACAGCCCTCCATGTGCTCGCCAGAGGTAGCCTGACTGCCATTAGGTACCGAGATGAGATCCTCAGACCCCTTGTGAGACCAAATGCTGGTGCGGTTGGCCCTGGGTTCCTCCTAATGCAAGACAATGCTAGACCTCATATGGCTGGAGTGTGTCAGCAGTTCCTGCAAGAGGAAGGCATTGATGCTATGGACTGGCCCGCCCATTCCCCAGACCTGAATCCAATTGAGGACATCTGGGACATCATGTCTCGCTCCATCCACCAACGCCACGTTGCACCACAGACTGTCCAGGAGTTGGCGGATGCTTTAGTCCAGGTCTGGGAGGAGATCTCTCAGGAGACCATCCGCCACCTCATCAGGAGCATGCCCAGGCATTGTAGGGAGGTCATACACCAGAGAAAATCCAAGATGGCGTAGCAGTACGGTCGCTTTTATTTTTCGTCCTGTGTAAATATCCCGTTTCTTGTTTTTTTGTCTATATTTCTAAATTTTTTACTTTCACTCTTTAACTAAATATACTCTCCTGCAACCCGCCTCACCCAACGTGGAAAGGATTCTATTATTTCTTTATAACTTTCATCAAGAACCGTAAGCTGAAACGTGTGTAGCCGCAATCTGAATTGGCTACCTGCTATTAGTTACCGATTAGCGTCTCCACCACTGTCCGTGGCCTACACTATCCACCAGCCAGCTCTAGCTAGCCTGGACAATTGTCGGCCAGTCTGCACAGCGTGCTATCGACCCAGCGTGCTATCGACCCATAGCTTATTGGACTTTCTGCCGAATCACTGGACCCTAGCGCCGGATCATCACAACCAGCTAGCTAGCTGCAACTAAATGGCTACGTGTTATTAGTCACTGTTAGCGTCTTCATCTTTGTCCGTGGCCTACACTATCCACCAGCCAGCTCTAGCTAGCCTGGACAATTCGTCGGCCAGTCTGCACAGCGTGCTATCGACCCAGCGTGCTATCGACCCATAGCTTATTGGACTTTCTGCCGGAATCACTGGACCCTAGCGCCGGATCATCACAACCAGCTAGCTAGCTGCAACCTGTTGCTGGCTGATACCATTGCCATATAGCAAGCACCAGTTAGCCTTGAGCTAGCCTGCTAGCTCCCTGCTAGCTGTGCTGAAGCACCAATTTGAACTGCTCTCGGACTCACATATTGCTGTTCACTGGACCTTATGATCACTCAGCTGCACAGCTGATGCCTGCTGGACTGTTCCTTTACACGGTACTCTGTCCTGTTTTTTCTGTTTAGTCTTAGCCCAAACGTTATCGCTATTTCCAGTTGTGTCTTAGCTCTCTCTAATAACACGTGACTGCTTTATGCCTCTCTCCTATGTCAATTATGCCTTGCCTATTGCTGTTTGGGTTAGTTCTTATTATACAATTTCAATGTAGAACCCCTAGTCCCTCTCAAACTGTCTCATATAGTTCCTTTGTTCCCCCCCATACACGCCGAGACCGGCTCAATCGATGCCTCCAATGATGCTATCTCTTTCATTGTTACCCAACACTTAGGATTACCTGAACTGTACTCATATCCTTCCATATCCTTTTCTGTACATAATGCCCTGAATCTTTTCTACAACGCCCGGAGAACTGCCCCCTTTATTCTATGTACCCAACGCACTAGAAGACCAGTTCTTAAAGCCTTTAGTCGTATCCTTATTCTACTCCTCCTCTGTTCCTCTGGTGATGTAGAGGCTAACCCAGGCCCTGCAGCCCCCAGTATCACTCCTACTCCCCAGGAGCTATCATTTATTGACTTCTGTAACCGTAAAAGTCTTGGTTTTCTGCACATAAATATCAGAAGCCTCCTTCCTAAGTTTGAGTTATTCACTGCGTTAGCACACTCCGCCAACCCTGATGTTCTAGCAGTGTCTGAATCCTGGCTTAGGAAGGCCACCAAAAATTCTGAAATTTCCATCCCCAACTATAACATTTTCCGTCTAGATAGAACTGCCAAAGGGGGTGGAGTTGCAATCTACTGTAGAGATAGCCTGCAGAGCTCCATCATACTATCCAGGTCTGTGCCCAAACAGTTTGAGCTTTTAGTTCTAAAAATCCACCTTTCCAGAAATAAATCTCTCACTGTTGCCGCTTGCTACAGACCCCCTCAGCCCCCAGCTGTGCCCTGGACACCATATGTGAACTGATTGCCCCCATCTATCCTCAGAGTTCGTACTGCTTGGTGACCTAAATTGGGATATGCTTAATACCCCAGCCATCCTACAATCCAAGCTAGATGCCCTCAACCTCACGCAAATTATCAACGAACCTACCAGGTACAACCCTAAATCCGTAAACATGGGTACCCTCACAGATATCATCCTGACTAACTTACCCTCTAAATACACCTCCGCTGTCTTCAACCAGGATCTCAGCGATCACTGCCTTATTGCCTGCGTCCCGTAACGGGTCCGCGGTCAAACGACCACCCCTCATCACTGTCAAACGCTCCCAAAAACACTTCAGCGAGCAGGCCTTCCCTAATTGACCTGGCCCAGGTATCCTGGATGGATATAGATCTCATTCCGTCAGTAGAGGATGCCTGGTTGTTCTTTAAAAGTAATTTCCTCTCAATCTTAAATAGACATGCCCCATTCAAAAAATACAGAACTAAGAACAGATACAGCCCCTGGTTCTCCTCAGACTTGACTGCCCTTGACCAGCACAAAAACATCCTGTGGCGTACTGCATTAGCATCAAATAGCCCCCGTGATATGCAACTTTTCAGGGAAGTTAGGAACCAATATACACAAGCAGTTAGGAAAGCAAAGGCTAACTTTTTCAAACAGAAATTTGCATCCTGTAGCACTAACTCCAAAAAGTTTTGGGACACTGTAAAGTCCATGGAAAATAAGAGCACTTCCTCCCAGCTGCCCACTGCACTGAGGCTAGGAAACACTATCACCACCGATAAATCTACAATAATCGAGAATTTCAACAAGCATTTTGCTACGGCTGGCCATGCTTTCCACCTGGCTACCACTACCCCGGCCACCAGCTCTGCACCCTCCGCTGCAACTTGCCCATGCCCCCCGCTTCTCCTTCACACAAATCCAGACAGCTGATGTTCTAAAAGAGCTGCAAAATCTGGACCCCTACAAATCATCTGGACTAGACAATCTGGACCCTTTCTTTCTAAAACTAGCCGCTCAAATTGTCGCAACCCCTATTACTAGCCTGTTCAACCTCTCTTTCGTAACGTCTGAGATCCCCAGAGATTGGAAAGCTGCCGCGGTCATCCCCCTCTTCAAAGGGGGTGACACTCTAGATCCAAACTGTTACAGACCCATATCCATCCTGCCCTGCCTTTCAAAAGTTTTTGAAAGCCAAGTCAACAAACAGATCACCAACCATTTCGAATCCCACCGTACCTTCTCTGCTATGCAATCCGGTTTCCGAGCTGGTCATGGGTGCACTTCAGCCACGCTCAAGGTCCTAAATGATATTATAACCGCGATCGATAATAGACAGTACTGTGCAGCCGTTTTCATTGACCTGGCCAAGGCTTTCGACTCTGTCAACCACCGCATTCTTATTGGCAGACTAAATAGCCTTGGTTTCTCTAATGACTGCCTCGCCTGGTTCACCAACTACTTCTCAGATAGAGTTCAATGTGTCAAATCGGAGGGCCTGTTGTCTGGACCTATGGCAGTCTCTATGGGGGTGCCACAGGGTTCAATTCTTGGGCCAACTCTTTTCTCTGTGTATATCAATGACGTCGCTCTTGCTGCTGGTGACTCTCAGATCCACCTCTACGCAGACGACACCATTTTGTATACATCTGGCCCTTCATTGGACACTGTGTTAACAAACCTCCAAACGAGCTTCAATTCCATACAACACTCCTTCAGTAGCCTCCAACTGCTCTTAAACACTAGTAAAACAAAATGCATGCTCTTCAACCGAACGCTGCTTGCACCCGCCCACCCGACTAGAATCACTACTCTAGACGGGTCTGACCTAGAGTACGTGGACAACTACAAATATCTAGGTGTCTGGTTAGACTGTAAACTCTCCTTCCAGACTCACATTAAGAATCTCCAATCCAAAGTTAAATCTAGAATCGGTTTCCTATTTCGCAACAAAGCCTCCTTCACTCATGCTGCCAAACATGCCCTTGTAAAACTGACTATCCTACCGATCCTTGACTTCGGCGATGTCATTTACAAAATAGCCTCCAACACTCTACTCAGCAAATTGGATGTTGTCTATCACAGTGCCATCCGTTTTGTCTCCAAAGCCCCATATAATACCCACCACTGTGACCTGTACGCTCTTGTTGGCTGGTCCTCACTACATATTCGTCGCCAAACCCACTGGCTCCAGGCCATCTATAAATCACTGCTAGGCAAATCCCCGCCTTATCTTAGCTCATTGGTCACCATAGCAACACCCACCCGTAGTCTGCGCTCCAGCGAGTATATCTCACTGGTCATCCCCAAAGCCAACACCTCCTTTGGCCGCAATTCCTTCCAGTTCTCTGCTGCCAATGACTGGAACAAACTGCAAAAATCTCTGAAGCTGGAGACGCTTATCTCCCCTCACTAACTTTAGGCATCAGTTGTCAGAGCACCTTACCGATCACTGCACCTGTACACAGCCCATCTGAAATTAGCCCGCCCAACTACCTCATCCCTATATTGTTATTTATTTTGCTCATCTGTACCCCAGTATCTCTATTTGCACATCATCTCTTGCACATCATTCCAGTGTTAATACTAAATTGTAATTATTTTGCACTATAGCCTATTTTATTGCCTTACCTCCATAACTTGCTAAATTTGCACACTGTATATTAATTGTATTTCTGTTGTATTTTTTTGATTTTTGTTTTGTTTTACCCCATATGTAACTCTGTGTTGTTGTTTTTATCGCACTGCTATGCTTTATCTTGGCCAGGTCGCAGTTGTAAATGAGAACTTGTTCTCAACTGGTTTACCTGGTTAAATAAAGGTGAAATAAAAATAAAATAAAAATACAGGCACGTGGAGGCCACACACACTACTGAGCCTCATTTTGACTTGTTTTAAGGACATTACATCAAAGTTGGATCAGCCTGTAGTGTGGTTTTCCACTTTAATTTTGAGGGTGACTCCAAATCCAGACCTCCATGGGTTGATAAATTTGATTTCCATTGATAATTGTTGTGTGATTTTGTTGTCAGCACATTCAACTATGTAAAGAAAAAAGTATTTAATAAGATTTTTTCATTCATTCAGATCTAGGATGTGTTGTTTAAGTGTTCCCTTAATTTTTTTGAGCAGTGTATATTATTATCAAATTATAAACTTTTTCACTATTTTCAGTATTATAAATTACCCTCAACTCGGTAAAATAAACTATCTTAAAGTCCTCATCTCATGCCATTAGAATTACCAGTGTGGGTAATCAATTCACACTAGAAAGTCAGTACAGAGTGCAGAGGTAATTGAAATCATTCAACGAATTGTTCCATTCTATAGGATACTAATCATTACCAACATTCAAAACATTTCATAAATGTTGTGTATCCCAAGTGTACATTAAGTCCTCATGACATTTCTTCTCATAAGAAATCATGTGTATACCCAAAACTCCCTCAAAAAAGAAACTTGATAAAATTCACTGTGTGCTCCTTTAAGACTTATCACCTTTGAACTGTTGAACCCCCCCCTAAAATCAAAATAACAACCCTTTATAAACATCATACTAGGTGTGTTGTGTGCTTTATTTGAAAAACCCAATTGAAAACAACAAATAAAAATAGCCAGGCCCTACTTAATTTGGTAGCTCCCTTTTACGACCTAATACTGCCTAACTTCACTAAACTGCTCCCCCTAGCCCTGGGCAACATTCCAATGAGATAAGGAAATCCCCTTTCTCCTGGAAAATAAATTATACATTTCATTAACATTCAATTACAATCAGTAATCCAAAGATAGTAAGTACACACAAAACATGATACAGATATACACAGTCCTATCTCATCAATAATCATTTGTATCAATCTA
The DNA here is from genome assembly GCF_020615455.1 of Coregonus clupeaformis. Lineage (NCBI taxonomy): Eukaryota > Metazoa > Chordata > Actinopteri > Salmoniformes > Salmonidae > Coregonus > Coregonus clupeaformis. The sequence goes on along the minus strand of NC_059192.1, from coordinate 40,499,260 downwards.
ATTCCTCATAACTACTCCATAAAAATATTATATAAAATCTCTCAAAAGATGAAAACCACTCAAATTTCTCTTAGTATATAATGAGTATGTTTAATTGATTACTCTTCAGACTTTATCCTCTGTAATTCTCACACTGATCATTGAACCCCTAAATCTGCTCCATGTGATCCCATATCAAATTATCCCTTATCGTTTACTTGATAACAACATAGGAAATACCTGTTTCCCCTTATATTGTTCCTGTCACGCCTATAAATGTCATATTTCATTAATTAGCCAATACAATCACGTACTCTGCGCAAGTAAGCCAGGTGTCGCTATTTTAACAGGCAACTTTAAGGGTCATATACTGAGTCATGAAGCAGATGATGCAGGGAGATGGATTATGCTATTGGTAGATGTCAACCACATTAAATTAATTGTTGTGAATACTTATGCTACCAATAACAAGTCAAGTAACTGTATTTTATTTAGAGACATTGAGAGGAAAATAAGTAAAATTGTCTAAATTTCTGTTTGCCAAAGTAATATGGGGTGAAGATTTTAATACACTATTACATGATAATCTAGATAGATGGCCTCCTAAGGATAGCAACTCAGATTGTGAGATAAGGAATATTTGTTTAAGATTAGGTGTTCTAGATATTTGGAGACATAAGAACACTTATAAGAAGATGTTTACATGGAGTACCAAAGATTTATCTATACAATCCGTATTGATTTCTGGTTAATATCTGAAGTTATGGCTGACAAGGTTGGTACAGTCTCAATTGAACCATCGATTTTAACAGATCTTAAAGGGATTTCAATAATGATAAATATGCATGGTTTGTCAACATAAAAAGTTAAAGGTTACTGGAAACTGAATAAGACTTTACTAGAGAATTAAGTATTTATGAAGGAAGGAGCAGGAATTGTTGATAAATATTGGAACCGTGCGTGTGTTATGAATACGCTTGGAAGTTACTGGGAGCTAATTAAATTTGATATAAGGCTTTTGGCTATTTCAATGGGGAAAGAAATTGCTCGTGCCAAGAGAGAGAAAGAATATAACATCATAAAGGGAATAATGGATTGTACAAAAAAAACCGGATCTAACCAATCAGGAATTACTGACGCTATCATCACTGCAAATGCAGTTAGACTGTATTTACGAGGAAATGGCCCGGGGAGTGTTTGTAAGATCAAGATGAAAATGGATGGAAGAGGGAGAGGAAATACAAAATATTTATTTAATTTAGAGAAAAGGGCAGGCGAAATGACTTCTGATGTAAATTTCAATAGTACTCCCAATGAGAATCCTAAAATAAATCTCTCAGCATGTTGCCCAGTTTTTATCAGAATCTGTATACATCAGCCCAGTCAACTTCCAATATGGATTTTTTTTGGGACACTGTAGCAAACACTTCTAAGAAGATTTAGAATGATTTCAGGGATGTTTGTGATGAGGTATCTGAAATTGAGATAAAATATTGTATTAAAAGCCTTAAGGACAATAGATCCCCTGGAAATTATGGTTTAACAAGTGAGTTCTCTAAAACATTCAATGATCGATTGATTCCGTTCATTCTTACTATGTTCCAAGAATCAATAGAAAAAGGGGAGTTACCGGCTTCCTTAAAGCAAGGTGTAATTACTTTGATTCCCAAACCTAATAAGGATAGTCTTTTTATAGACAACTGGAGGCCCATTAGCCTGTTGAATAATGATGGAAAGTTATTTGCCCTTGTATTTGCTAAGAGGTGGAAACAAGGCTTACATCATATAATTGAAGAACAGTCTGGTTTTATGCATGGTCAACACATTAGTAGTAACATCAGGTTAATCTTAGATATGATTGACTATAATGACCTCATCCTTGATGATAGTTTTCTTAAGTTTGTAGATTTTTATAAAGCTTTTGACACTGTAGAACATGAGTTTATGTTCAAAGCAGTACGTTTTTTGGGGTTTGGTGATAAATAAATAAAAAAGCAATCCAAACTTTATACAGTGGTTGTATTAGCTCACGGGACATCCCAAAGATTTGATGTTGGGCGTGGCATTAGGCAGGGCTGCCTAATTAGTTCATTTTTATTTTTATTGGTTACTCAAATTATGGATTTTCAAGGTATTTCAGTACTTGGCAAGGAATGTAAACTATGTCAACTGGCTGATGATACCACCATATTTTTGAGAGACAGGAATGAGGTTTCTAAAGCAGTTTCCTGTATGGTAGAGCTTTCCTTGGTTTTAGGTTTGCAAATTAATATCACTAAGTCAGTCTTATTTCCACTCAAGGACTGTGTTTTACAGGAGGTACAGTATATGGTATCCCAATGAAAGATAAGGTAACTTATCTTGGAATTGTTATATGCAAGGATGAAAAACAAAGGAGTAATTTAAGCGTTAACCCTATTATTGAGAAAACAAATAAGAAATTGAACCTCTGGTTACTGAGAGATATTTCATTATATGGTCAGGTTTTATTGTCCAAAGCTGATGGTTATCCAGGTCGGTTTATGTCTCGTTATCACTTGACTTATCCCCCTTTATAATTTTATTTGGAGGAACAAGCCTCACTATCTACGGAAAGATATTCTCAGTAATACCAAAGAACAAGGAAATCTTGGGGTTTTAGATTTCAATACTCTAAATAATACTTTGAAAATAAATTGGATTCAGAAGTATATTAAGAACCAGAATAGTATTTGGAATGTCTTCCCTAAGTCATTATTTGACTCTGTTGGTGGTTTCGAATTTCTGCTTCGGTGTAATTTTGATGTTGATAAAATCCCTGTAGGCCAAATTCCATAAGCAGGCACTTTTAGCTTGGATGTTAGCATAGAAACACAATTTTCTCCCTCACAGATACTTTCTATGGAATAACAAAGATATACGATTTAAAAATAAGTATTTTTTTCGTAACTGGTTTGAGAATAACATTATTTTCTTTGGTCCGTTACTGAATGAGGATGGATATCTACTCTCATATGGGGAATTTCTTGATAAGTTTAGAATTCCAATAACCCCGAAAGAATATGCAATTGTTTTTGATGCGATTCCAAGTAAAGAAAAAATATATTCCTCTGTGGTTGATGTAAGTACCATCGATTTACATGAAAATATATTCATTGGCAATATTAACATCCTCAAAGATAAATGTAGTAATAAACAGATTAGGAATATTGTTTATGATACTATATTTTCCTCACCAAGATTGTTTTGGTCAAATATCTATAGTATATACAAAGGGGCAAAGCATGGAAAAGATTGTATCAGTAACAAGGTAAAGGAAGTTTCATTTAAAATGTTACATAGAATTTATCCTGTGAAACAACATGTTTTAGAAAGATTCAAGCTGAATATTGACTATAATTGTGATTTCTATGGAATGGAGAAGGTGACCATTTTTCATTTGTTTTCTACCTGTATTAAGTTTTAAAAAATTGGATTGATATACAGAACTTTGTTACAAAGAAAACAGGACAGGTTGTAATATTTAATGGTTTTGATGTAATTATTTGTTTTAGAAATTCTGACATTGATAAGGATGTAGTATATTTAATTAATATTAGGTACGTTTCATATTCACAAATGCAAATAGTCTAATTCAAAACCTAACTTGTTTCACATTATAAATGAATTTAAATAATATGGCACTACTCTAACTAAAATGAACAACAAAACGGCAATTAAAACTTGTATTATTAATGAATATGATTTGTTTGTTTAGGTTTTCCTGGCAATGTAAAAAGTTTGCATGGTACTATTCTTCTTTTGTTTGTTTAATTGTTTGTTAATAAAACATATATTTTTTAAAGGCTGTGGATGAGTTCTGTCAGTGACCATGGTACTGTTGGAGATGTTTTCTTTAAACAAGTCTCAACTGGGTCATGTTCATTAAGCACCAAATGGAAGAAAATTGACAAACAGGGAGAGACTACATGGATTTTAGACATTGAGCAGATGCTCTTATCCAGAGCGACTTACAGTTAGTGCATTGATCTTAAGATAGCTAGGTGGGACAACCACATATCACAGGCATAGAAAGGGGGATTATTTAAGATTCTGTTTGAAGAGGTTGGGTGCCCTAAAGAACACCACGCTGTTGTCTGCCCCCAGGTTGCGGAGTGGAAGTCCCGGGCGGAGAAGTTTGAGGAGATGTGTTGCTCGGTCATCCAGATGTTCACCAGGCTGTCTAACTCAGCCAACCGCACCATCCTCTACGATCTCTACCCCTACATCTGGGACATCAAGAGCATCACTTCCATGGTCAAGTCCTTTGTCCAGTGGCTAGGTACGCATGGACACACACACGCTCACACAAACACACTCATAGGCAGGGCAAACCCGTTTCCGTGATTTTCTGGTATATCATCTAAATCAGGGGTGTCAAACTCATTTTAGCTCAGGGGCCACATGGAGGAAAATCTATTCCCAAGTGGGCCGGACCGGAAAAATCATGGTATATATAACTTAAAAACAACAACTTCAGATTGTTTTCTTTGTTTTAATACGATCAACATACAACATAAAGCTGGAGCCTGAGGACAGTGTGTCCAAAATAGTACAAGCACAACATCATTATTAATCATAAAACACGTCAAGTTTATTTGAAAATTCTAAAGAAAAAGAACACACAAACACACAATGCCTCAGTGATTAACAGAACTGTTTCACAGATCACATAACTATATCAGGGTGTCATTTCTCAGGCAGAAATGTAGATAAAAATAATGAAATCCTGTTCCCCAAACAAGTGCAAGAACCACAGAGTCAAGAATAGGTTAAATATACAAATAAAATAAAATCTATTAAAAACAATAGCACATCAACATAAAAACATAAACATAAAGCTGGAGCCTGAGGACAGTGTCCAAAAGCACAACATCACTATTAATCATAAAACACCTCAAGTTATTTGAAAGTTCTGAGGACAAAGAACACACAAACACACAATGCCTCAGTGATTCACAGAAGTATATCACAGATCACAGAACTATATCAGGGTGTCATTTCTCAGGCAGAAATGTAGATAAAAATAATGAAATCCTGTTCCCCAAACAAGTGCAAGAACCACAGAGTCAAGAATAGGTTAAATATACAAATAAAATCAATTAAAAACAATAGCACATCAACATAAAACATAAACATAAATCTGAAAGCGTTGCTCAAACTCCCGTAACAGTCCCGTTATTTTATCTTTGAACCGCTTCATGTCTGCCACATGTTGGGTCGCGCACACATTTTTCAGACAGGGGAAGTGAGCTGCATCACCACCGGCAAGTTGCGTCTCCCACAATGACAGCTTCAACTTGAAAGAACGTATGCTGTCATAATACTGCGTGACAACTTTGTTGCGCCCTTGCAGCTGTTTGTTCAAGTTATTCAGGTGCTCTGTAACATCCACCATAAATGCAAGGTCCTGCATCCATTCTGCGGAATGAAATTCTAACACTGGTTTGCCCTTTTCTTCCATGAACTGTTCAATTTCTTCTCGTAAATCAAAGAAACGCCTCAGCACAGCACCTCGGCTTAACCATCTTACCTCAGTGTGGTATGGCAGGCCATAGATGTGGTCTTTCTCTCTGAGAAGGCTGTCAAACTGACGGTGATTCAGGCTTCTGGATCGGATGAAATTAACAGTTTGGATGACCACCTTCATGACGTTATCCATCTTTAATGACTTGCAACACAAAGCCTCCTGGTGCAAAATACAGTGAAAAGTCAAAAAATCACGTCCTCCATTTGCAGATTGCACTTTCTCTCTGAACTTTGTCACAACGCCTGCTTTTTTCCCGATCATTGAGGGCGCACCATCTGTAGCCAGGCTGATAGCGCGGGACCAGTCCACTCCGACCCTGTCCAGCGCGCCGACGAGTGCGGTAAAAATATCAGCTGCTGTCGTTGTATCTGTCATCGGCACCAACTCCACGAACTCCTCGGTGACGGTCAATGTGTCATCAACTGATGAAAATGGCCAGTTGTGCAACATCTGTAATGTCCGTGCTTTCATCAATTGCAACCGAAAACGCAATAAATGACTTTACTTTTTGCTTCAACTGGCTGTCCAAATCCACTGAAAGATCGGAAATCCTGTCTGCAACTGTGTTTCTTGTCAGGCTGATATTTGCAAAAGCCTGCCGCTTTTCAGGGCACACAATCTCCGCTGCCTTCATCATGCATGTTTTTACAAATTCACCCTCACTAAATGGTTTTGAAGCCACTTCGATTTCATTAGCAATGAGGTAGCTAGCTTTCACTGCAGCGTCACTGATGTCTCGGCTGTGAGTAAACACAGACTGCTGTTTCTTCAGACCCGCCAACAGTTCATTCACCTTCTCTCATCCCCGCTGTCCTTGAAAGTTGTCATATTTGTCGGCATGAAGACTCACATAGTGGCGACGAAGGTTATATTCTTTCAGCACTGCTACATGCTCTGAACACACCAAACATACAGCTTTCCCATTCAATTCCGTGAATAAATAGGATGACCATTTTTCTTCGAACACTCTGCACTCTGCGTCCACTTTTCTCTTTTTTGACAGAGACATATTGGGGCAATGAGGGTGCCAAAGCACATAATGTTAAAAGTAGAAGCCGTAATAAATATAGCGGGCAAAACAAAGTAGCTCATTGGCTGCACGTGCTTGACCTACTTGCTCTGCCCCGGTATAAACAGTTTGCTTGCTTAACACAATTGCTATTGCGCCATCCAGTGGACGCAATTGGAAAAGCAGTTTATTTTATTGAAAAATTGCAGCGCATTTTTATACTTTCCCAAAAAATAAAAAATAAAACTTTTTTTTTTTTTTTATCATCTCGCGGGCCGGATTAAACCTGTTTGCGGGCCTGATCCGGCCCGCGGGCCGTACGTTTGACACCCCTGATCTAAATAAATCAATCGCTGCACATTTTTGGAATCATTCAGCAGTTTTTACCTGATTTTAAGTATAATACCATTGGAAATGAAATGTCTTGTCAAGTTGAAAATTATGCTGATGCTGCCTCCTGTTGACAAGACATTTTCATAAATAGCCCAATGTCAAAACAGTTTTAACGTGTCCAAATCAACAACTAGTATGCAGAAACAGTTTGTGATACATTGAAAACAGAAACATAAAATGTTCTATCTACACATACATGTACAGCGATAGTAATCATATAAGCCCCTTATAAACTGCACATGCACCAAAAATCCAGTTGTTTTGACAAGTGGCAATAAATCACTGATATAGCGGGGAAATCAGGTTGTACATACTTTTGAAACTAACACAACAACAAAAAACACATGGAAACTGAGATTTTTTACATCACTGGTTAGACAACCTGCAAAAGACAGTCTGTTACATTTTGGAGTGATGCATTTTGATTTGGGGGTCGCCGAAACGGAAAGAGAAATGCAACACTTATTTGTCAACCACTCATATCGATATCACGTTGAAATCAATTGCGCGAGAGGAGGGAGATGAGGTTGCACTTCCTGTTATAACTAACACAGCTCAAAAAACACACTGAATCTGGGAATAATGTGTACCTCACTGGTTATAGGACAATTTGTAGAAGACAGCTAGCTACATTTTGAAGTGTTGCTTTTTGATTCAAGTGGGTTGCCAACGCTGTCAGTGTAACGCAAACATTTTTTAGTTAATCACTTCCATCGATAAAACGCTGAAATAAATAGAACAGGAGGCAAACATTTGGGGTGTAGCGCTGTTCAAACTAACACTATTCAAAGGCCACACTAAAACTTGGAATAACCTATACATGGTTGGTTAGATGAGAACTTGTAGAAGGCTTATATCTATATTTTGGAATATTGGATGTTGATTTCGGGAGGCTGCCTTCATGGAAACGGGAATAGACCTAGTTTTCTGTTAGTTATTGTAAACGAATCACGACGTGGCATAGGACATCAACAGTGACAATTGTTGGCTGCTATTTAAGTGAAAGTTTGAATGTCAGATCCATGGATTGGTGTGTGGCCAGCGACTTTGATAGAGAGACCGTGTTACGTGTTACAAAATCAACGGTACACAACCAAAGATATTGATCTGTTTTAAGCAATCAATCTTATGTCATCATGATGACTATAAACTTTTATACTAACATCACCAATCTGAGGTAAAAAGGATGTGTAATTCCACTTAATTTTATGGGGTGAAAATGCAAGCTTGTGTAAGGTAGTAACACAAACTGTCCACATTAGGGAAATTAGTGCAATATACAATAATTTCATATGAAATACTAAATATTCAACATGTCAATTTAAGATGATAGTACATGTTGCCCACTCACAAACTATTGCAACAAGGACATCTATTTCTAACTTATTTAAGCGTTTAGAGAGTTTAAAAATGCTATAGACTAGAGCCTCCATAGTGTCTGTGCAGCAGCCTGAATGTTTGACGTCCCTACTCATACACACCAACTAGGTACGTATGGTATGGACACCTGGAACGATTCAGCATGACTCCGACTCCTCAGAGCAGCAGAACAGTTAGTACAGTGAGGGAAAAAAGTTTTTGATCCCCTGCTGATTTTGTACGTTTGCCCACTGACAAAGACATGATCAGTCTATAATTTTAATGGTAGGTTTATTTGAACAGTGAGAGACAGAATAACAATACAAAAATCCAGAAAAACGCATGTCAAAAATGTTATAAATTGATTTGCATTTTAATGAGGGAAATAAGTATTTGACCCCTCTGCAAAACATAACTTAGTACTTGGTGGCAAAACCCTTGTTGGCAATCACAGAGGTCATACGTTTCTTGTAGTTGGCCACCAGGTTTGCACACATCTCAGGAGGGATTTTGTCCCACTCCCCTTTGCAGATCTTCTCCAAGTCATTAAGGTTTCGAGGCTGACGTTTGGCAACTCGAACCTTCAACTCCCTCCACAGATTATCTATGGGATTAATGTCTGGAGACTGGCTAGGCCACTCCAGGACCTTAATGTTCTTCTTCTTGAGCCACTCCTTTGTGGCCTTGGCTGTGTGTTTTGGGTCATAGTCATGCTGGAATACCCATCCACGACCCATTTTCAATGCCCTGGCTGAGGGAAGGAGGTTCTCACCCAAGATTAGACGGTACATGGCCCCGTCAATTGTCCCTTTGATGCGGTGAATTTGTCCTATCCCCTTAGCAGAAAAACACCCCCAAAGCATAATGTTTCAACCTCCATGTTTGACGGTGGGGATGGTGTTCTTGGGGTCATAGGCAGCATTCCTCCTCCTCCAAACACGGCGAGTTGAGTTGATGCCAAAGAGCTCCATTTTGGTCTCATCTGACCACAATACTTTCACCCAGTTCTCCTCTGAATCATTCAGATGTTCATTGGCAAACTTCAGACGGGCCTGTATAAGTGCTTTCTTGAGCAGGGGGACCTTGCGGGCGCTGCAGGATTTCAGTCCTTCACGGCGTAGTGTGTTACCAATAGTTTTCTTGGTGACTATGGTCCCAGCTGCCTTGAGATCATTGACAAGATCCTCCCGTGTAGTTCTGGGCTGATTCCTCACCGTTCTCATGATCATTGCAACTCCACGAGGTGAGATCTTGCATGGAGCCCCAGGCCGAGGGAGATTTACATTTATTTTGTGTTTCTTCCATTTGCGAATAATCACACCAACTGTTGTCACCTTCTCACCAAGCTGCTTGGCAATGGTCTTGTAGCCCATTCCAGCCTTGTGTAGGTCTACAATCTTTTCCCTGACATCCTTGGAGAGCTCTTTGGTCTTGGCCATGGTGGAGAGTTTGGAATCTGATTGATTGATTGCTTCTGTGGACAGGTGTATTTTATACAGGTAACAAGCTGAGATTAGGAGCACTCCCTTTAAGAGTGTGCTCCTAATCTTAGCTCATTACCTGTATAAAAGACACCTGGGAGCCAGAAATCTTTCTGATTGAGAGGGGGTCAAAAACGTATTTCCCTCATTAAAATGCAAATCAATTTATAACATTTTTGACATGCACTTTTCTGGATTTTTTTGTTGTTATTCTGTGTCTCACTGTTCAAATAAACCTACCATTAAAATTATAGACTGATCATGTCTTTGTCAGTGGGCAAACGTACAAAATCAGCAGGGGATCAAATACTTTTTTCCCTCACTGTAAGTGTAGGACATTACACGCATATACTGTAGGCATGAAAAAAATAAATGTCACGTCTTTAAGCTTTGTGGTGAAGTTATTAATCCAGTGAAAATGCAGCTAGTCTCATGGCTAGTTTTATATAAGCTCAAAACATACACAAAGGTGAATATCATTGAGGTAAGCTTCTGTATGAGCATTATAGATATGTTTATGCAGTTTCTCCATGATAAAGATTGATAGTGCAGCTGTATGATCTTTCATCTGCCATCCCAGTCTTAGCTAGTTTAGTCATGCACATATTAATCATCTGCACATGTACTGTAACTATAGTGCCCACTGCCCAGTCTGCTTAACAGATGGCTAAAGCATATTTGTAGACTTGGCAATGCAACATTTCACCTCTTGGCTTTCACCTGTGTTCAAGGTGAGTCTAGAGCACTCTTGTTGTCAGCTCTTACAACTAGTATTAGGATAATTTAGGCTTATCTTATATATCCACAAGTGACAGACAGGCATCTGCTACATTGCTTTTCAATCGTTGTTTTGATTCTGTTTTATTGCACTTTTTGATTAGTTGATTTTACTTTTTGACTGACTGAATGCCGCTTGCACTGCTAGCCCCCTACATAAATTGGTCCACCACAACTAAGTGAATTGTCAGTATCAGTGGTGACAGGTCCAGATATGGGGTATTGCTGCTTGCTATGTGTCTAGTAACTGGCTTCTGCGTTCACACACACACCTGCTGCCAGCCCTCTGTCTGGGGGGTGGGACACAAGGGGAACCGCGCCACTCCCACCCCCAAGCGTGCCAACGAGCTTGGAGAGCAAGGTGACTAACTGTGGAAGGCCATTCTAGTGCATAAACAAAGATAACGATGAAATCTCTGAGCCAATGTATTACTGGTACAAAATGTTACCATATTGAAACTCACTAATACAGTAACTGCAGAGGTCTACAAGGTCAGTGCAGAGCCTATTCTCAACACATGCTCTGTGTACCAGTGTTATTGCTGGCTCCGAGTGCCTGGCCTCTCCTGAATAGTTTCTTCTAGCTGTATCAGAGCCAATTCTCTTTGGAATTAAAAACACTCCCGTCTTACACACACACGCACACACCTCACCTACATGTTACATGTCTTGATAATGAGTCAACCAGTCGGGGATCCCAAATGCACTCTTATACAGTTAGAACAACTTTTCTGTGAGAGGTCGTCTGCAGCCATAGGAAGCTGTTTTGATCAATCCTGAAGCACTAGCATGGCCTGTAGGTTACACAGTAACCATGTTTCATTCACAGGTTTCTGTCCAGAGCAGAAGACTAACCTATACAGTAAACAGCAGGCAGCAAACCCACACTGACAGAACCACTGCTAAATCATAGCTATAACGGCATTATAAACCAGTATAACATTTTAGACGGTAGAGAACCATTTTGTAGGTCTTTATGAATCATTTAGTGGAGGTCTCTGTCTTTCTAAAGCAGCACCAGCTGTGGGCTAGCTAAACAGAACATAAAGCAACATAAAGGATTTTCCTCATCAGGTCAACCAGTTGTTGTGTAGACAACAGCTTCTCTTTTATAACTAAACCGCCCTCAAGGCCCAATCTAAGAGCTCTATTCTATGTATCATCCCCTTACTGGTCTGTAGTTGTGCAGCCGGCAGTCAGTCTTACCTTCTCCTCCCTGGTGTTGTTACTGAGACACATTTACTAACGACTATCTTCTACTGTTCTCTCCTTTCACCGTGTGCAGATGGACAAATCCTCAGTACCAGTTTCTACTGCTATTGGATCGCCACTGGCCGACGTATGCTCACTGCAGGCCTTGTCACCTTTTTGATTGGTTTTTGTTTTGATTGATTTACATATCCGATTAAGAGATTTGATTTGGGTGATGGAAGGAAAGCAGCCCTCCGGATGAAGTCACAGTCACATTTTGCGCAGCGAGCTGTAGTAGCGAGCGATAAGCGTTAACGTGTTTGAATCTTTTTTCTCTGACAGCGTTCGTTTCTCTCTAACATGTTTGTTTTTACCAGTAGGCCTTTTCATAGATGTGTCTTGGACCGGCACTGGATGCACCTACACACTGGGGTTCACACCTGGCTTTCAGAATGTTAGTCTGTCTACCATCCTCCGTAGTCTGGGGGTACTAACTACAGTATACACCATATTTTTCAGTCTTTAATATGCTTTGAAAGTGACTAGTCGTTCGTTCACGACTAGCAACTTACATTGCAACATGACACACTGAGGTAAGCAGAACAAAACTGAAATAACAGTTGTTTTATTAAGATAGAGATACGTGTCTCCAGTGTGGTGGTGCTTCACTCCCAAGCAGCTAAAAGCTAGCTGTGAGTTCCTGTCTGTGGGTGCATCTGTGTGATGAGTGGAGCCAGCCTCGTCAGAGGAAGTGTTCTAGTCAGGGTGAGGTTGTTACTGTATGTTATAGCAGCGTCTGTCTCTTCACATGACAGGAGACCTCATCACCAGGTGTGGCATCGTCTATCAATCTGATCTATATAGCACTTTCTTGTCACAAAGTGCTTCACAGGCACAACAACCAATGATGGCAGTCACTCATATGTTTGAAAGGTGTGACTGACAATACAATTTTCAAGGCTGCTCTCGTAAGAATGCCAACACCACAGTAGGTACTCCCCAGTCAAGCGAGCACTTGAGGTGCACTGAAACTTTGCAACCTTTTTAGTGTGTGTGTTTTTTAAGCCTTCTCTCGCTCTTCCTGGTTTGAGTCCTGCTCCCTGGTCAGGTGCTGAGGCAGGTTAGATGAGAATGTGACTTCAGATGAGGTGCTGGGATCAGTGGGGCGACGGCAGCTGAAGCTTACACAGTAGGACGAGTTCCCGCTAAACACTGATCGAAGGTCAGTTAAGCTAGTTAGAGCATGGATGACTTGGAAGTTCTCACTGCAAGTGAATCAGAATCCGACTGTCGATTGAGTCTAATTGATTCAGGCTTTATAACCTCAATCATTCCTCCCAGTGAGACACACCAAAGTAAGCTTTAGTTGCTCGAGCCCCAAGTCCAACCAAACCCATTTTATTATTTAAAAAAGCTTTTTATTTTCTTTAGAGTGATTGGAAAATAATGATAACCTAAGACCCTCCTCGAACCCCCCACCACCACGACCACCATCTGTCAGCAAGTCCCGTCTTATCTCTGGTCCCCATGGTAACACTGTGTCCCTCCGCCGCTGTGTGCTCCTAACAGGGTGCCGTAGTCAGGCCACTGCACAGTTCCTTAGTGGAGACCAAGAGCCTTGGGCCTTTAGGGGCGGTCTAGCAGGAGAGTTCCAGGTATATACCTATGCACTGACTTCACAGATCATAAATGTGGTGTAATGCTAGTAAAGAAAATACGAGTTTTGTGTTGAAGAGAAAGTGGTTGTTGCGCACAGCAGACGCGAAAGGGTTTGGTCTGTCTAAGGTGGGCTGATCATGACTAGGTCTGAATCTCTTAAAAGGTGTATACCTCCGAATCCTTATATAATAAGTCCATGTCTTGGACAGAGAGTGCCTGTGAGTTTCTAAAGGTATTGGTCCAACCAGCATCTGGTATGGTCCAACCAGTCTAAAAAGGGAAAGGGTGAACTGACATCATAAAAAGCTAAAGCAGTCACACTGTGGTTTTCTCAAATTTGAATTTCTTTCAGCCGACTGCCCAAAGGAGATGCTGCTTTTCCTTGGCGCACGCGTTCTGCCATCTCTCCTGAACGTGTGGCATGGCTAGGGTTGGATTTCCATGACATCTCATTTCTTTGCAGGAAAAGCTCAGTGCAAAAATCCCCCCTTTGCACACGCAAGCTCATGCATCGCAGCGCCAGCGAGAACGCAAGCGAGTCCGCCCGCACAACAAACTCCATGAGCAAACACGATACTCCTAGACTAGAATAGACTGTTGAACGATACTCCTAGACTGTTGGAAACAGGGTTTTTTTCAACTCTGTAGTAGTTGATCTTTAAAAGACTTGGTGTATCTAATGTTTAATTTAATGTTCGAATAATGTTTTACTTCTGGAGTTTTGCTCCTGGAGTTTTGTCTCTGTGTCAGCGCCAGCATCATGACTTCTCTCTACAGGAGGGCCCGGCCCTGCCCAGCGCAGCGACTCGAAGCGATGCCTTAGACCAGACACGGGGAATGGAGCAGCAGCATCTCCTTTAGCCAGCAGCACCTTTCTCAGACCAAGCCTCTGCTCCTCCCATTTACACCTGTAACTCATATTCCGCTGTCTTTAAAAAGAAAACATGCTGTATGTGCTATGCTCTCATAAAAACAGATGTGATGATTTGCTACTGCTGTTCACTGTCTAGCCAAAAGTGCCACAGAAGCCATTTTTAGTAACGTTACTTCCATGTCTTGGACCATTGGCTGGTTTAACCTTCCTTTGACACTGCTGTTGTTGGTGCCACAGTGTCTTAGCAGTAGCAAAGGAGCTCTGAGTCTGAGACAGTGAATGCAGAGACCCAGTGCCTGATGTCGGTTATACTGAACCTGTCTGTTTTGATCCCTCGACAGAGATTGTTGCCAATCGACGGGGCAAACGATCTTTTCTTCCAGCCTCCTCCCGCACTGCCAACATCCAAAATCTATTCCATCAGGCCCTACTATGCTAAAGATGAGGTGAGGAGAGTTTTTATGGCACCTTTGCCTTACATCAGTAGGTGTGTCTGTCTGTGTGTGGGAATGGGTGGGTGTCATTTCCCTTCTGGAGCAATGATTCCTGTATGCAGTCAGTGATTAGCTGAACAGACTGGGTGTAACTGCATACTGTTGGTATCTGAGCTGTCCTAGTTTTAAACACTGCTTTGAGGTTCTTTTGCAGGACTGTTTATCCATTCTGCACTGTCAGCAGTCTCCTCCATTCCTGTGTGTGTGCGTGCGCGGTGTGCTGAGTCCTCTATCTGCTCGTGTGTGTTCCAGCATGCGGTTTATAAGATCTGCAGAGAGATGTACTCTGAAGGAGTGGAGGAACTGCCCTTCTCTGGAGAGGAGCCAGACCTCATAGGAGACAGGTAAGAACTTTTTTATTTTAGTTGTCATCTAACATTATTTTGAAAACTATGGAAGTGGAGACAATTCACCCTAATGTAAATTGTTCTCCAGGTTAGTAGGAGGGTTTCTGAACCTGAGTCCAGACTATGGGTTTGTCCTGGAGGACGAGGAGGGGATATGTGGTTACGCTCTGGGCACTGTGGACGTCAAGCCCTTTGTCAAGAAGTGTAAGATGAGCTGGATACCCTCCATGCAGGAGAAATACAACAAGCCCGACTGCCAGAAGGACCTCTCTGAAGCCGAGGTAGGAGACTGGGTTGACTTTGAGTCTCTTTCAATTGACTGTTTTTATTCTAGTGCTGTGATACTTTTTTTTATTTTCATAAGTTGCGCAATGAACATGATATCTGGTTGTCTTACCTACTTCGGTCGAATTCACAATACCTCTTTCACACTACTGAACTGAGCCGAACCAAGCCGAGCTGTACTGGGCTGGCCTGGTTATGCATGCACCATAGTTGCTGGAAAGTACAATGTCAAAGGAAAATAACCGAGACCGTACAGTTCAGGTGGGCATGATAGTGTGAAAGGGTTATTATTGTACGTTGCTCTGGATGAGAGCGTCTGTTAAATTACTAAAATGTCAAACGATCTCTCTCCCCCTCATGTAGAAGATGATGTTGAGTTTCCATGAGGAGGAGGAGGGCCTCCCAGAGTCGTTCCTCTCCAACTTCCCGTCCCTCATCAAAGTGGACATCCATGCCAAGGTCACCGACCCCAGCGTGGCCAAGAGCATGATGGGGTGCCTGCTCTCCTCCCTCAAGGCCAATGGTAGGTGGAGTCTACAGAACCTGTCTTAATCAATCAAGCACATTTGCTGGGGGGGGAACTCATCTATTAATCGTCCCTAACAAACATCTATGATCCATTATCGAAAACTTCAGTCATCCACATCCCATTTATAATGCATAAGGATGCTTGTCATGAAATTGTATGATCCACTTATGTTGTATCATCATCTCGTAATGGTCCTAGCTAAATACCAGCCATTTTGAGTCAGTTGAAAAAGTCCTACATAGAGAGACGTAACATTATTAGCCGTATAGTAGTACATTAAGGCTCATACGTGCTTATAACAAATTATCAAGCATATCTGCATGTTTTAAGTAGTGTTATCGTAACTGTTACTTACTTATGTTGCTAAGCTGTTTACTCTTTCTCCCCCAGGTTCCATTGGTGCGTTCTGTGAGGTGCGTCAGGCAGACAAGAGGATGATAGACTTCTACAGTAAGCTTGGCTGCTTCGAGGTCGCCAAGATGGAAGGCTTCCCCAAAGACATCATCATCATGGGCCGCAGCCTCTAAGAACAACTACGACATCATCAACACGGGACGCATCTTCTGAGACAGTTAGCCTGGCTAACCAAGCAACCATGGAGCTGTATAGAGAGCTTAAGTCAGCCAGGCTAAGGATCACTGTCTGACTGTCTGTTACCTTTACAAAACAACCAATACTTGACGATTTTATACTTCAACCACCTGGACTAGACA
Source organism: Coregonus clupeaformis (assembly GCF_020615455.1). Classification (NCBI taxonomy): domain Eukaryota; kingdom Metazoa; phylum Chordata; class Actinopteri; order Salmoniformes; family Salmonidae; genus Coregonus; species Coregonus clupeaformis. The sequence continues at coordinate 40,482,622 of NC_059192.1, read as the reverse complement.
AGGCTAGAGGCAGCCTGTTTTTAGACAGTGTTCAGAAACATGGCATCTTGTACAGATTCACTGTGCTGCCCTTAGAGGCCCAGAGCTCTGCCGGATTGAAACAGAATCCGAAACTGTAAGAGCCACAGAGGTCATCTGCAGCCCTGTAAAGCCCTGTGTGTGTTGATTTGAGCCAAGATGGCGGACGGTTTCCTTCTGTATTTGGTCTCCAGAGTGGAGTCGGTGGTGACTGTTCCCCGTACGGCTGCAGGAAGTAGGAGCTGGTCAGGTGCCATCCACTTCCATTAGCCTTTCAGACCATTCGACTTGACTGTCAGTAGCCCCGAGTGGGGGTCTGTCTGCGTCTCACACAGACACAGTCAGGGGGTGTATTTAGATATTACTTCATCTGAAATGGCACCCTATTCCCCATGTAACACATTACTTTTGTCTGAAAAAGGTAGTGCAGTGTAGAGAGAATAGGGAGTGATTTGAGACTTGGTAGTAGGTCCTGACACTGCACCCTAGTATAGGCCTAGCTGACAGGGGTGCTGGTTGGGGAAAAGGGGCCTTTTAAAGTATATTACCGTTTTCTCGTGCACCACCTCTTCAAACAGGTGGTCCTCCTAGCTAACAGAGTGGAGAGTGGTTTATGATTCCACCTATACTGTAGAGTTTTCCAGTGCATCCATTTCACTCTTGAGTTTGAAAAACCAATTGTCTCATTGTGGTGTGTTACAGATTCCTCAATAGTTTACCTAAACGGTGACAAACATGCAGAGGAAATCATATGTTTGAGTGTTCGAGGAAACTTCTGAAGACTAGTAGTAACAAGAGTTGTTTTCTGGAAACCCACCTGAGTAGGAATGGATAACCTTGAAGAGAGAGAAAGGAATATGTGGAAGTGGTCACTTCTGTTATGGTTCTCAGTCTATTCCCTTAACCCTTTGCTTTTGGCCATGCTTTTTTACTAGGGATGTAGCGATTTACCGATACGCATTGGTCTCCATTTAAAATGTTTGAAGATATAAGTGCACCGGTCCGCGGACCCCAAACCGATCCAAATGTAGCATACATCGGTCAGAAAATCAATTTAAATGTTACGAATCGCCGGTTCACCAACATCTTTTGCTCATATTACATTATTTCTACCTTCCAAAAATACTTCTAAACTTTTGTGACAACTGATGCGTCCTCTTTCCTTCCGTGTCGAACTGCATGTAACTGTTGACAGTCATTGATCTACAAGTCATTTTGCATGCCGAACAACCCCAGGCAATATCAGTAGCCTAGTCAAACTGATACACTTTACAGACAGACTTTACGGTATGTTGCCTGTAAAAAAAAAAAAAAAAAAATACAGGCAATGTTTTTTAGAGCCCAATTCATACAGTCACATTTTTACCACATTCTTGCCAGGATAAGCCTTTTTTTAATATCTCCCGTGCACATGTCTGCAAGTGTAGGAGTGAGAGTAGACGTGGGCCAATGTGGGTAATAAATCAATTGAATATACACCATCACAAATAAATCCATTATTAATTAGTTTTAGGCACGATCTAAGAAACATAAGACTCATTTTGTCCCCCAAAATAATAGAATGCCATATTTTGAGATCAATTATGTTACTGGTCTCTGCAGCCTATATGGCTGCGGCATCCACATGAAATACATTTTTATTTTGTTAATTAAACAGACAGGACATACTTAGGCTACCCGGATCAGTCGACACACATTTTATAGTAGGCTAAGAATATAATTAAATATAACAGAATAAAATACAACAAATATATTTCCCACACAACTTGCGTCACGGCAATGTGTGGAACCGATGTCATATAAAAAAGTGATATTTTGAAACAGCCCAGGGCAAGCCCATGTTTTTTTGATCCACGTTTCATCTCTTTCCTACCCTCACTCTGCTTTGTTAGGGAGCAGGCATAGGGTCTTACATTGAGAGTATCTTCATCATGATACCGATAGAAAATAATAGGAATCTATATTATTTTCTATAGGAATCGAAACGGTGCTGAAATAGTTGACCACACGCAGGTAGGCTATTGCGTCAATCAAATGTATTATAACAATTGGATGACTTTGGGAGTTTCAGTAAGCAACAATTTGATGCCTTCAATTGGATTAGCCTACTTTATTCCAATATTTGTGTCATTCAGTGATATTTACTCCCACGGTAATTCTTTTTGGATCCATCCAGTAGTAGTTAAGAAAACAGTGCATGTGGTGGGCTATTCGAAGATGGGTGAAGTGACATGTCTCGCAAAGTTTAGAACTGCCAGGATGAGAGTAGTAACGGGCGCTGCCTAGCAACCATCAATAACTTAAGAGCGTGCCAATGCCGCCTCAGCATTACGGCTACATTTCATACTAAGCTGTAGGCAGAACTTTACCACAATCAAGTCTCCGGGAATACCTTTCATATATAAAGAGAAGTCTGCAAAAAGTTGGCGGGATGCTAAAGTTAGCTGAAAAAACGTATTGGTTTGAAAGGTGTATGAGAAGGGTGCAATTGCGGCCCGCAATTCGAGGCGTTCCTGCATGTGGGCATTCCTGCATCTGCATATTCAGGAAAGGAATGCCCACATTCAGGAAAGCCCGGAATTGCGGGCCGCATTCACACACTGCGCACAGTGTCCAGCTTCGCGCGCTGACCAACACAAGGTAGGCGGCCTGTTCCTGCACTTGCATATCTGTGCGGCACCTTCAGCATTTAAATGCTAAAATGGCTTGCTTGATATTAGGCTTTATTAGTTGAGTGACAACCTATGTAATTTGCTAGGTTATTGTTATCTATGTGCTGTTGAAAATTGTGTTTTACTGGAGGAGACAACTCTCTTCTGCCTATACCTGCAGAACAGGGTTTACAATATGTTTTGATTGTTCAGGTTCACCATCAGCAATAGTTTGGTAGTTTTACTTTAAGCAATCAGTGTATATGGTCATTTTTAGATATACAGGGTAAAGTTGATCATTTCATAACGAGGACACCAATCACCTTTGGGAGGCGCACTGCATGGTCGAAGCGAGAGGATAACATCACTCCATAACTTCCGAACAGTAAAAACTATTCAATTTTGAAAAAGGTTGTGCTATATATTCATTGCCTATGTCATAGCTAATTTGTAAACAATTAGCTATGACTAATTTTGTAAACAATAAATATTGATACATTACTAGCACTAACACTTAATCTGCATTAGTGGGTGTTGGTGATTTCAGAATCAAAGTGGGGGGACAAAAAACATATGCTACATTGCCCCCCCAATCTGATAGTTGTAGTAGGGTGGTAGATGCCTAGTCTCCCTTATGGCTCAGCTCAGGTGCCTGCATAGTACATACACCGCATAGAAATACATCATTTACACGAACACACACACACGGAGAAGTCAGCTCGGACAGTTCCAGCTCAGAGAGGCCCAGCTCATGAGCTCCATCAGCAGCAGATTTTAATTCAGAATGGAAAATGAATGTGTTTATGCAACAAATGTTAGTGCATCGCATCGAACCGAATCGCATCGATTCGTTCTCTAATCAAACCGAATCGCACCGAATCGTTTCAAACTAAAACGTATCGTTCCTGTATCGTATCTAGATACGTATAGAATCGTTTTGGAAAGGAAAGATGTACGTCCCTATTCTTTACAGTATGTTTATATATTGCTTTTATATTGCGTTTTGGTTCATTGCCTTTCTATATGATTTTTCTACCTGTGGATATCTCCAAGGGGCCTATTGCCCTGTACTGTAGATCACAGGTGATTCTCATGCACTCTTGTCTACTGTCAATCCACCTTCCACCTGACAAATACACAAGGGGACTTGAGAATGGGTGGGTTCATTTTAGCTTGCTTGGTGCCCAGGGTGGGCTGTTTTGACATTTTATTTAGCATGGAATAGTCTAAAAAGGCAAACTCCGACCTCCCAGTACCCCAGGAGAGCTAAAAACGAACGCACCTTAACTCAAGGGTGGGCCATCTGCTCTGAAATGTCTCTAGATTCAGTCAAAAATCCAGTGCTCTGGCTATTAAACCAAGAGAGATTAACCTTATCTTAATGTTAGAAAACGTGAAAATACGACAAAATAGTTTGCAGATGCTTCAGCACTCCCGCTATAATACAGCTGCTCTATTTCTCAACTTCCCGCAATGTGCTGAGGAATGCTAACCACTAACCTGAATCTTATCCAGGACAGAACGTTCAGTTAGAAATATACTGTGTAGGACAGACGCAATTACCTGCCAAGCAGAATGAGGAACCATGTCGGCTCTGTACCCCACATTTCTATCTGCAACGTCCTACAACATTGCACCCACTTGAATACCATTGCTGCCCTTCTCCCGGTTAGGGTTGTTAAGCTAGAGTGGCACTAACTGACTACCTTCACTGGCCCTGGCCGTGCCAAGAGAGAAATGGAGGGGGCGATATACTATACCTAGGCCTTTTGTATCTACGTATGTGTTAAATGTTTTATACTCCAAACGTGTTTCTCATTTTGCTGTTTTTGTTAATGTAAAGCGAGTAAAAAAAATCACTTTGATCCTAACATGAAGCCTTCTCTTTGTAACATGAGGAGCAGCCGTAGCTCATGTTGTTGCTTTGTCCTAGCTGCCTGCCAATGTGATGGTTTGATACATACAGTACATCTGTGCTGTGCATGATGCTTATTAGATTTGTTTGGTTTAGCAAACATAAAATTAAAAAAGATACATCCATATTACAGTCTAGTTCATCGGGGGAGTTGATAGCTTGATTCCCGTCCTCAACCTATGACGTCGCCGCAGACACGACCTACATAGACAAGTCAATTAAAACATGTAAAGGAGTAGGGAAAAAAGAAGACAAGTATTTGGTTTGCTAATTTTTGTTTTCTGACTTTTGTCATTTCTCAATGAGCACAAGCCTGAATCAGTTTAAATATTTTAAACACTAGTTAGATTGCAGTCATTTTAGTCTGCTCTATTCAACACGTCACCCTCCGGACTATATTATTCTGTGATGGTCAAGTCAATTTCCCAGAGAGAATAGCAACATGTATCCTCCCAGTTCTCCACTGGTATTGAAGGATTCACTTTTCCATAACGTCAGACATTTTGTCATTGCTTGTGCTATTGTGACGATTGCTTTTCTTCTGCCTCCTGATTTTGAAAGTATAGCTGCAGTTGAAAGAGATTATTGTAGGCCTGCATTTGGTGATACATACATGGGGAAAAATTTTGTGTTTGTTGCGGGGGACGTTTATTGATAATGTAACTATAATTTCTGTAAAATTTGTATGTAAAAGGAAAATTATGGTTCATAATATTAATAAACAATGTAAAACGTGTTTTGAGTAGTGTATTATTGTATGATCTCGTGAAAAAGGTGTTATGATTACACAACTCAACACCCAGTCATATCAGTAAACAGCTGCAACTATGTAACAGGTATTATGTAGACTACTGTATTTATTAGGATCCCCACTAGTTATATAGCCTAAGCAGTCGACAGTGCATGTTCGCTATATCTGCACTAGGCTGGATGTGCCCAGTAACACATTCGTGTTCCCCATGGACCGGCTCATACAGAAAGCATCCTCCATTCAGGCTGCAAAGGCATAATTTCCCTCCTTAACTAGCTTTAATGACGAGAAGGTGGGTGAAATATGTGTAGGTCTACTTTCTTTATGCACCACCATTTTGTAACCACGTTTCCATCCACAGTTTTTATTCGCGGAAAGTCATACCCAAAGATAGACCAGAGCCTGTCGTTTCCAATAGGAGCAAGTTAATCATAGTGGGCAGAACAAGCAAGGAGGTGGACATAGCCAAGCACGAGCTAGTGAGATCCTATTGGCGTGTTCTAGCATTTATTTGCATATTTCCGTTAGGGAACGCCTACTCAAGTGCGCAGGTGCAATAACTCAATTTTCCCTTGCACTCCTAAACTAAACATGATTTGAAACTTTGGCAAAGGGTAAAGTCTAAAAAACGCAGTTCACTCTGTTTGTTACAGATTCTAGTTTTGAAAACAGAAAACTGTATGGAGATCAAATGTTTAATGATAAGAAAATGTGCAGAATGTCGCTCCATCTTCTCCCACTGCCGGCCACTGGGCTTCCTCATCACTATCGGTAGAGTTAAATGCGATGGAAACATATTAACTTTTTATTTTTATTTGGTGCATGAAAACTTCAGTGAAAAAGTACATTGTGTGTGAACTATGTCATAACGCACTGATTTTTAGCCACAAGTCCATTTGGTGGAAACACCACTGGTGGGAAAATGCGCATATTTTCGTTATGCGGATTCTACAATATTCGCATGAAATTCTGTCGCCAATTGGATGGAAACCTAGTTTATGATAAGGAATTCGTTTTTCTAACTTCTTATCTTGATAGACAAACAATAACTGATGCTGTAGACTCCAGACTCAAACCAAAGCCCAAACCTTTGGCCCCTTCCCTTCAAACACATGTCGATGACGTATTTACCCCTGCGACGCGATTTGTTTTGGCGTCATATGTTGTATCTCTTGAAAGCAAGAGTGATCTTCCATCGAGCTAGCTAATACATTTACTTTATTTTCACACAATCAATTATGTCGCACAGTCACGGAGAAGACGATTGCTGCTCAGAAGACCACGGGAGTGTTGGCCAATCGAGATTGGAGAGTTATGTATTCAGTAAGGATCGCCTTTTCCAAAGCAAAGTGTTGTATAAAGTCCGTGGTAGCAGCACACGTGGGGATGCCATCATGCTGTATTTTGGATCGTGTTTGATTGCACTTTTTAAAATGTATTTTTTTTTTACAATGAGAGTAACCGATTTAGAGAGAAATGTATTATAAGAAAGACTGCTAAAATATATTTACATTTTATCATAATTATTATACACCACAGCTGTACGCGCTAATGTTACATCCGCCTCTGAACCACACTTGTAATGTTAGCTAAAATTGCAACATTGTATCTTCGTAGGTTGTGAATTATCCTCCAAAGTACCGTTCTACACTTTCCAAGGGGACGAAGAGGAGGATTTGGAACACTTTCTCGAGCTACGGACGGTAGGTCTTACTTTAAGCTAGCTAACTATATCACTTCACTCTCTTTTGTACAGTTAGACTAACTTTTTTCTGAGACATGATAACGTTACTCATGACATTGGAACCAATTGTTCTCAGATGTGCCAGGGTCTAGAGTTCTGTTGCTGTAGCATAGCGTACATGCCTCTGATACAGAAAAGTTAGCGAATCAATGTTGTAATGCCTCTTCAAATCCACTGTATGATTTTATTTAGAGGGAGCGAAGTCCCTGCTGTACAAATACTGGATAAATCTGTTGTCTTCTATCTCTAGGTTTGCCTAGGAGAGGGAGCGAAGGAGGAGAGTAATGTGGTGGAGGTGACCGCTATGAACCACCAGGGGAAAACTATCTCTGTACCCGTCGCCAACCTCCATATCAACTGCCTGCCCATGGTGAGTGGCACACATACACCACCACCTAGTTCAGACTGGGAGGGGAAGGAATTCAAAAGAAGACGCTTCTACAATCTCCTACACGCTGCTTATTTGTAAAGTTTCTGACTTTCCACATGTGGGAAATGAAACAATCTCATAATGCACTGGCCACCTGTAACACTTGGAGGTTTCAGATGTTTGTCTAGTTCTTAGGCATTTGTGTGGATCTGAAAGGGCTAGGGATCGATTTTAGATTAAATGTCTGTCTTGCGGTGTGTGTGGTTGGCAATCTCAATTGTTCTCTTCCTCAGGTGAGTCTTGGGGAGTTTGAGTTGAAGGCCCCCGTCACCATCAGACTGAAGTCGGGTACCGGACCAGTGACCGTTAGCGGTCTACACCTCATTGGTAAGATGATTGATTGATTGAATAATTGGCCTGTAAGGACATGATCTTGACCACATATACATTAAAGGAAAGATTCACCCGTCATATGATGCAAAACTCGTCATACCGGCTGTATTTCTACCTGCTTGAACGGCAATAGCTCAGATACACATGAAAACATGAAATGACCCTGGGAATTGATAAAACATCACTTAGAGATGCACAAAAACTATATAACATTCAAAATGGGTGAATCTTTCCTTTAAAGGGACAGTCTGTAAGTTCTCTGACCTGTTGGCAGTGAGAGAGTAAACGGTCCTAACCGAGGACCCCTTTTTTCCTAGTGATTGATAACTTGTCCTCTTCTCTACCAGCCTCTGACAATGCTGACACTGACATGTCTAGCGAAGAAGAAGACTTTGACGAGGAGATAATCCCCATCAAACCAGCCAAAAAGAAACAGAAGTTGTAAAGGGACTGGATCTCGTGTCCTGGATATAAGATTAATAAATGGGTTTTTAGGGAATAAAGGCAAGATCTTCTTGTACCTATAGGAAATTCAAATATTCTCTATCCCACTGCAAAGTTGTTTAGGAATGTGGGAAGAAAAATACTGGGGGGAAATTATGGATGAAAGGTGCGCGAATGTGGACCTCATGTTTGATCTTTGACTGTAGCCATGTTTGGGTTGTGGTTACTGAACCATGTCCAAGGGGTAAGTCTACTCTCTGGCCTGTTGGAAAGAGCTCTTGGTCTGCAGTGTTTTCAGCTGCAGAAATGTTTTGTTTCATTGCAATTGATTCTTTAAAATGTATTAAATACAATTAAGATCCTAAGATGTTTTTTTTAGTATTATTATAACAAGTGTTTGGTTGAGTGGAGATGGATAACTAAGCTTTTAGGAAATATCAGGCCGGGATTCAATCCGATTGGCCCTTTTCGGCTATGTGGAAACCACATTGACGGTGAACGGTGCATATGTCGGTTCAATCGGAAATGACCTTTTCAATGTCAATGATCTAAAGCTGATCGGAATGAATCCCTGCTATAGTTTCCTAAATACTTTTTCATGGTTACAGCACCAGCAATTGACTGAATTTTTTACTCCTGGCTTTCAGGAAAGTTACCTTTTTGTGGGTGAAAGTGGAATATACATTCATGTTTGCATGCTATCGTTTATTTGGAAAACATATTAAACCTAATTGTAAATGGGGTTTCCAGGTTGGTGGGGAAGGGGGTTGGAGAGGTGGGTGTTAATGTATTGGTGTTTTCCTTGCTCTTCTGGCTGGGTTGGATTTGAACAAATCTGGATAAATAAGTTAAGTCAGGTAACTTTGAGAAACACTCACTCTAACATTGAACATAGGTTATAAAAATTAGCCACACACAAAAATTACGATCCGTTTCGTACTATTTAGGGAAATGAAAGCTGGCAAATTTATTGATCCTTTGTAATATTACCTTTAATTTTTTTGTGTGTGTAAATTTTCAGATTGTATAAATAAAAACAGTTTTGGTTATTATTAAGAAGTCTCATTTATTGGCTTTTTAACAAATCAATTGAACCGGGAAGTCTCAAGGTTTTGCTCGCCTGAGGTAGAGTATCTCATAATAAGCTGTAGACCACACTATTTACCAAGAGAGTTTTCTTCTATATTTTTCATAGCTGTCTATTTACCACCAAAAACCAATGCTAAGATTGCACTCAATGAGCTGTATAAGGCCATAAGCAAACAGGAAAATGCTCATCCAGCGGCAGCGCTCCTAGTGGCTGGGGACTTTAATGCAGGAAAACTTACATCCGTTCTACCTAATTTTTACCAGCATGTTAAATGTGCAACCAGAGGGGAAAAAACTATAGAAAACCTTTACTCCACACACAGAGATGCGTACAAAGCTCGCCCTCGATTTGGCAAATCTGACCATAATTCTATCCTCCTGATTTTAAGCAAAAACTAAAGCAGGAAGCACTGGTGACTCGGTTAATAAGGAAGTGGTCAGATGACGCAGATGCTAAGCAACAGGACTGTTTTGCTAGCACAGACTGGAATATGTTCCGGGATTCTTCCGATGCCATTGAGGAGTACACCACATCAGTCACTGGCTTCATCAATGCATCGATGACGTCGTCCCCACAGTGACCGTACGTACATACCCCAACCAGAAGCCATGGATTACAGGCAACATCCGCACTGACCTAAAGGGTAGAGCTGCCTCTTTCAAGGAGCGGGACTCTAACCCGGACGCTTATAAGAAATCCCGCTATGCCCTCTGATGAACCATCAAACAGGCAAAGAGTCAATACAGGACTAAGATTGAGTCGTACTACACCGGCTCCAACGCTCGTTGGATGTGGCAGGGCATGCAAACTATTACACACTACAAAGGGAAGCACAGCCACGAGCTGCCCAGTGACACAAGCCTACCAGACGAGCTAAATCACTTCTATGCTCGCTTCGAGGCAAGCAACACTGAAGCATGCATGAGAGCATCAGCTGTTCCAGATGACTATGTGATCAGATTTTTAAGCAGGTCAACATTCACAAGGCCGCAGGACCAGACGAATTACCAGGACGTGTACTCCGAGCATGCGCTGACCAACTGGCAAGTGTCTTCACTGACATTTTCAACATGTCCCTGACTGAGTCTGTAATACCAACATGTTTCAAGCAGACCACCATAGTCCCTGTACCCAAGAACACTAAGATAACCTGCCTAAATGACTACCGACCCATAGCACTCACGAGAGCATCCTGACTGGTTGCATCACCGCCTGGTATGGCAACTGCTCGGCCTCCGACCGCAAGGCACAACAGAGGGTAGTGCTTACGGCCCAGTACATCACTGGGGCCAAGCTTCCTGCCATCCAGGACCTCTATACCAGGCGGTGTCAGATGAAGGCCCTAAAAATTGTCAAAGACTACAGCCACCCTAGTCATAGGCTGTTCTCTCTGCTACCGCACGGCAAGCGGTACCGGAGCACCAAGTCTAGGTCCAAAAGGCTTCTTAACAGCTTCTACCACCAAGCCATAAGACTCCTGAACAGCTAATCATGGCTACCCGGACTATTTGCATTGTCCAAATGTTATTGCGGGTGTAGCGAAATGCTTGTGTTCCTAGCTCCAACAGTGCAGTAGTATCTAACAATTCACAACAATACACAAATCTAAAAGTAAAATAATGGAATTAATCTAAATATTAGGACGAGCAATGTCGGAGTGGCATTGACTAAAATACAGTAGAATAGAATACAGTATATACATATGAGATGAGTAAAGCAGTATGTAAACATTATTAAAGTGACTAGTGTTCCATTATTAAAGTGGCCATGTCTATGTATATAGGGCAGCAGCCTCTAAGGTGCAGGGTGGAGTAACTGGGTGGTAGCCGGCTAGTGATGGCTATTTAACAGTCTGATGGCCTTGAGATAGAAGCTGTTTTTCAGTCTCTCTGTCCCAGCTTTGATGCACCTGTACTGATCTCACCTTCTGGATGATAGCGGGGTGAACAGGCCGTGGGTCGGGTGGTTGATGTCCTTGATGATCTTTTTGGCCTTCCTGTGACATCGGGTGCTGTAGGTGTCCTGGAGGGCAGGCAGTGTGATGCATTGGGCAGACTGCACCACCCTCTGGAGAGTCCTGCAGCACACTGTCTGTGTGGGTGGACCATTTCAGTGATTGTCAGTGGTGTATGCCGAGGAACTTGAAGCTTTTCCACCTTCTCCACTGTGGTCCCGTCGATGTGGATAGGGGCGTGCTCCCTGTGCTGTTTCCTGAGTCCACGATCAGCTCCTTTGTTTTGTTGACAGAGAGATTATTTTCCTGGCACCACTCCGCCAGGGCCCTCAACTCCTCCCTGTAGGCTGTCTCGTCATTGTTGGTAATCAGGCCTACTACTGTTGTGTCGTCTGCAAACTTGATTGATTGAGTGGCCACGCAGTCATGGGTGAACAGGGAGTACAGGAGGGGGCTGAGCACGCACCCTTGTGGGGCCCCAGTGTTGAGGATCAGCGAAGTGGAGGTGTTGTTTCCTACTTTCACCATCAGGAAGTCCAGGACCCAGTTGCACAGGGCGGGGTTCAGACCCAGGGCCCCAAGCTTAATGATGAGCTTGGAGGGTACTATGGTGTTGAAGGCTGAGCTATATTCAATGAACAGCATTCTGACGTAGGTATTCCTCTTGTACAGATGGGATACGGCAGTGTGCAGTGCGATGGTAATTGCATCGTCTGTGGATCTATTGGGGCGGTAAGCAAATTGAAGTGGGTCTAGGGTGTCAGGTAAGGTAGAGGTGATATGATCTTTAACTAGCCTCTCAAAGCACTACAGGGCGATAGTCATTTAGTTCAGTTACCTTTGCTTTCTTGGGTACAGGAACAATGGTGGACATCTTGAAGCAAGTGGGGACAACAGACTGAGATTGAATATGTCCGTAAACACTCCAGCCAGCCGTTCTGCACATGCTCTGAGGACACGCGTCCTCTGGTCCGGCAGCCTTGCGAGGGATAATACGCTTAAATGTCTTACTCACATCGGCCACGGAGAACGAGAGCTGTGTTTGAAATTGAATCTGTGTTTGAAATTCACTGCTCGACTGTGGGACCTTACAGATAATTGTATGTGTGGGGTACAGAGATGAGGTAGTCATTCAAAAAAATAATGTTAAGCACTATTATTGCACAAAGAGTGAGTCCATGCAACTTATTAAATGACTTGTTATGCACATTTTTACTCCTGAACTTATTTAGGCTTGCCATAACAAAGGGGTTGAATACTTATTGACTCAAGACAATTCAGGTTTTCATTTTTTATTAATTTGTAAACATTTCAAAAAACATAATTCCACTTTAAAATTATGGGTTATTGTGTGTAGGCCAGTGACACAAAATATGAATTTAATCTATTTTAAATTCAGGCTGTAACACATAAAATGTGGAAAAAGTCAAGCATGAATACTTTCTGAAGGCACTGTAGCTCAGTATTTGTATTATTTATCTTATACAGACTTTTTTGCTAATCTTTATCAAGGGTGCCAATAATTTGGACCTGAATGTATGTGAAGACATTGAGTCCTTGCAGAAGGCAAAGGAGGTGGTGGCAGAGATAAGACAAGTTGAGACATTTTTTACATTCATTATCACTCCATCAAGGGAAATACAGTATTCTTTCTAACAAATATATCTACATATATTTCAGGATTTTCTGTATCCCTAGGAAATAATCAGAATTCATGTAAACATTACAGTTTTGAAAACATAGCTTGTCCAAAAAAAGTGGTCTCTTGGCACAACTTACCCCGGGTATAATAATAATAGTAATAATAATTTGGGGGGTGCTAATATTTGTACTGTTATATACAAGTGTGTAATGGAAATGTGTTTTTTCATATTCCAACTCCCCCTGAGACACCCACAGGGAGTGGGATCACGGCCGGGGTCGCCCTGGAGCAATTAGGGCACTTGCTCAAGAGCACAGCAACAGATATTTTTTCACCTTGTCGGCTGGGGTAAGTTGAGCCGTGGGTCAGGGAAAGTTAAGCCACCTACACATTTCTGTACTTACTGAAATATTACCACTACCTTTTAAAAACCATATCTATCTTTATTTCCCAAACATAATTCAACACAATCACTATTGCTTTTTTGTCTTTTAATCATTTGAAGCATGTTTTAACACAGGTTTAACACCTAACAAACACTTTAAAAAAAAAATACACTTTTAACATAGGTCCTGTTGTTACCTCATATCCCAGTGATAATGCCTGGGAAGAAAACACTTCAATTTGCTCAACTTGCCATTGGCTCAACTTACCCAATCTTGACTATATTAGCCCACACAGCTACAAGGATGCACTTTCATGCTAGGTGTAGGACGTCATATTGAAGCTTATAGAAATCCCAACTGATGAATAGAACAATCTTAAAATCATTTACTTTGGTTTAGATACAAGCATCATCAAACCTCTAACACAAATTCATTTGACTTGGTGAAGATATTTTGGAGGGAATTAACTTGCTTACCACTTTTTTAATGTGGTTTCTTCCTTCACAGACTTCATGAAATGATGACCGCTTCCTAAATATTTGGTCAAATTATACATTTTGTGTATGGTTTCCTAGAAACAAGGGAGGCTCAACTAACCCCACTCTCCTGTACAAAAGAGAATGGCCTTCAAATCCAATCCAATCAAATTGTATTTGTCACACGCGCCGAATATGTAGACTTAACCGTGAAATGCTTGCTTACGTGCCCTCCCCAACGATGCTGCGTAAAAAAATTAAAATAGTAACACAAGAGGAATAAAGTACACAAGAATGAAGCTATACTGAACAAAAATATAAACGCAACCTGTAAAGTGTTGGTCCCATGTTTCATTAGCTGAAATAAAAGATCACAGAAATGTTCCATACGCACAAAAATGTAGCTCAAATTTTGTGCACAAATTTCTTTACATCCCTGTTATTGAGCATTTCTCCTTTTCCAAGATAATCCATCCAGCTGACAGGTGTGACATATCAAGAAGCTGATTAAACAGCATGATCATTACACAGGTGCACCTTATGCTAGGTACAATAAAAGGCCACTCTAAAATGTACATTTTTGCCACACAACACAATGCCAGAGATGTCTCAAGTTTTGAGGGAGAGTGCAATTGGTACGCTGACTACAGGAATGTTCACCAGAGCTGTTGCCATAGAATTGACGGCTCCAACGTATTTTTAGAGAACTTGGCAGTACGTCCAACCGGCCTCACAACTGCAGACTACCTGTATGGTGCCGTGTGGGCGAGCTGTTTGCTGATGTCAATGTTGTGAACAGAGTGCCCCATGTTGGTGGAGGGGTTATAGTATTGGCAGGCAGAAGCTACGGACAACGAACAAAATTGCATTTTATCAATGGCAATTTGAATGCACAGAGATACCGTGACGAGATCCTGCGGCCCATTGTCGTGCCATTCATCCGGCGCCATCACCTCATGTTTCAGCATGATAATGTCGCAAGGATCTGTACACAATTCCTGGAAGTTCAAAATGTCCCAGTTCTTCCATGGCCTGCATACTCACCAGACATCACCCATTGAGCATGTTTGGGATGCTCTGGATCGACGTGTATGACAGGTGTTCCAGTTCCCGCAAATATCCAGCAACTTCGCACAGCCATTGAAGAGCAGTGGGACAACATTCCACAGGCCACAATCAAGAGCCTGATCAACTCCATGCGAAGGAGATGTGTCACGCTGCATGAGGCAAATAGTGGTCACACCAGACACTGACTGGTTTTCTGATCCACACCCCTACCTTAAAAAAAAAAAAAGGTATCTGTGACCAACAGATGCATATCTGTATTACCAGTCATGTGAAATCCATAGATTAGGGCCAATTGAATTTACTGATATACTTATATGAACTATAACTTAGTATAATCTTTGAAATTGTTGCATGTTGTGTTTATATTTTTGTTCAGAATATATACAGGGAGTACCAGTACCAAAACAATATGCAGGGGTATGAGGTATTTGAGGTAGATATTTACATAAATCCAGGGTAAAGTGACTAGGTATCAGAATAGATAATAATAAGAGTAAGAATAACAGAGTAAGTAGCAGCAGCATATGATGAGTGTGAAAGTTGATGTATGTGTGTGTTATGTGTGTGCGTATGTTGTGTATGTGAATGTGTGTGGACTTTGTGTGAGTGTCTGTGTAGTGTGTGTGTATACACTGAGTGTACAAAACATTAGGAACACCTGCTCTTTCCATGACATAGACTGACCAGGTGAATCCAAGTGAAAGCTATGATCCCTTATTGATGTCACCTGTTAAATCCACTTCAATCAGTGTAGATGAAGAGGAGAAGACAGGTTAAAGAAGGATTTTTAAGCCTTGAGACATGGATTGTGTATGTATGCCATTCAAAGGGTGAATGGGCAAGACAAAATATTTAAGTATCTTTGAACGGGGTATGGTAGTAGGTGCCAGGTGCACCGGTTTGTGTCAAGAACTGCAACACTGCTAGGTTTTTTTTTTTTCTTCCACGCTCATTTGAAATAATACAATGACTATGAGGTTTAAAGTGCAGACTGTCAGCTTTAATTTGAGGGTATTTTCATTCATATCCGGAAAACAGTTTAGAAATTACAGCACATCTTTTACATAGTCACCCCCATTTTAGGGGACCAAAAGTATTGGGACAAATTTACTTATCTGTATTGTAGTAGTGAAAAGTTTAGTATTTGGTCCCATATTCCTAGCACACAATGACTACGTCAAGCTTGTGCCTCTACAAACTTGTTGGATGCGTTTGCTGTTTGTTTTGGTTGTGTTTCAGATTATTTAGTGCCTAATAGAAATTAATGGTAAATAATGTATTGTGTAATTTTGGAGTCACTTTTATTATAAATAAGAATATAATATGTTTCTAAACACTTCTACATTTATGTGGATTCTACCATGATTACGGACAGTCCTGAATGAATCCTGAATAATGATAAGTGAGAAAGTTAGATGCACAAATATCATACACCCCCCAAGACATGCTAACCTGTCACCATTACAATAACGGGAGGTTAGCATTTTTTTTTTGGGGGGGTACGATATTTGTGTGATACATAGACTGGACTGGGTTATGTGTTTATATGATTTATTGTTGAGCAAAAAATAGAGCAGAGATCAGTGGTGGAAAACGTACCCAATTGTCATACTTGAGTAAAACAGTGGCTTGCGAAAGTATTCACTCCCCTTGGCATTCTTCCTATTTTGTTGCCTTACAACCTGGAATTAAAATGGATTTTGGGGGGGGTTGTATCATTTGATTTAAACAACATGCCTACCACTTTGAAGATTCAAAATATTTTGTATTGTGAAACAAACAAGAAATAAGACAAAAAAACTGAAAACTTGAGCGTGCATAACTATTCACCCCCCCAAAGTCAATACTTTGTAGAGCCACCTTTTGCAGCAATTACAGCTGCAAGTCTCTTGGGATATATCTCTATAAGCTTGGCACATCTAGCCACTGGGATTTTTGCCCATTCTTCAAGGCAAAACTGCTCCAGCTCCTTCAAGTTGGATGGGTTCCGCTGGTGTACAGCCATTTTTAAGTCATACCACATATTCTCAATTGGATTGAGGTCTGGGCTTTGACTAGGCCATTCCAAGACATTTAAATGTTTCCCCTTAAAGCAATCAAGTGTTGCTTTAGCAGTATGCTTAGGGTCATTGTCCTACTGGAAGGTGAACCTCCGTCCCAGTCTCAAATCTCTGGAAGACTGAAACAGGTTTCCCTCAACAATTTCCCTGTATTTAGCGCCATCAATCATTCCTTCAATTCTGACCAGTTTTCCAGTCCCTGCCGATGAAAAACAAAAAAAGATGGTGTTCTTGGGGTGATGAAAGGTGTTGGGTTTGCGCCAGACATAGCGTTTTCCTTGATGGTCAAAAAGCTCAATTTTAGTCTCATCTGACCAGAGTACCTTCTTCCATGTGTTTGGGGAGTCTCCCACATGCCTTTTGGCGAACATCAAACGTGTTTGCTTATTGTTTTCTTTAAGCAATGGCTTTTTTTCCTGGTCACTCTTCCATAAAGCCCAGCTCTGTGGAGAGTATGGCTTTAAGTGGTCCTATGGACAGATACTCCAATCTCCGTTGTGAAGCTTTGCAGCTCCTTCAGGGTTATCTTTGGTCTCTTTGTTGCCTCGCTGATTAATGCCCTCCTTGCCTGGTCCGTGAGTTTTGGTGGGCGGCCCTCTCTTGACAGGTTTGTTGTGGTGCCATATTCTTTCAATTTTTTTATAATGGATTTAATGGTGCTCCGTGGGATGTTCAAAGTTTCAGATATTTCTTTATAACCCAACCCTGATCTGTACTTCTCCACAACTTTGTCCCTGACCTGTTCGGAGAGCTCCTTGGTCTTCGTGGTGCCGCTTGCTTGGTGGTGCTTCTTGATTAGTGGTGTTGCAGACTCTGGGGCTTTTCAGAACAGGTGTATACAGTTGAAGTCGGATGTTTACATACACCTTACCCAAATACATTTAAACTCAGTTTTTCACAATTCCTGACATTTAGTCCTCGTAAAACATCCCTGTCTTAGGTCAGTTAGGATCACCACTTTATTTTAAGAATGTGAAATGTCAGAATAATAGTAGAGAGAATGATTTATTTCAGATTTGATTTGTTTCATCACATTCCCAGTGGGTCAGAAGTTTACATACACTCAATTAGTATTTGGTAGCATTGCCTTTAAATTGTTTAACTTGGGTCAAACGTTTCGGGTAGCCTTCCACAAGCTTCCCACAATAAGTTGGGTGAATGTTGGCCCATTCCTCCTGACAGAGCTGGTGTAACTGAGTCAGGTTTGTAGGCCTCCTTGCTCGCACACGCTTTTTCAGTTCTGCCCACACATTTTCTATAGGATTGAGGTCAGGGATTTGTGATGGCCACTCCAATACCTTGACTTTGTTGTCCTTATGCCATTTTGCCACAACTTTGGAAGTATGCTTTTGGGTCATTGTCCATTTGGAAGACCAGTCCCTCCTGCAGTAAAGCACCCCCACAGCATGATGCTACCACCCCCGTGCTTCACGGTTGGGATGGTGTTCTTCGACTTGCAAGCCGTCCCCCTTTTTCCTCCAAACATAACGATGGTCATTATGGCCAAACAGTTATATTTTAGTTTCTTCAGACCAGAGGACATTTCTCCAAAAAGTATGATCTTTGTCCCCATGTGCATTTGCAAACCGTAGTCTGGCTTTTTTTATGGCGGTTTTGGAGCAGTGGCTTCTTCCTTGCTGAGCGGCCTTTCAGGTTATGTCGATATACAACTCGTTTTACTGTGGCTATAGATACTTTTGTACCAGTTTCCTCCAGCATCTTCACAAGGTCCTTTGATGTTGTTCTGGGATTGATTTGCACTTTTCGCACCAAAGTATATTCATCTCTAGGAGACAGAACACGTCTCCTTCCTGAGCTGTATGACGGCTGCGTGGTCCCATGGTGTTTATACTTGCGTACTATTGTTTGTACAGATGAACGTGCTACCTTCAGGCATTTGGAAATTGATCCCAAGAATGAACCAGATTTGTGGAGGTCTACAATTTTTTTTCTGAGGTCTTGGCTGATTTCTTTTCATTTTCCCATGATGTCAAGCAAGGAGGCACTGAGTTTGAAGGTAGGCCTTGAAATACATCCACAGGTACACCTCCAATTGACTCAAATGATGTCAATTAGCCTATCAGAAGCTTCTAAAGCCATGACATCATTTTCTTGAATTTTCCAAGCTGTTTAAAGGCACAGTCAACTTAGTGTATGTCAACTTCTGACCCACTGGAATTGTGATACAGTGAATTATAAGTGAAATAATCTGTCTGTAAACAATTGTTGGAAAAATTATTTGTGTCATGCACAAAGTAGATGTCCTAACCGACTTGCCATAACTATAGTTTGTTAACAAGACATTTGTGGAGTGGTTGAAAAACAAGTTTTAATGACTCCAACCTAAGTGTATGTAAACTTCCGACTTCAACTGTCACATGATCATGTGACAGATCATGTGACACTTAAATAAAGTCCACCTGTGTGCAATCTAACTAATTATGTGACTTCTGAAGGTAATTGGTTGCACCAGATCTTATTTAGGGACTTCATAGCAAAGGGGGTGAATACATATGCACGCACCACCGTTATTTTGTTTTTTGAATTTTTTGAAACAAGTAATATTTTTCATTTTACTTCACAAATGTTGACTATTTTGTGTATGTCCATTACATGAAATCCAAATAAAAATCCATTTAAATTACAGGTTGTAATGCAACAAAATAGGAAAAATACCAAGGGGGATGAATACTTTTGCAAGGCACTGTATGTAAAAGTAAGACACCCAGTAAAATACTGCTTCAGTAAAAGTCTAAAAGTATTTGGGTTTTAAATATAGTATAAAAAGTAAATGTAATTACTCAAATATACTTAAATATCAAAAGTGAAAGTATTAATCATTTCAAATTGCTTATATTAAGTAAACCAGACCGCACCATTTTCTATTTTTTTTTTTTTACGGATAACCAGAGGCACACTCCAACAATCAGACATAATTTACAAATGAAGCACTTGTGTTTAGTGAGTCTGCCAGATCAGAAGCAGTAGGGATGACCAAGGATGTTCTCTTGATAAGTGCGTGAATTGGACAATTTTCCTGTCCTGCTAAGCATACTTTTTTTTTTTACTTGTACTTTTGGGTGTCAGGGAAAATGTATGGAGTAAAAAGTACATTATTTTCTTTAGGAATGTAGTGAAGTAAAAGTAGCCAAAAATATAAATAGTAAAGTACAGATACCCCAAAAAATGACTAAAGTAAAAATACTTCAAAGTACTACTTAAGTACTTTAAACCATTGGCAGAGATCAATAAACATAATTTCATAGACCGTTCCCTTTGATGCGTGTGCCTATGTGCGTGTTACAGTGTAAACTGGTGGGACAGGCCTGGAATCACTGCTTTCTATCATTGTTAAGACCTTTGTCGGGTGGCAGACAGCATATTGCTCCTGGAAACAGAGACGGACTCTAGTTTATTCCAAAGTAGCCTCTCTGCTTACAGCTGGCCATGCTTACAGCACTTTACCTGGATACCCAAACTCCTTGCTCCGGCCAAACGCTACGCCACGCCACGCACATGGACGTAGAGCAGTGGAAGAATTCAGTTTGAGTCGTCAGGCAATACAGCACTATGGCTGGGAACCAGACTAGTGCTAGTATACCAGAACCAACATCATCTCGCCATCTCCAACTGTAACAGCAGCCAGGCAGTCTGAACATGTCTCAGTCATGTTTTTGTTTTTTTACCCCCTGTTTCTCCCCAATTTCGTGATATCAAATTGTGATCTTGTCTCATCGCTGCAACTCCCCAACGGGCTCTGGAGAGGCGAAGGTCGAGTCATGCTTCCTCCGAAACATGACCAGCTAAACTGCGCTCCTTAATACGTTAACCCAATTAATCAACATATTCATGATTTCATTCACAATCCTCACATTAACTTCCATGTTTGAAACAGTATGATTCAACAATGTCTACTCAAAATAAATCATATAAGTGTATCCTAAGACATTACCATAATGTATCACTGTTTTAACCCATAATATTTATATAAAATTTAACAATCAATATCCTTCATTTTGAAAATAATTATACTAATACATACGAGTCACTTAAATCACTCATTCATGTTATAAATTATAACCAACCAAATTACTTAACTCAACCAAATTTAAAATTACAATTGTTATTGATTCACTTTATCCTTATCAATGAAAAATAAAACCCTCAACCTTATCACCAATTACAACTGTCATAATTTACACTTATATTAACATACATTATAAACATCCATAATTATATTATGACTTTCCTCATCTTGATAATAAATACAGATCATTATCTCAATGCATTCTTAATACTATTAATTTAGCAGTGTATATACAGTGGGGAGAACAAGTATTTGATACACTGCCGATTTTGTAGGTTTTCCTACTTACAAAGCATGTAGAGGTCTGTAATTTTTATCATAGGTACACTTCAACTGTGAGAGACGGAATCTAAAACAAAAATCCAGAAAATCACATTGTATGATTTTTAAGTAATTAATTTAAAAATCTGTTTCCCCTTCTATTGTTCCTGTCACCCCTGTAAATATCATATTTCATTCATTAGCCAATACAATCACGTACTCCGGTTAAGTAAGACGTGATATTTTATCCCATGCATCTATTTAAAAATAGTTTGATACGTTGTCTCCTACTCTCCACTCAACATAATGCTATAGGAGACTTCCATCAATCCTGGAAAACAAAACAAAAACTCCCACTCACAAAAAACTAGATAATACCACGTTTCATTAAGTTCACTACACCTTCTAATATAAACCTATAACCCCTTTCTAGTAATTTAATCAATGCAAACTGTCTCCACTCTGATGTTATTAAAATGTTGTTTGCTTATTTAGACTTTTGGTGCTATAATACAAATGGTTTACTTATCTCTGCTCTGGTTCTTTCTGTCGTATGACTTATTGCTTTCTCTTCCTCCTTCCTGTTTGGAGCAACTTCACACGCCTTATTCTCTTGTTACTACAGCACTCTACCTCTCAGAAGGTTGACCCTCCTTAATTTGTACTTCTCCTCTATATTGCTCTTACTCCCGTAAAGAATTACGGCTTATTTTAATTGTAACCTTCTACCAGGGATTTTAACCTTTATCCCTAACCTCGCTGAGGACTTGAACCTCGCACCTTTCTACGTTCGTCTACCAAGACGTTATCACTGAGGACCTGAACCTCGCATCTTTCTACGTTCGTCTACCAAAGACGTTTATCGCTGAGGACTTGAACCTCGCATCTTTCTACGTTCGTCTACCAAAGACGTTTATCGCTGAGGACTTGAACCTCGCATCTTTCTACGTTCGTCTACCAAAGACGTTTATCGCTGAGGACTCGAACCTCGCATCTTTCTACGTTCGTCTACCAAAGACGTTTATCGCTGAGGACTCGAACCTCGCATCTTTCTACGTTCGTCTACCAAAGACGTTTATCGCTGAGGACTCGAACCTCGCATCTAATAATGTCTATCCTGTCGTCACAGGACTGACATTACCCATCTATCTTACTTCAGGACACAAATCTAACTTATCATAATAAAAGAGCCTACACCCAATGTTGTTAAAACCCACTCTCCTACTTCTGTGTTTGGTCCTTTACACAGACCAAACCCTGTTTAGAATAATAGCACCCTATTATCGTCAAATTTAATTAACTCCTTACATCTCATTACATAACTCAATACAACTCATCTTCCCCCTCTTAAAATATAGAATTGTAACGTTCTTTACAGCTCAGCCTTACCACAGATAAGCAGAGTTTGACATAATCAAAAAAAATGAAAGTCTGCTTACCTGTTAGTTTGGCTGTGAACTGCATCCTGTTCGTTTAGACGCCAATCTGTTATGATGAGTTTCTGGTATTGAGGAGTTCAAGATGCAAGAATTTACTTAGACATTCTGTAGAGATTTTACCAAGTATTTATTTGATCACGAGCCCGTGGGTTCATCTAACAAAAGGACATAGCCTTGCCCCCTTGTCAGGTGAACTCCCACACACACACACAAATCTCACATATTTTATGCTCTTGGTTAAACATTTCCTCAACCACATCTGGCCATCGTCAATGAGCACTACCCCTTCTATGTCATGACCTCTTACCTCCAAGCAGGACGTTCCCTCCGTACATCATTCTAATATAAACCCCACTATCTTCCTTGGACAGATTGGAATTTACTACCCCAGACTTAAGAGTCACCCAGAACCACTTCTCTCTACTAACTTTAAACTAGTTACACACTCATATGAAATGGCCCCATATCCTCATCATATCAGGTGGCTACATTGAAGAATCTCAAATATAAAATATATTTGGATTTGTTGAACACTTAATTTTTTTTTGTCATTTATCAGACGCTCTTATCCAGAGCGACTTACATGAGCAATTAGGGTTAAGTGCCTTGCTCAAGGGCACAGACAGATTTTTCACCTAGTAGGCTCGGGGATTAGAACCAGCGACCTTTCGGTTACTGGCACAACGCTCTTAACCACTAAGCTACCTGCCGCCCCACCTATTTGGTTACTACATGATTCCATATGTGTTATTTCATAGTTTTGATGTCTTCACTATTATTCTACAATGTAGAAAATAGTAAAAATAAAGAAAAACCCTGGAATAAGTAGGTGTGTCCAAACTTTTGACTGGTACTGTACACAGGGGCGGTGTGTTCATTAGGGCGATATGGGCGACGCACTGCCAAACGGGAAAAGGAAGGGATTTTTTTTCTAATCAATTATATCACGGCAACAGTAGTTATCAGTGTTCTAATCTAGACGTCTGATCTGCCACTAAATGTCCAATCAGGCTAAAGTCGTGCTTCAAATGGCCCCGCCCCTTTTGGGGCGATTTCAGTGAGGTTGAAAATCGCCCCAGAAGTCTCTCATAGACTCTCATGTAAAATCTTTTTTTTTCAAATATCAGAGCTTTCAATTCAATCTCTATGGGTTCCGGGAGGGCTTGCACTTACGCGCTTTCGTCATACGTAACATAACCATGAACGTAACTAAGAAAAGAGCGGGTAGCAGCGTCAATCAATTCACGTACTACTGTCAAGATGGCTAGCGTTCAGTGCAACTCGATTGTCTCTTTGAAAGAAGTTCCTTTTTGTCGGCGAACAAATCAAGATAAATTGGCAACGAAACAATTAGGACCTCCCAGACCAAATTTAATAATTCAACAGGTTTCTACTAAAGGGGGAAAGTCCTACACCCGAGGATTTTCCAAAAATTGGTACGAACGAAAAACCTGGCTAGCAGGCTGCGATGTAGCTAATGCAGTCTTCTGCTACCCCTGCTTACTCTTTCACCCTGAAGGCGGCACGGCAGACAGCACCGCTTGGACAGCGACTGGTGTAACGGACATGCACCATCTTTCAGAAAAGATTAAGAAACATGAGCTGTCAAAGACCCACATGGATAGCTGTTTGAGATTGTCTGCTTTGGGGAGAGTGAACATTGCCACTCAACTGGATGAGGGATACAGGCTAGCTGTCCGCCGCCACAACGATGAGGTTAGCAAGAACCGCCACATCCTCAGCCGGCTAATCCAGTGTGTGAAGTTTTGCGGAGTGTTTGAGTTAGCTTTGCGAGGCAAAGATGAAACTGAGGGCTCCACCAACCCTGGTATTTTTCTTGGACTTGTCAACTTTGTGGCACAATTAGATGAGGTGTTTTATGGAAATGCATATTGTTTATGCAGTGTTGAGGAATGTGAAAGAACACCCTTGATTATTTTTACTGTGATAACTTATTTTGCTTTTGTAAGCCAACACTTTTGAGATCAGTCAATAAATGCTTCTGGTATTGACTTATATGCTGCCCCTGTCTTCATGTTGTTGCTGGACATATCTTTTTTAAAATGTGTGTAGGTCACCTAAATCATCAGAAAAATTGCCCCCCCTGAGAATTTTTTCAGGAGCCGCCACTGACTGTACATACAAAAAAAATTTTTTTCTTATCAAACACAAACTTGGTTACACATGTCATGACTGTCCATGAGAATCCAAATAGGTCAGATCAGGTTTGCAATGAATAACTTCAATCAGACCCCCTCTCACCCGTAGAGGGGGGGTTAACAGCTCACACCCTGTTGTAAATCAACAAAGGCGGCCAGGCTCTCCCTTTCAAGATCCCCCAAAGGAATGTCTTTGTGCCAACATACTTTTTCCAGCTGAAACTCTAACACGTTCAAAAGCAAATACTGGAAAAATATTTCTAACATAGAACGTGGGGAATGGTCGGAGGCGATCTATAGAACACTAATGACATTTGGTTTGTTATTTTGTGATGTCATTAAAAATGTTATAAAGGAAATACTGTAACTTGGAAAGTATACCCACTACATGTACTAAGTGTCCATCCTATGCGTTGGGCATATAATATGAAAAATTATGAAAGTGTTTTTGTTAAGAAAGGGATGTGATTTGAGAGGTTATAAGAGATAATTGTTTTACATAGATTTGCACAGTGAGTAATCGCCGCCCAAAGTGAGGTCAGTGAGCGTGTCAGCCTGCCGAAAACGCCCCTTTTGACCAAAGTGTATAAATGATGAATAAAGAAATTAACATACCAGACTAGAAAGATGTGAAGCAGCCGCTACATGTTTAAAATAGTTGGAACTTTGAATCTCAACACGAGGTGGAGAGAATAAACTCACCTCCCCGGACAATCACTGGTACGGCTGGTTAGCTGTCCTAAGTAAAGTATCTTCGAAAGCGAATTTAAGTAGGCCCATCCTATTACTCTGCTCAAGCCATCCTGTTACGCGACGCCCATCACCCCACTGGGAATCATCAATGCTGCTGGCTAGCCTATCTTCAAAGAAGCATCTTCAAGAGCGAATGGAAGGAAAATCTACTCTGTAGTTCTGTTCAGGACTACACGACAGGTAATCGGAGACCGGACAACTACGAAGAAGAGAACAACAGTAGAAGACCTGTTGGAACCTTTTTGGAGAATCAGAGACTTACAAGCGTGCCGCGGGAAGGACCAACTCCCTTTCCAGGGTGGTCCTGTCCACCGAGAGAGATACACGGAGATCCAGGCATTTCACGATTTCTTACTCAAAGAGGGCGGCAGTTCGTGTGCCATGTTTGTAATTACTGTAGGTGAGAGTAGTTTCTGAATGTATCAAGGTTAAGTGTCTCTGTCCCTCTCTTTCCTCCTCTCCCTCTCTTCTTTAACAAGCCATGCTGTTGTCATTCCACTAGGGACCTGTTTTCTCCAGTCGATAACCGGTGCAGAGTGTGTATGTTTATCCTGTGTTCCCATTTAATTAGCTAGTTCATAAATAATTAATTTGTGAGGTACTGAATCATAAGTAAGGCTCGGGTTTTTGCAGATGCAAGGAGGTTACGACTTTCAGAATGATGATATGATACGAGGTTATGATTGATAAGTTGACTGTTTATAGATGTGATAGGTAAAGACCTTTTAGAGTTCCGGAGATGGTGCCCCAAATCCTAATGAGTTAATTGTTACATGATTAATTTAAAATTGGGTAACAATTAAACATAGTTAGTTGATAAGATAAATAACAGTCCTCAGATTCATGTTAAAGTCACGTCACGACACACGTGTCCTTCACAAAAAAAAGGTGCAAAAATAGAAATAAGTTGAACTATTTACAAATGGTATTCGTGTTAGTTTTACATCCCAGGTGTAGATGATTAGATTTCACTTTCACCGTATATTGTGCATGTCGTGATAGTCTTTGAAGCAGTCCCTCTCAACCAGGAAACAAAAAGCGAACTGGCATTTCGGACAGAAGATCTGTCATTTCCCCCTTTCCCCCCCAGTGTTTTGTGCAATGCTTGCAGTTCTTCCTTTTGTCTTTTGGCATGTGTGTTAGATAGTGGCGCTCAGCTTGAGTGGGGGATATTGCGATGGTTGTGAGGTTGCTTTGGGCCCACAATTCAGCCATTTCCAACACCAGGTGCTCTCTGAATGCCAACTGGGAGAGAGGGGTTTGACATTTTGCTTTGGCCATCTGCTTGTGGAGAATGAAAGCATTTACTGTAGCAATGTCCACAAAGTGGTAAAAAAAAGTATTATACCACTTCCTGGTCTTGTGGAGGACCTGGTAGTAGCCTATCAGAGCATCAGATAGGTCAACATCCCCCATGCTGGCATTGTAGTCCTTCACAGAAACGGGGACATTCTTCCTTTTTCACCCTCCCTGAGACATGGTCGTTATTGAATGCCTTATGCTGTGTGGTGAGTATGGTTACTTCCCTAGTGTCCTTCCATTTCACAAAAAGCAGCTTGTTAGTCCTGATCCAACATATGGTCCCCCTCTCCGCTGTCTTTGTCATGTGGTTTCCCTTGGTCTTGGGGAAACCGATTCTGTTAGGACGAATGGTGCCACAAGCCCCTATTTTATTTTTCAAGAGGTCTATGAAAAGTGGATGTAGAACCATCAGACGGGGTGATTGACATAGCAGTGGGGGGTGAAGACCTTGACCGGCGGGGGCGCTTGCTGGGGAGGGGTGGCTCCCTAACGTCATCATCCAAATCATCTGCATCCTCCACTCTGTGGTGAATAAAATAAAGGGATATATTGTTTAACACACACAGAATTACAGTTGACTAAATTTACAAAATTACATTACTGTAAAGTAAAAACA
The DNA here is from genome assembly GCF_020615455.1 of Coregonus clupeaformis. Classification (NCBI taxonomy): domain Eukaryota; kingdom Metazoa; phylum Chordata; class Actinopteri; order Salmoniformes; family Salmonidae; genus Coregonus; species Coregonus clupeaformis. The sequence continues at coordinate 40,455,043 of NC_059192.1, read as the reverse complement.
CCAAACCTAAACTTTATCTGTACAGTGACTCACATAGAAGGTGTGCAGCACACACACACACACACACAACGCAAACAGTAACACTTTGGAGACAAAGGCAGAGGTGAGAACCACAAAAAGAACAACGGCCATGAGAGTTTAGTGGCCTCCAAAGTTACAAGGATGAAACTTAGAACAGCAAACAGTGAACTAACTAACTAACAACTACTTTGGAATTATATAACATTGAAATTACTTGTTACATAGGCCTATGTTGTCCCGATCGTCGTATGGAGTAGACCAATGCGCAGCGTTATTTGCAAACATACTTTACTTTATTAAATTAAAGCACGAACAAAACAAGAAACGATACGTGACGTCCTACGGTAAACACAACCCAAACGGAACAAACCAAACGGAAACAAGATCCCACAAACACAAAGGGAAAACAGACAGTTTAAATATGGCTCCCAATCAGAGACAACCAGCCACAGCTGACACTCGTTGCCTCTGATTGGGAATCACTCAGGCCAACATAGAAATAAACAAACTAGAACTCCCAACATAGAAATACAACACATAGAATGAACACACCCTGGCTCAACATATAGAGTCCCAGAGCCAGGGTGTGACAGTACCCCCCCCTAAAGGCGCGGACTGCGACCGCGCCTCCACTAGAACAAAACAGGGAGGGCTGGGTGGGCATTCCTCCTCGGCGGCGGTTCTGGCTCCGGGGCTTGCCCACCACCCTCCAATAAACCCCCCATAGCGCCCCTGGTCCGGTCTGGCCCCGCTGGCTGGAGCTGAACTGGACGTAGTAGGAGCGGATAGCTTCAGCTCCGTTGTGGAGCAGCTGACCGGTACCTGATTAGGCACCGGTGACCCAGGCACGGGTTGTGCCGGACTGACGACGCCGCACCCCTGGCTTGGTGCGTGAGGCAGGAACGGACCGGACCGGGCTGACGATGCGCACCCCTGGCTTGTGCGTGGAGCAGCAACGGGCCGGACCGGGCTGACGATCGCACCCCGGCTTGGTGCGTGGAGCCGGAACGGGCCTCACCGGACTGACGACTCGCACCCCTGGCTTGTGCGTGGAGCAGCAATGGGCCGGACCGGGCTGACGATGCGCACCTCTGGCTGGATGCGTGGAGCCGGAACGGGCCTTACCGGGCTGACGACTCGCACCCCTGGCTGGGTGCGTGGAGCCGGAACGGGCTTTACCGGGCTGACGACTCGCACCCCTGGCTTGGTGCGAGTAGCAGGAACGGGCTGGACCAGGCTGACGACTCGCACCCCTGGCTTGGTGCGAGTGGCAGGAACGGGCTGGACCAGGCTGACGACGCACACCGTAGGCTTGGTGCGAGTGGCAGGAACAGGCCGGGCCGGGCTGGCGACGCACACCGTAGGCTTGGTGCGAGTGGCAGGAACAGGCCGGGCCGGGCTGGCGACGCGCACCGTAGGCTTGGTGGGAGTGGCATGAACAGGCCGGGCCGGGCTGGCGACGCACACCGTAGGCTTGGTGCGAGTGGCAGGAACAGGCCGGGCCGGGCTGGCGACGCGCACCGTAGGCTTGGTGCGAGGGGCAGGAACAGGCCGGGCCGGGCTGGCAACGCGCACCGTAGTCTTGGTGCGAGGGGCAGGAACAGGCCGGGCCGGGCTGGCGACGCGCACCGTACACTTGGTGCGAGGGGCCGGAACAGGCCGGACCGGGCTGGCGACGCGCACCGTACACTTGGTGCGAGGGGCCGGAACAGGCCGGACCGGGATGGCGACGCGCACCGTACACTTGGTGCGAGGGGCCGGAACAGGCCGGACCATACTGGGGACACACACCACTGGCTCTACACCGGGATCTGGAACGGGCCGGACCGGAATGGTAACACACCCCAGTACCTCTCGCCGTGTCTCCACACCTTCCTTCCCTACTTTGGCCAGTGGCCCCCTTAACCTGGTGGCCTTCTGAATACGCCCCTTTTCTGCCTCCGTCAACCCCGTCCTCCATGCCCTGTGCCCCCCCCTAAAAAATGTTTGGGGTTGCCTCTCGACCGTCCGACGACGACACTGATCACGCCGTTGCTCCTCTCTCCGTCGCGCCTCTACCGTCTCACTCCATGGCCGGCGATCCATCCCGGCCAGGATTTCCTCCCAGGTCCAGGACCCCTGCCCGTCTAAGATCTGCTCCCACGTCCAGGCTGCCTGCTCCTGGACACGCTGCTTGGTCCTGGTATGGTGGGATCTTCTGTCACGATCGTCGTATGGAGTAGACCAATGCGCAGCGTTATTTGCAAACATACTGTCACGGTCGTCTATGTCGTCCAAGTATGACCAAGGCGCAACGTGTCCAAGAAACATGACTTTATTTAGCAAAGTAACCAAAATCCAAAACAAAAAGACTGACTCAATGAAGTCCACGGTACACGACCGAAAACGGAACAAAAACCCACAAAACCAAGGAGAAACCACACAGTATAATATGGCTCCCAATCAGAGATAACGAGCCGACAGCTGACACTCGTTACCTCCGATTGGGAGTCATATGACTAATCAAGCACAATCACCAAACATAGAAATCAACAACCTAGACACCCCAACATAGAAATACACCCAAACAAATGAAAATGAACAACCCTGGCTCAAATATCAAAGTCCATGGAGCCAGAGTGTCACACATACTTTACTTTATTAAATTAAAGCACGAACAAAACAAGAAACGATACGTGACGTCCTACGGTAAACACAACCCAAACGGAACAAACCAAACGGAAACAAGATCCCACAAACACAAAGGGAAAACAGACAGTTTAAATATGGCTCCCAATCAGAGACAACCAGCCACAGCTGACACTCGTTGCCTCTGATTGGGAGTCACTCAGGCCAACATAGAAATAAACAAACTAGAACTCCCAACATAGAAATACAACACATAGAATGAACACACCCTGGCTCAACATATAGAGTCCCAGAGCCAGGGTGTGACATATGTAAACTAAATCCAAAGCACAAAAGCCAGACAACTTTTAAAAAATGAAAACATATAGTAAATTAGCTTAATAAAGTCAGGAAAATAATTTACTTACAGATCTAAAAGTGGATACAATCCTTCTAGAAAGCAATCTTCGTCGGCTGAGTCGAAATCCTCATCCAAATCGCTCCCCTGATCCGAGTCCGACCAGTATTTTATGTCGGTATACTTATTCATAGCTGCCTTCTTTTTAACTTCCTGTTCGATATTCTTAGTTTTCCCCTTTTTATCTCTTGAGAAGCCATCTTTTATGCTAAAGCTATGAAATTTGTTTACAATGTAATGTAGCGTGCTCAGTGCGTCTCGTCTCTGAGCCAGGTAGCAATAGTTTGCATTAGTGTTGTGTCGAGAAAACGTTGCTAATTAAGCTGTGTGACCAAGGAGAACCGCTGACGCTGTATTTTCATCATAAAGGTTTATTCATAACAAAGGGTTACAGCGTCGATTTACAGATACCTGCAGATATCTGGAGAATAATCGCCCCATCTCAAATATGATTATTCTGTCTTCCTTTGTCCTAAGTGTGGTATATATCCTATGTAATCTGATATGGGTGTTCCCCTACAGACCAATCACCTGTCTCCACACAACAGACTTCCTCTGTTCTATGGGGTGTCCCCCTAAAACTGCTCCCCAGATGCTCCCTCTAAGCTGAATAAACCTCCTCTCAGGTTCCATTTGAAAGCGTTAGCAAAGTCATAATTCCTCAGATACTACATTAGCATAAAAGGTTCTAGGCCTTGCATTGTCCCACCCAGGTCAACTGCATATCCCTGGAAAGCTCATCTGATTGGCTACAAGACTGTCAAGGTGCCATAGTAGCCAATCCCCTTTGTAATGGATGCCTACGGCACGTAAGCATGCAACGTCATATTTTTCATGCCAAGATATAGTCACTCGGTGGACATTCGATGTTGCCATTAAGTCATACATCATCAGATAACATTGGCAATGGGCCAGATATGTTCCTACCAACCTAAGGATTAATTTCATACCTCCCATGTAGCTATAGCTCAAACACAGACCAAATCAAAGCTTACCTTGTAAGATGTTTGCTGTTTGGTGAAAACGTTGTGTAAAATAAATATTTTGACTCTCAGGGATGGTGATCAATAACGGTAGGTCACAGGCAGACAAATAAGACATCCTCATGATCTGTGGAGTCCCGGCTTTCGGTGTGTATCAACGTATTCCATGTTTATTTCGTTTATGCTTCACAACGCTAACTGGAACGTAGGTAGCAGCCATCTTGAAATGAGGTCATCCGCACGGCCTGCCCTTACACATTCGTATGCCCATATATAGTAGTAAGTCACACCAAAGATTTTAAGGCACTGATCAATAGCCAAGATACTCAGCTTTCCGCAGACACCCTGCTTTTGCAGATAGGGGCTACAGACTGAATTGAATAAAACTAATTTAATAGGGTCCCCAAATATGGGGAATTTACATTTATGAGGTTAAACCACATCAATCTGATTGGGTGTGCCTGGCTCCCCAGTTGGTGGGCCTCTGTCCACCCAGGCCCATCCATGTCTACGCCCCTGATGCAAACTGCTCATGATGACAATTGCGCATCTCAAATAGCCTACTAACAAACACATCAGACGAAACTTTTTCAATACCTGGTTTGCATACCAATGGTTGCCTTAGTTAGCATTTACTGGTAGATATAAGTTAAAACGTCTTTCCTACCCTACCGGCTACCGATGTCATTCTTCTGTGAGCTGCTCCATGCAATAACCAGTTGAGAGCTGCACACACTTGCTGCCTGCAGATGATATTCCGCTGAAACTAGGCTATGTGTGCGGCGCACATGTGAATTTATTTCACGTGCTTTACGATTGTGTAGGCTACATTGGGCATGATTTCTCTATTGTACTACATAATTGATAAATCGTATACCTCCACTACACTACTTTGATATGCATCAGTAGGGATTAAGAAGTGAGTATAAGCAATGCCCACTGAAAAAAAAGTAGGTACACGGTTACCTGCGTATGCAACACAATTTCACACTCAATTCGTGCAAATATGTACAAAAAGTATTTAAGCAGATTTGTGTTTTTGTGTTTCTTAATTTGTGTGAAAATACGCATTTTTGTGCGACTTAATTCATAGCTATTAGAGCAATGCATGATGGGCAATGGTGTTTTACACTGCCTTTTTTTGTGTCCCACATTTATTTATATATATATATTTTTAAACGTGTTAACACCACAATATTGTTAATCAACCAGGTTGTCACCAAAAATAATTATAATATAATAGTAGCCTTAACTTTAGTTTTTTGTTAATGCCAATACTGTTTTCTATGCTTGTTTTCATTTAATACTTTGGGATACTGGTGCACTTGGGAGTCAGAAAAGCCCAATTTTCGTGAAGGCAACAGTAGGCCTACATGATTTTCTTCATAACTCATTTCATATTTCGTGGAGCCTATATTACACAATTTTATTCATAATGCATTTAATACAAGGCTCCACTTTTCGTGTACATTACACCATTTCTTTCATAATGCATTTTATACAAGGCTATGCCAGATTGGAGATGTTATATATTTTTTATTGATGAAGGTATTTGGGGAATGGGGATACATTTTTATGATGGGACATTATAATGGTCCTCTGTAGCTCAGCTGGTAGAGCACGGCGCTTATAACGCCAAGGTAGTGGGTTCGATCCCCGGGACCACCCATACACAAAAAAAAATTATGCACGCATGACTGTAAGTCGCTTTGGATAAAAGCGTCTGCTAAATGGCATATTATTTTATTATTATAATACACACCATAATACACACACACAAACACTTACACACACTCACATTTGTTTGTACTCATGTTATAGCCAACTCTTGACTTTTGCGTGAATTATTTTTAATACAATATTTTTATCTAGTTGTCATGTATTCATTATCTTTAACTGGTTAAATGTTTGTAGTTTGCATGTTTCGGTTAATTAACATGGTTAATAGTCTTAAATCTCTGCTTGATTTAACTTTTGGTATATTTGGCATTTTTATACATATTCTGTATTCCACTGAAGAAAGCAATAATTAATCAACACACTACCCGTTATAAAATGGAAATTGCTCTCTGTAAATAAATGGTGAGAAATGCTCAGTCTGAAGCCATTCGGCTATGGGTTTCACAGCCCTATAATAATGATACAAGTTATATCAGCTTAAAAATGATTCATATACAACCTATGGAGTATAAGATGTTGGGAATAGTGGCATAGGAGAATCAGAAATGTATTAAATACCCTAAACCTAAACTATGTTCAATGTCAGCAGCAATTTCCAGTGAGAAATGCTCAGTCTGAAGCCATTCAGGTATGGGTTTCACAGCCCTATAATAATACAAGTTATATCACCTTAAAAAGGGTTTATTTACAACCTCTGGGGTATAACATGTTGGGCAAAGTGGTATAGAAGAGTCTGACATAACCCCTAACTTTAGTTTAGCCTTTGCCAATGAGAACCAATAGGGGCCTAGCGTCGCCCTTCATGACTGGGAAAGGCCTCGATTTTAGGCCATGGAAAATCCTACATCCATCTCATTAGATCAGAACAGGATGGCTCAATAGTGATTCATATTACTGGTTTGCATCCTAAAAAAGGATAGTTGTGTTTTGCTGCATAACACACATTATTTGTCTACCCACATGATGTGGATCATTGTCAAGTTATGTGATGTATAAGTGTCACGTGAATTTCTATCTCTAATTCAACCTAAGCTTGAATCATTACCAGAGGTTGTAAAGCTCTGGTTTTAATCATCAATGATTCAAGGTCCACAATCCACAAGTAATTATCGGTAAATTTTATTCAAGGAGAGCTCTGGTCAAAAACACAAACATACTGTTTTTATACCCCTTGACAAACAAAGGCACTATGCTCCTCCCACCTTTAGGTGGCTTTCATAAACAGTTCCCGCCTTCCCCCTTGAATGGTTAGTACCGCCCCCTCTGTTAGTGGGTTGACACTACATGATAATTCTAACATTTATACTGTGTTTGGGGTGAAATTCTTTAGTCATTATTCTTAAAATCCAAATTAATCTAACAATCCACCCCTTTGACTAAATATTCCCACATTCAGGATAAATGTATTTTACAAGCATGATTAATCTCAGAGATCACATCAGAACTAATAAACATTTCATCCAATTGCGGTCTTTCAGGGTCCAAATCCTCGTCATCCACCAAGCCTGGAGGATTGTTTTTCACATTCCCCTGGTCAGAGTCCGGAGTCAGTCCATCTCTCATCATTGTTTAGATACTGCATTTCACCAACGCCTGACTCACCAATCCTCGGACACAGGGAACAAGACAACAACCACATAATACAAGAATACCCATACAAACACTGATCGCTCCTAAGATGGTGGCTGCTAGGGTTTTCCATTTACCAAATATTTCATCAAACCATCTATCCACAATGTACTAACTTCTGAGTTCAGTTCATCCTTCACTTAGTGCAGTTAATTCTGTAAGAGCTCTGGTGACTGTCCCATCCAGTGTGGTGTTGTTAGGGATAAATATGCAACAATGGCTTATCTTTCTATAGACACCGGCCCTTTCTGCCTGATCTAGAACCAACCTCTACTAAGTTATGAGCGGGATGGCGGATAATCGCTCAGAGATCCCCTTTACTGCATCTCTAGTCTGGTCAATAACTCGTTGTTGGTTGTAATAGATATAATTTATCCAATCCATATTTTTGTTTATTGTCACCCACCAGAAAACTGTTGTAGTAAAACTCTCCCATATTTGATTTATAGCTTTGTATTCGTCTGGAACACCCCTGGGGATGCCTATACCATCTATCCAAATTGGGCTATTTCCTTCCTGACTTATTTCTTTTTCTCCTAATTATTCTTCCTGTCACTGGTCTTTGATGACCAATTCTTACAGGTTGGACCAACAATACTGGTGCACAAGTACCCACCCATCCCTCTGGTAATGTCTGCCGAATGCTCCCCTTGTTAGTGCATGCCCACCACACATCAGTCAGAGGGATGGTTAGGCTCCTAATTTTTTCCCCTCCCTTCCTTATCTAAATCAGTCACATTAATTATCTCCTTACAGCCATCAAAATCACCCAAGTTACGGGTGCCATTTCTATGTCTGTAACACTGGTATTCGCCAGGAGTTAAAGTGAATCTAGTTGGGCTGGCCCAGTATGTCAATTTTGCCAGCCCAATCCCTGTGCAATTTGGCTCTTTTTGATTGGACCCCAGGTCTAATACACAGGGAAACATTGCCGTTGGCATTGGGGCGGTCAACATTGTCGGTCGCCCAATGGAGCATGCATAACAATTGGTCTCCCCCAAGGCCCTAGCGGTGTATTTCATCCACTTTAACCAGAGATTCTCATCAGGGACCCCCTCCACTTCCCCATTGTTCCATTCTTGGAGGAGAAAATCTTTCATAGTGGACGGGTTAGTTGAATTGACTCCGTCATCCCTTGACTGATCTACTCGGTCTATTGCTGTTAGTGGATTAATGACAGTACCTGCTCCCTCTATATCTTTTGACTCCATCAAATGTAATCTTAGACAAGTATCCCGTCCGTATACGTCCGCGCAAGCCCAGTAAGTTATTTTCATGTCCTCTTTAGTGACTTTTACTATTGTTACTACCATTTCCGTGGAGATGTCGTTATACCTTTTTATCCTCCATCTTGACGTCCAGCCCCCCCCGTCTCATCTCTCCGTCCCCCAGTATATCTAAATACCTGAGCCCAGGAACAATCTGCCGAGGGAGCTGAACATAAATACAACGGGATCTTATAATCCCCTGTTTCTTGCTTATCCGCTCTGATAAGATCCCTAATCCTAATTTTGAATCTTACTCCCCACCCCTCTCTGACTCCTATTTTGTAGATCACTCGCCCTTGACAGTCAGTATGTCGGGTCGCTTCCCTTTTATTTCTTAATAATGGTAAGGCCATAGCGTAATTGGTGCGAGGTGGTGGTGGATCTTAACCTACCACGACTATTGCCGAGACTATGATGCAGCTCAGGGTCACCCATATTCCCAAAAACCGCCAACCCTCTCCTGTCTTGAGTCCTTCTGCTCGGTACCACCCCATACTCACACCCTAGGAACACACTACAGTGATGATAGGTCTGGGTAGGAGATCTTCGTTGACAGAGGTGACCCCCGGACCCTGTGGCCCAGTTCCGCTCGTCAACTCTGCGTGTGCTAAGCGGTGCTTGTATGTGGTCTTACCTTCTTGCAGTGGGTAACATGGACCCAGGTTCCTCTCTCTGCTATTCTAATGGCCAAGGTGGTGACCAACATAACCTGATAGGGCCCTTCCCAACAGGCCTGCTTCCAGTTTTCCTTCTAGTGACTGGATGCTCACCAGTCACCTGGTTAGATAGTGGGTCACCTGCTCCTTTAGTTCACCTGTGGGGCACAAAACCTCTGACATACGGGAGTGGTTAATAAACTATCTTCACACATGTTCAGATTAATCTAACAATTTCTGACTGCATTCTCTTTTTAGACTGTATCTAAAAAAATGTTTTTTTAAAAAAGTATTTTGTCCTCTCCTTCGTATATTATTTAATACAATTAGCCTCTTCCCCCCTCTTGACACATAGTTCTGCTTATGTGTCAATTTTTTCCACCTTCCTAAACATTCCCTTAGGTTATTTATCAACCAATTGCCATGCCTTTCATTTTTTAGATTGTTTTTTGCTTCTTTATTGCTCCTCCCACTTCCTTTGTCTTTATGGTGGCTAAATTCGACTTTCATTCAGTTCAGAATCAATTAGTAATCCAATCAAACAATCTCTTATCTTGTAAAAACACTTATGTTTAGTTCAACCTCTGTTCTACCCCGGCTCTCCCGGGCATGACCTGAAGACTGATTGTTGGACATGACAAGTCCATTTTTTAGGTCACCTAAGTATTCTGCCTAGCAACAAAGAATAAAAACCTCTATGTTCGTGATTAACCCAGTTATCTCTAATAGCCCACCAAAAAAAAAAACACATCATCTTTAAACCACGACCAATGTCACCCCTCTTTACTCTCTACCATTTGGGTAACATCCCTGATATATTTATCAAAAGCTAAGACTGTTTGGGAAGAGAGCAACAACATAACCTGTTCTTCCTCCTCAGAGTTCCAAATGATTTTACCATGGGCTGCCATTGCCTTCCCATAGATAAGATCACTTAATTTACCCGTATGCAGTACATAATGAGTACCCAAGCTTTACAGCAGTCTATCCTTACCAAAAAGCTCATCATTCTTCATCTAATTATTAATTTTTTTTTTCTAGTCCTTATCTACCTGATCCTATTGCTAAATCAATGATCTAGGCAATAGTTGTCTCGCCTTAGATTGTACATTCTTCTGATTACTGTAGCTTATTCCATTAATTTAGTTTCAAATATCACCCAATAAACCGTTCCATCCCACAGCATAGTAAACACCACCTATGAACTGTTGAAAATTCCCTAAATTCAACATAACAACCCTTTATAAACATCATGCTGGGTGTGTTTTTATTTTATTTAAAAAACCCAATTGAAAAATAACAATCAAAGATAGTTAGGCTCAACTTAATTTGGTAGCTCCCTCTTATGACCTAAATACTGCCTAACTTCATAAAATCCCTCAAAATTCCTCGAGTATACAATGATTATTTAATTGATTACTCTAAATCTGCTACATGTGATCTCATTCAAATGATCCATTATCAATTATTTGATCCACCCCCTAGTAAAATCTCTCTCCCCTTCTATTCTGGAGTTCTACATCTCCCAGCTATTTCCCCTAGTGGCCATTAAATACTCTGCTCTCGTCTGTTCCTTTTCTTACTCTGTTAGTCTCTGCTTTTCAAGCTCCAGAAACTGTTATCTCTGTCTCTCAGCCTGCTTGTTTTTCAAACCTAAACAGTTTCCTTCTCTCTTTTTCTTTTATTCTCTCCCTCTCTAACTTCCTCTGTCTCTCTAAGTCTGTCTCTGCCTCTCCTTTTTCCCGCCAACCAGAGCCACTAATCATTCTCCTTGTCCTCAACTCAACCCTCACAGCTCTATCGCTACTTCTCTCCTATCATTACTGAATCAATGATAATACATTTACATTCTAGTCACCCAGCAGACGCTCCTATCCAGAGCAACCTAGTGAATACATTTTAATTATTTTTATCTTTATTTTTTTTTACTGGCCTCCCCCCGTGGGAATCAAACCCATAACCCTGGCGTTGCAAACACCATGCTCTATCAACTGAGCTCCATCCCTGCCGGCCATTTTCCCCCCTACCCTGGACGACGCTGGGCCAATTGTGCGCCGCCCATGAGTCTCCCGGTCGCTGCCGGCTGCGACAGAGCCTGGATCCGAACCAGGATCTCTAGTGGCACAGTTAGCCCTGCGATGCAGTGCCTTAGACCACTGCGCCACTCAGGATAATAATAACTGCAATAACTATCAATAATAATTATAATAACTATTACGAATTATATTGTCCTTTTTCTGATGTTCTAATTGTAGTCTATTCCATCACTTTAGTTTAAAATATAAAGTTATTAATAACAAATCCAGAACCCACCACAGGCTGGCGCTATTCCCCCAGCACAACAGCCAATGCCACTTGCTTTCCTGTAACGAAAATAAATTATTGTTTTAAAATTTTCCAATTATTTGTATTTTCCCGCTAACCCATTTCAGTTCGCTATTCAATATCTTTAACAGTTTTCTCTGATTCGGCCCCAATCAATAAAACAAATGCTTGATATTGTTCATCAGCATACACTTATTGACATTCCTACCATTTGAACTATGTCCTGTCTCTCACTCCCCCCCCTCTCCTGCTCCTTCCTACATTATGGGGGAGGCGCGGGAAACTTCCCTACAATCTTCCTTCTTAGGAAATAATGTAATTCGTACTCATAACATATTTTCATAGACCTATCTAATGCAACTTTTAATACACGTAAAAAAACTCTCTCTCTCCACCCATTCCTTATTGAATAAGTGCGTCTTCCTAGTTACCCCATAACCACGCCTCAAATCTTTTATTTAGCATTTAACCAACCAAATACTAAGTAGTATCCGGTTATCATTTATACCCGCCGTTGAATTCCCTCATACACACATATTTCACCTTATGCCATTCAAATGCCCAACACAACAGAATAGTTCCATGCAATTCTCTATTGGTTCTTACAAGTCGCTCCGGACCAGAGCGTCCGCCAACTGACCAAAAATGCAAATATTCTCTACTTTCTCACTCATTACGTACGTCTACGTTTGAGTGCGAAAGTTCATACACATGCATTTAAAAAATTTTACATTTTAGTGATTTTGCAGACGCTCCTATCCAGAGCGACTTACATGAGCAACTAGGGTTAAGTGCCTTGCTTAAGGGCACATCGACAGATTTTTTCCCCTAGTCGGTTCGGGGATTAGAACCAGCGACCTTTCGGTTACTGGCACAACGCTCTTACCCACTAAGCTACCTGCCGCCCATCGTTGGACTTTATAGGTACCTCTCAAATAATCGCTTTGTGGTGTTTTTAGCCAATTCTTAATTGAGACGAATCATTTTTTCAACCATTTTACCCGTTGAACCAAAACATTGACTGTCCTATTCCTTTTCCCCTGCAGTCACGATGGTTAAATATTCCTTTGTCCCCGTTAAAGCATTTTCGCGCTTAAAAAAAAAACACACTCGCTGTCTCTAGCCCCTCCTTTCGCTGTTTTTTCAAATTAGTTCCAGTCTACATGCATCTGTTTGATCATAAATTCTAATTTTTCTACTTCGAGATGCCCAATAAATTCATACCTCTTCTCCCAAATGGATCCATAAAACATATTTCTTTCATCTCCCGTTAATTCTCGGACTTGTTTAGAAGATGTCTTTCCCATGGTGGAACAATAAGAAATCCCCCCCCCCTTTTTTGTTTTTTAAATAATTCACTCCCGAATTATTTTCGTAGGAGCTATTATCTTAGTGTGCCTCTTGCTTTTGTAATTAACCATTTAAAATGATTTAACCCCTAACCCAGAGTTTCTATTTAAAACTCCGGTTTCATGAAAAGAGTAAGTTACCCAATTTCTCACGCGACTTATTTTTTCTCCACCCCTGAAATAATGATCACGTCTCCCGATGGATTAAGTCTCACACATATACGACCTTATCATTTGCCAAACTTGTTTGCAAAGTTCTAGCAAATGCCCAGTTTCACATGCTACTCCCGACACATCCATCTCATACGATGATAATTATTTCCCTGTTTATACTGAACATTGCAATTCGTACAATGACAATATTAACTAGTTTACAATTGTGATTGCAATTCACTCCATGTCATTTCGGACTAGTTTTTTTTTGTAATAGCTATTTACCTAGGATCAATTGCGGACCCTTCCTGTCGTAATAATTATTACCTTCTTTGAGATTTTGGTAACCTGTCTGCCCTTCACAAGAATTCCTATTCTTATACAAGTTCAAATCATTTCACCATAATCCATGAATAAAATTACTGACCTTTTCCTTGTAGTTTGGATTCAAATCATTTTTCAAACTCGTTAACGTCTTTATCGTTCATAAAGAGTAATCACCGGCCTGTTTATTAACCTTAACGTCGAAGGCCAGGACTATTCTTCACGGATGCAATCACCCGGCCGTGCACGGATTTCGGTGTCTTTAGAACGATAAAGATGTATTAAGCTCCGCTCAGAAGGACCAATCTGTCACGTGAATTTCTATCTCTAATTCAACCTAAGCTTGAATCATTACCAGAGGTTGTAAAGCTCTGGTTTTAATCATCAATGATTCAAGGTCCACAATCCACAAGTAATTATCGGTAAATTTTATTCAAGGAGAGCTCTGGTCAAAAACACAAACATACTGTTTTTATACCCCTTGACAAACAAAGGCACTATGCTCCTCCCACCTTTAGGTGGCTTTCTTAAACAGTTCCCGCCTTCCCCCTTGAATGGTTAGTACCGCCCCCTCTGTTAGTGGGTTGACACTACATGATAATTCTAACATTTATACTGTGTTTGGGGTGAAATTCTTTAGTCATTATTCTTAAAATCCAAATTAATCTAACAATAAGCTTCAGTAACAAAAGAACACCATGATTGTAATAACACTTTAAACAGATAGTTTGTAAATGTGTAGAATGTGTTTTTGTTTTGGGTCCTCACTGGTATGTTAACTTATGTAAATTAGACAGTCAGAGGATTTTCTTCTGAATAACTGGTTAGGCCATAGCACTTTCCATTCAGCTTCAGGCAACTTTGATGTAAGGCTTGATCACACCTGTAGTGACTACTTCTATCTGTCACGCCCGTTGTTGCTTATCTATTGTTCACTAGATATATCAATGTAATTACACCCAACACAATGTTGCAAAACAGAATGCTTCCCATCACTAGATCACATAACTAGACGTGAGCTGGACGTGATCCTAACGCTGCCACTAATGTAGCGGAAGAAAGTGAAAGCTGCAACAGAGACTCTAACCAGGGCTCATAAGTGGCAAAGTGAGCTCTAACAGCCATTGCCATGAAGGCCTACTAGAACTTTGGGCAGAGGCAGTAGGCCAACAATGCTGGCATATGCATTGTTACAATAGCCTATGTATATAACATGATTGACATGACCGTAATAATCATCATGAAACGGCCTTGGAAGTGCCATAAGTGTAAGCTAACAATTTATTTTACATTAACTGCATTGATATGGCTTAATTGATCATAGTCCAGACTCGTTATAGTTGCAAATACAATGCAGTTGCACCAAGGGAATTTCCCCACATTTATTGATTAATTCATTTCCCATCATGAACATGTATCCCCATTCTCTATTCAAATACCTTCAATCGATACCACCAAAAAAAAAGACAAATATGGCTTACTCCAATCTGGCAACCCCCATAAAATCCGACATAGCACCAGTATCCCAAAGTATTAAGCGAAAACAAGCATTGAAAGAGCATTGGTATTAATATATATATATATATTTTTAGTATTTTGGTGACAACCTGGTTTATTAACAATATTGGGTTGTTAACACGTTTTTTTTATACAGTACCAGTCAAATGTTTGGACACATCTACTCATTCAAGGGTTTTTCTTTATTTTTTACTATTTTCTACATTGTAGAATAATAGTGAAGACATCAAAACTATGAAATAACACATATGGAATCATGTAGTAACCAAAATATATTTTAGATTCTTCAAAGTAGCCACCCTTTGCCTTGATGACAGCTTTGCACACTTGCATTCTCTCAACCAGCGTCATGAGGTAGTCACCTACCGACCCGTGGCACTGACGTCTGTAGCCATGAAGTGCTTTGAAAGACTGGTCATGGCTCACATCAACAGCATAATCCCAGAAACCCTAGACCCACTCCAATTTGCATACCGCCCCAACAGATCCACAGATGATGCAATCTCTATCGCACTCCACACTGCCCTTTCCCACCTGGACAAGAGGAACACCTACGTGAGAATGCTATTCATTGACTACAGCTCAGCATTCAACACCATAGTGCCCTCTAAGCTCATCACTAAGCTAAGGATCCTGGGACTAAACACCTCCCTCTGCAACTGGATCCTGGACTTCCTGACCGGGCCGCCCCCAGGTGGTAAGGGTAGGTAACAACACATCTGCCACACTGATCCTCAACACGGGGGCCCCTCGTGCGTGCTCAGTCCCCCTCCTGTACTCTCTGTTCACCCATGACTGCATGGCCAGGCACGACTCCAACACCATCATTAAGTTTGCCGACGACACAACAGTGGTAGGCCTGATCACCGACAACGATGAGACAGCCTATAGGGGAGGAGGTCAGAGATCTGGCCGTGTGGTGCCAGGACAACAACCTCTCCCTCAACGTGACCAAGACAAAGGAGATGATTGTGGACTACAGGAAAAAAAAGAGGACTGAGCACGCCCCCATTCTCATCGACGGGGCTGTAGTGGAACAGGTTGAGAGCTTCAAGTTCCTTGGTGTCCACATCACCAACGAACTATCATGGTCCAAGCACACCAAGACAGTCGTGAAGAGGGCACGACAAAGCCTATTCCCCCTCAGGAGACTAAAAGATTTGGCATGGGTCCTCAGATCCTCAAAAAATTCTACAGCTGCACCATCGAGAGCATCCTGACTGGTTGCATCACCGCCTGGTATGGCAACTGCTTGGCCTCTGACCGCAAGGCACTACAGAGGGTAGTGCGTGCGGCCCAGTACATCACTGGGGCAAAGCTCCCTGCCATCCAAGACCTCTATACCAGGCGGTGTCAGAGGAAGGCCCTCAAAATTGTCAAAGACTCCAGCCACCCTAGTCATAGACTGTTCTCTCTGCTACCGTACGGCAAGCGGTACCGGAGTGCCAAGTCTAGGTCCAAAAGACTTCTCAACAGCTTCTACCCACAAGCCATAAGACTCCTGAACAGCTAATCATGGCTACCGGACTATTTGCACTGCCCCCCCACCCCATCCTTTTTTACGCTGCTGCTACTCTGTTAAGTATTTATGCATAGTCACTTTAACTCTACCCACATGTACATATTACCTCAACTACCTCAACTAGCCGGTGCCCCCGCACATTGACTCTGCACCGTTACCCCCCTGTATATATAGCCTCCCTACTGTCACTTTATTTTACTTCTGCTCTTTGTTTTTCTCAACACTTTTTTTTTTTTGTTGTTGTTTTATTCTTACTTTTTTTGTTTAAAATAAACGCACTGTTGGTTAAGGGCTGTAAGTAAGCATTTCACTGTAATGTCTGCACTTGTTGTATTCGGCGCATGTGACCAATAAAATTTGATTTGATTTGATTTGATTTGACCTGGAATGCATTTCAATTAACAGGTGTGCGTTGTTAAAAGTTAATTTGTGGAATTTATTTCCTTCTTAATGCGTTTGAGCCGATCAGGTGTGGTGTGACAAGGTAAGGGGGTATACAGAAGATAGCCCTATTTGGTAAATGACCAAGTCCATATTATGGTAAGAACAGCTCAAATAAGCAAAGACAAATGACAGTCCATCATTACTTTAAGACATGACGGTCAGTCAATACGGAACATTTCAAGAACTTTGAACGTTTCTTCAAGTGCAGTTGCAAATACCATCAAGCGCTATGATGAAACTGCCTCTCATGAGGACCGCCACAGGAAAGGAAGACCCAGAGTTACCTCTGCTGCAGAGGATAAGTTAATTAGAGAGTTACCAGCCTCAGAAATTGCAGCCCAAATAAATGCTTCACAGAGTTCAAGTAACAGACACATCAACTGTTCAGAGGAGAATCAGGCCATCATGGTCAAATTGCTGCAAAGAAACCACTACTAAAGGACACCAATAAGAAGAAGAGACTTGCTTGGGCCAAGAAACACGAGCAATGGACATTAGACCGGAGGAAATTTGTCCTTTGGTCTGGAGTCCAATTTGGAGATTTTTGGTTCCAACCACCGTGTCTTTGTGAGACGCGGTGTGGGTGAATGGATTATCTCTGCATATGTATTTCCCACCGTAAAGCATGGAGGTGGTGGTGTTATGGTGTGGTGGTGCTTTGCTGTTGACACTGTCTGTGATTTATTTAGAATTCCAAGGCACACTTAACCAGCATGGCTACAACAGCATTCTGCAGCGATACGCCATCCCATCTGGTTTGGACTTAGTGGGACTATCATTTGTTTTTCAACAGGACAATGACCCAACACACCTCCAGGCTGTGTAAGGGCTATTTTACCAAGAAGGAGAGTGATGGAGTGCTGCATCAGATGACCTGGCCTCCACAATCACCCAACCTCAACCCAATTGAGATGGTATGGGATGAGTTGGACCGCAGAGTGAAGGAAAAGCAGCCAACAAGTGCTCAGCATATGTGGGAACTCCTTCAAGACTGTTGGAAAAGCATTCCAGGTGAAGCTGGGTGAGAGAATGCCAAGAGTGTGCAAAGCTGTCATCAAGGCAAAGGATGGCTATTTGAAGAATCTCAAATCTCAAATACATTTTGATTTGTTTAACACTTTTTTGGTTACTACATGATTCCATATGTGTTATTTCATAGTTTTGAGGTCTTCACTATTATTCTACAATGTAGAAAATAGTAAAAATAAAGAAAAACCCTTGAATGAGTAGGTGTTCTAAAACTTTTGACCAGTAGTGTATAACTGCCTTAATTTTGCTGGAAGAGTAGCTGCTGCCTTGGCATAATAAATACAAATGATCCTATTAGCCAGCATCTACACCTGCAGAGAACAGGGAGGTAAACAGATGTAAACTGAATTGATTAAACTCTGAATTGATTGCTTAGACTGCCTACTTGCCTCCAACCACACAGATCTAGGATCAGATGATATCCCTTATCCTAACTATCAGTGGGGATGATACAGTGGACCGTGGCAGTCTTTAGTCCAGGCCTCAGGGATGCAGCCGCGGCAGAAGTTGTGTTTTCACAGAAGCTGGATGGGTTCAGTGAACACATGGAGACAGATGGGGCAGATCAGCTCCTCTTCTAAACAGTTCTTCCAGCTTTCAGCAGCCATGGTGAAGATACTTTAAATCCCCCAAATCTATGTTAGGATTCCCAAATTATTTGATTGGTACAAGGTATCCTGCTAAGATTCGTTATCTTAGTCCAAAGTGTGTCCTCTGAGATAGACCTAATTGAAATATTGTTGATTTTGAAGTCTTCAGGTCTCTATTAAACAGTTACTCATCACACAAACATGTTTTATCGAACCAATACCGTTAAATAAGGACACTGGGAAAAATAGTTGGTAAACATAGACAAACTGTTCGTTTTCTCCACTCAAAGTTCCTTAGAAGCAGTTAAGAGCAATTATAATCCACAGCAGAAAGTAAAATCATTAGACATCAATAAATTGAAAGCATGCATCCATCCAATGTTGAAGAATAATCGCAAGCGAAGTTCCTGACAAAGAATTACTAGTTTTTCCTGATAAAACCCTGTCAAAGCATTGGCGAATAGGTCTAGTAGACCATAAAAAGACAAGCCAACACATCAGTGACAGAAAGTTGCCACCGTCCTGGCTTTCATGTACTGGAAGATTGAACGGATCACAATGTTAACTGATATTTGCTTTTACAAAAGAAAAACTCAGATACATCCAGAATGAATTATGTTACTTCGCAATCATTTCGACACACTTGGCAATGAATGACAAGGACATAGATTGGAATTACATGGGAATGCTAAAGGGGGCGGGGCTGTGTAGAGTAGAAGAAGTTCAGGAGCAAAAAAATAAATAAATATATATATATATATATAGAATTATTGTAAAATTAACTCTGTCCATAAGGTGTAGATAGTAAGTATAGACCGGAAGTAGAGGCCTGGGCGTTGTTGTTCACTAATTTACTCCAAGTAGGGAAAGGATGGTGGGGTTGAAAAGTAATAAAGGGGAATATATATATAAAAAAAACAAAAAAACATGGGGGATTGGAAGTGATGCAGACAATTACATTGATAGAAGATACAATCTATCTGCAATATTAAGCTGATCCATCCCCCCTAAAAAAAAAAAAAAAAAAAAAAAAAGGGGGCTGGGCTGACAGTATTTTTAAATGCAGCTATGTCAATGTGATGCCAATCTGTATACAGAAAGAGAGCTGACAGAAGTTAGAGTCAAAGTGCATAGTCAGTCTACTCTCAAAACAACCGGTCAACCAAATGTCTCTAAGGGGAGAAAAGCAAAAAGGTGCCTTTGTTTCACTTTCCCTATGGAAATATCATGTATCAGGTTCCATTCTTGCAATAAAAGCTTTAGCTAGCTGAAATAAATAGAAGGCTGTAGTATAGTCATATACGTTTGACGTTTCTCTAACAAGTAAGAATTGTAAAAGCTCTTTGCAGACGCAGATATGGGGAGCAAAAGTGACAGCAAATATATTCATGAATTCCCTTGCAAGAAAGTTAAGGCAATCAAGCAAACAAAAACACATTGTATCTGTCACTGCCAAACGGTTACAATTTAACACACTAAACCTAACACACACTGTGTACTGTATCAGCTTTCCTAAAATAGTTACAGGATGTCCAGGATTGTATTTGTTTATACCTAATTCGCATAAAATCCATTTAATTTGGTTTTAAAAGCGACGCCACCGTTGTCATCACCAGCCATCTTGCTTGCCTCCAAGAATAAAAAAAGCAACGTTACTATGTATTTACCATCTCTTTATGGACAAAACACTTTAGTCCAGAAAAGCAGAAAATGTCAAACGGTTTCACCACAGAGAAAGCATTTCTTTAGGTGTCCATGTCCTTCGACTGTCTGTTTGCTCTGCGCTTTATTCTAGTCCCATCTCTACAATAGTTTAGGCTGTTCTTTCTTTATATCGATCTCTCCGGATGAGAGGAATGTAACACACTCACACTCAGGATGCAACTCTGAATACCGCAGAGCCTTCATGCCGATCACGTGACCTGTCACTGACACAAAAGGGAAGGAGTCGAGAGGGATTTCAACTATAAAAAACAACACATGAATACATTTATGCAACAGTTGAGGACACGCATTGTGACAGTGAAGGAAAGAATGAGTTTCCATGAAGAAAGTAGTGATCAAAAATGTGGTGGACCTAGGCTCTGACAAGTTCTATTGGCTTCCTAAAAACACAGAGGAGGCAGTTCTATCAACAGAACTGTGATCCAAGTAAGAACAAGAACACAATACAGTAACTGTTCATCAGTGAAAATGTCACTAACTTTATTTGTGGACACATGGGGAGTTCTCTGAAACGCTTTCCAACATTTCACTCTCTCACAGGCCTATAAACTCTTACAAACACAAATATTTCCTCTAATAGTAGTTAACAGTCATTGTAGAGCTTCAGAGATACATTTCATGAGAAAGTTATAGAATAGGGTAAAACAGTACATAAACAAAATATTACTCTATAAAATAATCAGGCTCCTGGCACCGGGGGACAAATATTTGACGGAGGAAACAATAGAATGAGAGGATTATGTGGTTTGATTGATTTTCAGAGTCTGCATCCCAAATGAAAGCCTATGCCAAGGGTCAAACTTTTCTTGCCCAGGGGCCTACTTTTAAAGAGAACACTTAAAATGGAATGTGGCCCTAGAAAGCCAAAGAACAAGATCCTTAAACTAAACCAACTGACCCTGCATCTTCGCCTGTGCTACAAACTTCTTGAGTCTAGTGGATGTCACATCCTAACTAGACATTTGACCCATTCACAAGACATGGTGACTATGTCTCATCTAGCAAGGCAGCTATCTGGAGAAACAGGTTTCCGGAACATCTCCAGACATATCTAAAAGGTTTGAAAAACCAGTAGAAAGGTGGGTAGGTCGGAAAAGGCAGTAACAGTCTACAGTCAAAGGCAGATGTGACAGAAAGAGATCCTGCAGTAGCTAGGTCAGGTGTTCTCACCCTGGGGATAGAAGGCAGACCAGAGCATGGTTGTGTTCAGTAAAACGGAAGATAACTTACAGGAGGTACTATCTGAAAAAAAAAAAGTGTTTTTGCCTTCTGTTGCGAAACGCTTTGCTACGATGTGGCCTAATAAACATAACCCATTTAAAAGGTGAACAGGTCCAGAGTATTCTGAAGAGAGGAGTGGGTCCCATTCTCACTGCAGAGGGCTGTCGAACACAGAGTCAGGCAGGACCGAGATCTTCAGTTTCTTCTCTGGCCAGCTGTATTCCTTCGGTAACTTGGTCTGGAAGGAGGAATCAAACAGGAGAAAAACATTTAATGACAGATACAGAACATGGAGTTAAACTCTGTAAACTTTGCCGGGTTTTTCACCTCCCTGCTTACTCTGTGTATCCTCCAACCAGGATTTCTGAGAAATCTAGGAACTTTTCTGGAATTTTGCTAAAGTAATATTACAGGATTACCTAACAGCTTCTTTATAGGCTGAGGATCCGTAGGTAACCTCCCCATTGCACCCCTGGAAGCCTTCCTCAGAGCCAAAGATCTGAATCACGTTCTGCGCATGCGTTTCTTACCTCTTTATGCACACATTTTTGGTCACCCCCACTATACATTTCTAACTGTCAATGGTGAATGATAGTTCAAGTTTTACCAGTGAAACATCCATGCAGCATCTGCATAACAACCATTTGATCTGAATCTGTTTAATGGGAATTAGCATTTAGATCTTCGAGTTAGTGGGTATCATAAGTATTCACCCCAAAGATCTTTTCACATTTTGTTGCATTACAAAGTGGGACTGAAATAGATCACTGATCTAAACAAAATACTCCATACAGTGAGGGAAAAAAAGTATTTGATCCCCTGCTGATTTTGTACATTTGCCCACTGACAAAGAAATGATCAGTCTATAATTTTAATGGTAGGTTTATTTGAACAGTGAGAGACAGAATAACAACAAGAAAATCCAGAAAAACACATGTCAAAAATGTTATAAATTGATTTGCATTTTAATGAGGGAAATAAGTATTTGACCCCCTCTCAATCAGAAAGATTTCTGGCTCCCAGGTGTCTTTTATACAGGTAATGAGCTGAGATTAGGAGCACACTCTTAAAGGGAGTGCTCCTAATCTCAGTTTGTTACCTGTATAAAAGACACCTGTCCACAGAAGCAATCAATCAATCAATCAGATTCCAAACTCTCCACCATGGCCAAGATCAAAGAGCTCTCCAAAGATGTCAGGGACAAGATTGTAGACCTACACAAGGCTGGAATGGGCTACAAGACCATCGACAAGCAGCTTGGTGAGAAGGTGACAACAGTTGGTGCGATTATTCGCAAATGGAAGAAACAAAATAACTGTCAATCTCCCTCGGCCTGGGGCTCCATGCAAGATCTCACCTCGTGGAGTTGCAATGATCATGAGAACGGTGAGGAATCAGCCCAGAACTACACGAGACGATCTTGTCAATGATCTCAAGCCAGCTGGGACCATAGTCACCAAGAAAACAATTGGTAACACACTACGCCGTGAAGGACTGAAATCCTGCAGTGCCCGCAAGGTCCCCCTGCTCAAGAAAGCACTTATACAGGCCCGTCCTGGTGTGGCCTAGCCAGTCTCCAGACCTTAATCCCATATAAAATCTGTGGAGGGAGCTGAAGGTTCGAGTTGCCAAACGTCAGCCTCGAAACCTTAATGACTTGGAGAAGATCTGCAAAGAGGAGTGGGACAAAATCCCTCCTGAGATGTGTGCAAACCTGGTGGCCAACTACAAGAAACGTCTGACCTCTGATTGCCAACAAGGGTTTTGCCACCAAGTACTAAGTCATGTTTTGCAGAGGGGTCAAATACTAATTTTCCCTCATTAAAATGCAAATCAATTTATAACATTTTTGACATGCGTTTTTCTGGATTTTGTTGTTGTTATTCTGTCTCTCACTGTTCAAATAAACCTACCATTAAAATTATAGACTGATCATGTCTTTGTCAGTGGGCAAACGTACAAAATCAGCAGGGGATCAAATACTTATTTCCCTCACTGTATACAAAAGTATGTGGACACCCCTTCAAATTAGTGGATTCAAATGTCTGCCCTGCTAGAGCTTCCCCAGTCAACTGTAAGTGCTGTTATTGTGAAGTGGTATCGTCTAGGAGAAACAATAGCTCAGCCGCGAAGTGGTAGGCCACACAAGCAACTTCAGCACAAGAACGGTTCATCGGGAGCTTCAAGAAATGCGTTTCCATGGCCGAGCAGCCGCACACAAGCCTAAGATCAGCATGTGCAATGCCAAGTGTGGGGTGGAGTGGTGTAAAGCTCGCCGCCATTGGAGCAGTGGAAACGCATTCTCTGGAGTGATTAATCACGCTTCACCATCTGGCAGTCCGATGGACAAATCTGGGTTTGGCGGATGCCAGGAGAACGTTACCTTCCCCAATGCATAGTGCCAACTGTAAAGTTTAGTGGAGTGAAGAGAGATCTTAATGCTACAGCATACAATGACATTCTAGACGATTCTGTGCTTCCAACTTTGTGGCAAAAGTTTTTGGAAAGCCCTTTCCTGTTTCAGCATGACAATGCCCCCGTGCACAAAGTGAGGTCCATACAGAAATGGTTTGTCGAGATCAGTGTGGAAGAACTTGACTGGCCTGCACAGAGCCCTGACCTCAACCCCATCGAACACCTTCGGGATGAGTTGGAACGCCGACTGAGAGCCAGGCCTAATCGCCCAACATCAGTGCCCAACCTCACTATTGCTTGTGACTGAATGGAAGCAAGTCCCCCGCAGCAATGTTCCAACATCTAGTGGAAAGCCTTCCCAGAAGATTGGAGGCTGTTACAGCAGGAAAGGGGGGACCAACTCCATATTAATGCCCATGATTTTGGAATGAGATGTTCGACGAGCAAGTGTCCACATACTTTTGGTCATGTAACGTATATTAGTTTTATTTTTCATTAATCTTTACGAAATGTTAGAATTTTTCTTCCACTTTGTCAGAGTATTTTGTGTAGATTGTTGACAAAAAGAGACAATTAAATCAATTTAATCCCATCAATACCGTTGAAACTATACTGAAACAAAATATAAATGCAACATGTAAAGTGTTGGTCCCATGTTTCATGAGCTGAAATAAGTTAGCAGAATTTTTCCATATGCACAAAAAGCTTAATTCTCTCATTTGTGCAAAATCTGTTTACATCCCTGTCAGTGAAAAAGTCTCCTTTACCAAGATAATCCATCCACCTGACAGGTGGCATATCAAGAAGCTGATTAAACAGCAATAGCATTAAACAGGTGCACCTTGTGCCAGCAACAAAAATGTGCAGTTTTGTCACACAACACAATGCCACAAATGTCTGAAGTTTTGAGGGAGCGTGGAATTGGCATGCCGACTGCAGGAATGTCCACCAGAGCTGTTGCCAGAAGATGTAATGTACATTTCTCTACCATAAGCCGCCTCCAACATCATTTTAGAACATTTGGAAGTGCATCCAACTGGCCTCACAACCGCAGACCATGTGTAACCACACCAGCCCAGGACCTCCACATCCAGCTTCTTCACCTGCAGGATCATGTGAAACCAGCCACCCGGACAGCTGATGAAACTGAGGAGTATCTGTGTCTGTAATAATGTCCTTTTGACTGGAAAGACTCATTCTGATTGGCTGGGCCTGGCTCCACAGTGGGAGGGTCTGGCTCCTAAATGGGTGGGCCTATGCCCTCCCAGGCCCACCCATGGTGCACTTCTGCCCAGTCATGTAAAATCCATAGATTAGGGCCTAAGGAATTTATTTCAATTGACTGATTTCCTTTATGAACTGTAAGTCAGGAAAAACGTTGAAATTGTTGTATGTTGCATTTATGTTTTTGTTCAGTATATTTCTTGGAAGTTTTTTTATTATATACATTTGAATATTTTTAGCTAAGTAAAAACCTGCAGTCAACTTGTGCAATACGTTAGGAGATAAAGCAAATCACGTTCTTCATTTCACCTGGCAAATTATTATACATGATGAAGCTTACCAGTAGTCCCCAGTCACATGGTTGTTTGTTTACAAGCAGACGACGAGAGACCGGAGCCTTGTTAGTAAATCACTGGTGTGCAGCACATACTGATCTAGTTAAAGTATGGAATTCACAACTAAATGTTTGCCAGCTAGATATCTTAATTATTAAGTTAAAAGTCTAAGATGCTCTGCAGTTGTGATAATGGTTAGCTTCTTGCAATCATGCCACTCTTGGTAACAGCAGAGAATCCCTCCTGGATCAAGAGCCTTTGCTTTCTAATATTTGTTTTGTGCATGCAGCAAATTGTGAGTAGCATTTTTTAGTTACTTGTATAACTTTATGAGCTAGGATGTCAGAGACTGTATAAAATGTAAATGTTCGCATGCGCTCGTTATTATTCGCTATGGGATTTTACTTGTACTTGTTAGCATTACTAACCATCGGATTGAAAATAGCGCTCCTTGTGTTCAGTGCCGGTATTACTGAATATCCCAGGATGGTACAAGGTCAGTATGAAACACCTGTGTTTTATTTGTATTTTTATCAAAACACATATTTTGCCTAGTGGCGTGCACTGTTGAGTTTTGGCCACGAAAGAAAAATGCGACCATTCGCACAATCATCCTAAAATCTCATAAGAAATTAAGTGGTGTTTTTTGTCTTACAGTAATGTTATATGCCATTATATTCAGTTCTGTTCAGTTCATTACCTGATCTTGCAGACATTGATTCAGCTTTGATCTAACTTTATTACACGAGCACCATTCATCACTGAAATTCGCCAGTGTAGCCTGTTCTCTGGGTAGCCAAACGAGTAGAACAGAGATTGCGTAAAGCATAGAATCCCACACATGCACAGGTGCTTCAAACCTTTAGCTGTCAGGAAGAGGTTTCCAGAGCACTCATATCCACAGCCAGTCCATTCTTTATGTTACCACTGTAAAGAATGGTAAAAGGTGTTTCCCCTCACCTCCTCTCGAGTGTTGAGCTCCGATAGATCTCCAAGCATCTGTTCAACAAACTCCTCAGTCAGCAATATCTGAGGAGGAGATATGGTAACATAAGTACATGCAGTAAACCCATGCAGCAAGTATGCACTTGAAGCAGCTTGTGTGTGTATCAGGAGCCAGGGTGTGTGTACCTGTAACCAGGGTCCATGTGCGGCATACGGGTGTTCCTCAGTAGCAAAGGCCCCCTCTACTCCAGTGGAGACGAAGGTGATGGCTGTGTCTCCATTTATACTCTTATAGGTGAAGTGTCTACCATGGAGCAAACGACCCCTAAGCACAGAATACGACCAGCACAACAATCATTAAACATCACTGAATACGTACTGTATGGAAGACGTCTGCTGGGTTAGAGAACCTGCTTCTTCTCACCCTCTGTCTCTCTCAGCCCCCTATCTCTCCCCCTTTCACATACAAAGGGCTCTCTGTCAGATGACCCTAGTCTTGTTTTATGTAATGGCTGTGTGTGGGAAGGCCCAGGCTCATCCCCAACTCCAGCGTGTGTGTGTGTGCGCGCATACCTGAGACAGAGGGGCAGCAGTGTTCCTGACTCCTGGTTGAATTTCAGATGAACACTCTCCAGTTGTCTGGTACGAACTAGCTCGTGAGGAACGATGGTCGCTGAACTCTCACTCTCCAGACTGTCCTTACGACTCCTAGAGAAGGAGAGTCAGAGAGATTCAAATGACCACTTAAGTACAGGGGAAACATCAAGTCTGGTGGTGGCCTGTATCTCCTTATAAAGTGTGTGAATGAGTTTGCTATGGTTTGTAACAACCTTGCCCCTCATCTCTCATGTTTCTCTTACCTGTGATACTGCTGGCTCTGCAAATGGCCCATTGTTTGTCTATGGAGAAACCAGGGGAAGAATGGTACCACATACAATATCATACACCTATCATGTGTTCAATGTCCCAGTACTTTGTACTCACTGGGGTTTCATGGCTCTGTCTCTGGCTGGGTTAAAGGGAGGGGTATGGGTGTGTACGGTGAGTCTACTCTAGAGAACACTAAAAAGGAGGGGGTGAACGCTGTTGGTGTGACATCACTGCTTGAGAGGAAAGAAAAAACACGAGAGGAGTGCGTGTCTCAATGCTGACTCAGAATGAAAATTTGGAGTGGGAAAGTGAGTAAAGAAAAGCTTAACTGTGTGTGTATGTACTCACTGAGGCCTGTCATGTCCTTGTCTCTGTGAGTTGATAGGGGGTAGTGCTGCTTTAGGGTTGAACTCCAGTCCTTTTCTCAGGGCTTCTCTGATCTGCTCTGTATCTGCAGGGGACAAAACCATTGGGTTAGTTTTGGGACATACAATAACATTAGGACACAAAACTACTCAGTAACGACTTCATTCACCCTATTGCTTACATTTATCTTGGTAGTGTTCAATATTGCACACAAAAAAATGTTTTAAATAGTTTTGCAACAGAAAACAAATAGGAGCGGTTCTAAATTGGACAAGTCCAGGAGGTACCTCCCTGTTTCAATCTGTTTTCTTACATTTGGTGCCTATTGAACACAACGCATGTCAGATCTAAGAGAGCCCATTAGAAGTGTCTAGTGCCTTCAGAAAGTAGTCATACCCCTTGACTTATTTCTCATTTTGTTGCGTTCCAGCCTGAATTCTTCCTTACACATCTACACAATACACCATAATGAAAGTGAAAACATGTTTAGAAATGTTTGCAAATGTACTGAAAATGAAATACAGAAATACCTAATTTACATAAAGTATTCACATCCCTGAGTCAATACATGTTAGAATCGCCTAGTCTTGTTAGTCTTTCTGGTTAAGTCTAAGAGCTTTGCACACATGGAGTGTACAATATTTTCAAGTCTTGCAATAGATTTTCAAGCCGATTTAAGTCAAAACTAACTCAACCACTCAGGAACATTCAATGTCGTCTTGGTAAGCAACTCCAGTGTATATTTGGCCTTGTGTTTTAGGTTATTGTCCTGCTGGAAGGGGAATTCATCTCCCAGTGTCTGGTGGAAAGCAGACTTAAACCAGGTTTTCCTTTAAGATTTTGCCTGTGCTTAGCTCCATTCAGTTTTTTTTTTTCCTGAAAAACTCCCCAGGCCTGAACGATTACAAGCATAGCCATAACATGATGCAGCAACCACTATGCTTGAAAATATGGAGAGTGGTCCTCAGTAATGTGCTGTATTGGATTTGCACCAAACATTAGGAGTTAGGAAGGACACCTGAATCTTTGTAGTGACTGGGTGTATTGATACACCATCCAAAGTGAAATTACTAACTTCACCATGCTCAAAGGGATATTCAATGTCTTTGTGGTTGAATCTGTTTGAAATGTACTGCTAGACTGAGGGACCTTACAGATAATTGTATGTGTGGGATACAGAGGTGTGGTAGTCATTCAAAAATCATGTTAAACACTATTATTGTATACAGAGAGTCCATGCAACTTATTATGTGACTTGTTAAGCAAAGTTTTTATTTAGGCTTGCCATAACGAAGGGGTTGAATGCTTATTGACTCAAGACATTTCAGGTTTTCATTCATTTGTAAAATGTCTAAAAACATAATTCCACTGACATTGTGGTTTATGTGACACAATCTCAATTGAATCCATTTTAAATTCAGGCTGTAATAACAAAATGTGGAAAAAGTCAAGGGGTGCGAATACTTTCTGAAGGCACTGTAGGTTAGGTGTGTGTGTGTGTTACCTTTTTCTGACAGTCTTCGTGGTTGAGATCCTATACAGATGGAGCGGCTGTCCTCTTCGTCCTCGGGCGGTCGGCTGAGGTCGTCCCACACACACTTGGCGCTCACGCCGCTCAGGTTGGAGCCCTCGGTCTCTATACCCTGGTCCACACGTTCCTGCTTAGGATGAGCAAACACACGCAAACATTAACACTAGCCCACACACATTAACACTAGCAAAGACACACACATTGTGGGGACTGAACCAGTAGGTGGAGCTGTTTGAATGAGAATACAATTTGAATGAGAATACAGTAACTAATCAAAGCCTTACTTGTAAATGAGGGTCGATGTCAAAGATAGTCTCTCCTCTCCTCATGTCAGTTATCAACCAGGGCCCTCCAGCACTAAACACAGATAGCATGGAGGGGAAAATATAATCATTAACATGGACTTGGTCACACTGGGTTAAAGTTGATGTGAAATAAGACTGGTAGACTGGCAGGGAGGTGCACTAAATATACCCGTTGCTGACAGGTGTATAAAATCGAGCACACAGCCATGCAATCTCCATAGACAAACATTGGCAAAAAAATGGCCTTACTGAATAGCTCAGTGACTTTCAATGTGGCACCATCATAGGATGCCACCTTTCCAACAAGTCAGTTTGTCAAAATTCTGCCCTGCTAGAGCTGCCCCAGTCAACTGTAAGTGCTGTTATTGTGAAGTGGAAACGTCTAGGAGCAACAACGGCTCAGCCGCGAAGTGGTAGGCCACACAAGCTCACAAAACGGGACCGCCGAGTGCTGAAGAGCGTAAAAATCGTCTGTCCTCGGTTGCAACACTCACTACTGAGTTCCAAACTGCCTCTGGAAGCAACGTCAGCACAATAACTGTTTGTCGGGAGCTTCATGAAATGGGTTTCCATAGCCGAGCAGCCGCACACAAGCCTAAGATCACCATGCGCAATGCCAAGCGTCGGCTGGAGTGGTGTAAAGCTCGCCGCCATTGGACTCTGGAGCAGTGGAAACGCGTTCTCTGGAGTGATTAATCACACTTCATCATCTGGCAGTCCGACGGACGAATCTGGGTTTGGCGGATGCCAGGAGAACGCTACCTGCCCCACTGCATAGTGCCAACTGTAAAGTTTGGTGGAGGAGGAATAATGGTTTGGGGCTGTTTTTCATGGTTTTGGGCTAGGCCCCTTAGTTCCAGTGAAGCGAAATCTTAATGCTACAGCATACAATGACATTCAAGACGATTCTGTGCTTCCAACTTTGTGGCAAGTTTGGGGAAGGCCCTTTCCTGTTTCAGCATGACAATGCCCCTGTGCACAAGCGAGGTCCATACAGAAATGGTTTGTCGAAATCGGTGTGGAAGAACTTGACTGGCCTGCACAAAGCCCTGATCTCAACCCCATCGAACACCTTCGGGATGAATTGGAACGCAGACTGCGAGCAAGGCCTAAATCACCCAACATCAGTGCCCAACCTCACTAATGCTCGTGGCTGAATGGAAGCAAGTCCCCGCAGCAATGTTCCAACATCTAGTGAAAAGCCTTCCCAGAAGAGTGGAGGCTGTTATAGCAGCAAAAGGGGGACCAACTCCATATTAATGCCCATGATTTTGGCATGAGATGTTCGACAAGCAAGTGTCCACATACATTTGCTCATGTAGTGTATCTCATATTTCAAACTCACACATGGACCCCTCGGAGCAGCTCCAGTATTCCTTGGCCGTTCCACTGCTGGGCCGCCTGCAACTCTTCTGTACACACACCCACAATCTATATAGAGAGGACAGGGAGTTCCCAAAAAAAAAAGGGGGAGTAAGAAAGAAAGGGTAAAAGAACACACGCACAGATGAGGGGACAGACATAATGCTATTATAGACTGAAAGGAGGGAGTTGAGAGGGTAGGCCGGAGAGCCTGGGGCTAGATTAGCTCACCTGCAGGAAGTTGACCAGGCCGAAGGGGGTGTGGACCGGTGTCATCTGGGGGTCTTCAGTGAGCAGCATGTGTTGGATACGAGACTCACTGTTGTCCAGGGGACTGTGCCACGATATGTGGTCTCCACTGCAAAACGTGTTTTCTACAGGACAGAGGAGAGACATGGAGGTGAAAGACTACTCAGTGATATATTGGAAAATACTAGGGCCGGGATAATACCAGTATTGCGATCCTCGTTAGTATCGTGGCAAGGAAACAAAACAAAGTGGATTTAACTTCTTTAGGAAAACAGTCCTAATGTTTTGCCATGGATAAATATTGCGATACTGGTATCGTCCCGGCCCAAGAAAAGACATACGTTTTCTCAGCACTAGTCTAAGAGCAAATGAGAAAGTCAAGTGAAAGAGTGAGAGAAAAAAGGGAGTGTGTATATGTGTGAGAGATCAATTGAGAAGGGAGAGAGAAATTGAAGAGAAGGGCAATGAGAGGGGGAGAGCGCGGGTAGCGATCCAGAGGAATCCATCTGCTTGGGAGGCAACAGGTACCTAGTCCAGATATACTGGAAAAGAGAGGGGGAGGAAAAGCAGTATAGGAAGGAGGGCCAGGGATCGAGGATTCATCCATCCAGTGCAGGACCCACGTTTAAATTGACCCCAGCTGAAGAGCAGACAGTAGGGGTGTAACGGTTCACCTTGTCTCGAATTGCCATACCTCTAAAATCATGTCATTGTTATGCTTCCCTTTGAGGTCTGGAGAATGTTGTATTGCAAAAACGGTTTGAATAGTCTGCTGGCTCACCGCAGCAAGATTTTGATTGGACGTTACATTTCAAGAACCCTCCCCCACACGCCCGTAGAACGGGCGCTGTGTTATGTTTGTCAAAGTTTTAAGTCCGGTGAATTGTTGCCTGTGCTAGTTTGAAGTGCTAGTTTTCAAGTTGTCAAGTGTGGCTGACAGTCTGCGATTCATATTTATTGAAATTGAAAGTGGATTACGCTGGTAAAGTCAAACGTCACAACACGTTCTAAACTGTGAAGATCGCCCAATATTTTGTTTTTGTAAGGAAACCAAAAAACAGAGGCATTGGGAGACCCTATTCAAGCAAGTAAATACATTTCTAAAAAGGTGCAACACAGGATTTGTTTTTGCATATTTGCATTGTAATTTCAGAACATTTCCATAATATATCTGCTGCTAAAAGTGGAATGATAGTGTTTGACAGTATTACTTAGCCGCCAGTGTTGTGATTGGAGATCTTACAATTACAATATCACAGCCAATCTGTTTAATTTGATTGTCACGCTCTCTCAATATAATCAGCTGTGTGAATCGATTTTGCAGCTTATCATATGGCATGCATCGCCAATGCAGCCATAGGCCTAGAGTATGATGGCATTACTGGTCTTACAGGCAAATGTCATCTGAAGCACAGAATAGCTAAACTCATCGTTTACATGTTGAGCTACACTACCGGTCAAATGTTTTAGAACACCTACTCATTCAAGGGTTTTTCTTTATTTTTTTACTATTTTCTACATTGTAGAATAATAGGGAAGACATCAAAACTATGAAATAACACATATGGAATCATGTAGTAACCAAAAAAGTGTTTAAAAAAAAATCTTTAAATATTTGAGATTTTTAAAATAGCCACCCTTTGCTTTGATGACAGCTTTGCACACTCTTGGCATTCTCTCAACCAGCTTCACCGGGAATGCTTTTCCAACAGTCTTGAAGGAGTTCCCACATATGCTGAGCACTTGTTGGCTGCTTTTCCTTCACTCTGCGGTCCAACTCATCCCATACCATCTCAATTGGGTTGAGGTTGGGTGATTGTGGAGGCCAGGTCATCTGATGCAGCACTCCATCACTCTCCTTCTTGGTAAAATAGCCCTTACACAGCCTGGAGGTGTGTTGGGTCATTGTCCTGTTGAAAAACAAATGATAGTCCCCCTAAGCCCAAACCAGATGGGATGGCGTATCGCTGCAGAATGCTGTGGTAGCCATGCTGGTTAAGTGTGCCTTGAATTCGAAATAAATCTACAGCAAAGCACCCCCACACCATAACACCACCTCCTCCATGCTTTACGGTGGGAAATACACATGCGGAGATCATCCGTTCACCCACACCGCATCTCACAAAGACACGGTGGTTGGAACCAAAAATCTTTCCTCCGGTCTAATGTCCATTGCTCGTGTTTCTTGGCCCAAGCAAGTCTCTTCTTCTTATTGGTGTCCTTTAGTAGTGGTTTCTTTGCAGCAATTCGACCATGATGGCCTGATTCTCCTCTGAACAGTTGATGTTGAGATGTGTCTGTTACTTGAACTCTGTGAAGCATTTATTTGTGCTGCAATTTCTGAGGCTGGTAACTCTAATGAACTTATCCTCTGCAGCAGAGGTAACTCTGGCTCTTACAATCCTGTGGCGGTCCTCATGAGAGCCAGTTTCATCATAGTACTTGATGGTTTTTGTGACTGTACTTGAAGAAACTTTCAATGTTCTTGAAATGTTCCATATTGACTGACCTTCATGTCTTAAAGTAATGATGGACTGTTGTTTCTCTTTGCTTATTTGAGCTGTTCTTGCCATAATATGGACTTGGTCTTATACCAACTAGGGCTATTTTCTGTATACTCCCCCTACCTTGTCACAACACAACTGATTGGCTCAAACGCATTAAGGAGGAAAGAAATTCCACAAGTTAACTTTCAACAAAGCACACCCGTTAATTTAAATGCATTCCAGGTGACTACCTCATGAAGCTGGTTGAGAGAATGCCAAGAGTGTGCAAAGCTGTCATCAAGGCAAAGGGTGGCTATTTGAAGAATCTCAAATATTTTGATTTGTTTAACACTTTTTTGGTTACTACATGATTCCATATGTGTTATGTCATAGTTTTGATGTCTTCACTATTATTCTACAATGTAGAAAATAGTAAAAATAAAGAAAAACCCTTGAATGAGTAGGTGTTCTAAAACTTTTAACCGGTAGTGTATATGTTCTCAATTTAAAATGATACCAGTAGACGATGTATGAGGCAAACCATATACCAGATTTTGTACATTCCTTTTAGGTACTGACCTAAAATTGTTAGTGCAAATCCAACACTTGTAATTTAGGTACACTACGAAAATAAGATGACGACAATTTGGCTACACAAGATGAGCATTACAGGTATTTTTGACGTTAATTTTATTTAATTCATTTTAGCAATGTTGCTTGCAAAATTTGCAGTGGTTCCCATAGATAGACAGTGCATGTTTGTTCTATGTATCACTGACCCTGGATAAGTTAGAGACTGGGCTAACACAGCTAACCTTTTAGGTCAATAATATGCTGTTTTTAATAAAAATGTTGTGTGCTTTATAATCCTGAGAGAAATTGAACTAGCTATTAGCTAGTTAGTTAGTTAGTTATACCTAGGTAGCTAACAAGGTTAGCTGACTTTTCTCAAAACTAACATCATTGTGGCTAGCTACTTCTTGTCCCTCATACTAGCCTTTACAGCCAAATATCACTTCAGAAACGTGAACCTCAAAAATATTGATATGGTCAGCATTGTTCTCCCTTCTTGCTGCAGCTTTAGAAATGCTGTGAAAACTAGCGTGCTGCAAAAATGTCACCAGTGCTTGTTTTGTTGAAATGTTCTGTCCTCACGCACTGTAGCTCCTACGCCCAAGCAAGGCATTTGATTGGTTTGACGTGTTGCGTGGGGTCACTGATTTACACGGGGTTCCAACCCCACTTTAGCTGATTTCTGCCATGGAACTTCCCCAGGCTCCCATTTTAGGAAAGCCAGGTTCGTGAAGCGGTTACGGTTCAAACCCACAGTTTGGTACATATTGCGGTTTTGGGATCACGGTTCGGTTTCAGTACAGAGGGAAAATGAAATGCCAACAGTAACTGTAGTTAATTTTTGCTTATTTAAGAAAATACAAAGTCAGGTATTCCTGATTCCATATATGATCATGAGTCAAAATGACTAATGAGAGCACAATCAGGAATACAAACACTTTGTATTTTCTTAAATGAATTCACGATTTCTCAACACTAAAATAAAGTGCAATATGCGTGTGAAATCAATAAGTAAACATAGGTCAGATCTTGTATAGGCCTATGCTTTAATGTTTTCTTACAAAGATAAACATATGCGCACTTGTGACTCTCATAAAGGGAGCGTGTCTGTAGCACATACTTCTCATTTCCCACTCTGGAATAATGTGATGGACTGTTAAGTAGCTCTCTGTAGCCCTGGAGGTCCATCCATCTGTAGTAAGCGCAACACCGGGTGCAGTGGCCAATTCATTGACAACTTCAGCTTTAGCTTGCTTATATAGAGTGGGTACTACCTGTTTGCTGAAATGGGTGCGAGAGGGCGAAGTTCGTAACGTGGCTCGAGCACTTTCACAAGGAGCTGAAATACCCTATTGTTCTCAACCAACAACGGCTATAAACATAAATATCGCTCTTCTAACTTATTTGGCACACTCAGAATCAACTGCTAAGTGCTGCTTGAATGCAGAGCGGAGACGAAATTGTGTTGTTTTTTTGTGCCGGTGGTAGGAATACTGGGGTGCTGTCGGAGTAAATGTGTCAACATCTTTTGAGGTTTTGGCAGTTCCATAGGCTAATTTCGCTGAGCAATGGCGACATACTCTCTGTCCATCGCCGTTGTAATCTACTGGGAAGCCAAAATGTTCCCCAACTGGAGATTTAAAAGATGGAGAATCCTCCTGGTTTATTTAGTACCCCACCACTTGGCATCGTACAGAACTAGTTCCCGGCTGCACCTCACAAAGGGGAAGTTTGAAATACGCCAATTAAGATTAAAATTCTGATTATTACATGCGCATAGGATCTAGTTAGTTTTTTTCCAGCTCAGATTTACTCAAGAGGCATACAACGCAGCGTAGGCATAACCTACACGCCTAGTGTTTTAATGTATATATATATTTGTATGTATTCATTCGGTTTCACAGTGCGGACCGAACTGAGATCCCTGTCCCGAATGGTTGGATACAAATACATGAATCGTTACACCCCTAGCAGATGGGGGTAGAATAACCTAGAGAATGGCCCCCCCTCCTTCTCTGCCTCCCAGACTGGCTTTTAAACATTCCCACCCTCCCCTCCTCAATGTAATATTTATAATAATAATAATAAGCCATTTAGCAGACGCTTTTATCCAAAGCGACTTACAGTCATGCGTGCATAAATTTTTTTTGTGTATGGGTGGTCCCGGGGATCGAACCCACTACCTTGCCGCTACAAGCGCCGTGCTCTACCAGCTGAGCTACAGAGGACCACACACACGGCTAGATTATTTAAAGGACTTAACAAAGTGGCACACACACCAGGAACGGTCTGTGAGAATGGGAGAAACGTGTTTTCCACAGCTGTAAAGACAATACTGTTAAGATTAGGAAGTTTCTCAGCTAAGACAACGTTTAACACACTTCTCCCATCAGAGAGAGAAAGGGAAATTAGACTTGTTGAGATTCCCCAGATCCCAGAAGAACCGTACAGAGCTGGCTAGGTCTTTAAAAACACAGGGGTCATACATTACATAACATGCTCTTCTAGTCCGCATTTTCTTCTATTTAGCCCTAACAGGTAAGCTGAATGAGAACACATTCTCTTTTACAGGCTACACGAGGAAGTTGTAGCGGAGAAGCGAAGGGTTGAAAGAGCCTATGGGAAGCTGGGGATGATTGGGCTGAGTTCCACTAAGTGTTCTCCTTAGAGAAACGTCACTGACGTAGAGTTACATGAGGTTAAATACTGACATGCTCCATGTCCATGCAGAGGCAGCGGAGCCCTCTGTGCGGTGCATGGTGAAGTAACAAAACGGTTGGGAATACATAATGCCCTGAGTGCCTGCCTTGTAATTGATAGACAAACAACTACCTTCTCCTCACCTTACTCTACCTACCATATCCCCTCCACACTAGAGACACACAGAGCCTGGGTCCTTACCTGATTGGAAGACATAGCGGGCCAGGCCCTGCATGAGTTCAGCCGGCCAAGTAGGAGGCGCTGTCTCTCCCACCTCTCTCTTCAGCCTGAACGTCAGCTCAAAGCCAAAGCCACTGGAGCCTTCCTGGCCTGTAAACCTGACAATACACATACGGAATGCCCACACTTAATTTAAGCTGTCTCTCTCATCTCTCTTCAGGTTTGTGTGTGTTAAAAAGCCAAACCCTGGGCCCTCCTAATTTGACCGCGAGTCAACACAACACCATAAACCCAATACAGATTCTCCTTTCCTTTAGTTACTTTTCATTACTCAATCCACCCATTCAGTAACACTCCAAAGTTATGACAAACATGCATTTAGAATGACAGCTGTTTGAAGGGGAACAAACAGGGAGACTGCTGGGAATTGTCAGGGAGCAGAGCTATTACATTTTAGTCATTTAGCAGACGCTCTGATCCAGAGCGACTTACAATTAGTGAGTGCATACATTTCTCATACTGGCCCCCCGTGGGAATCGAACCCACATCCCTTGCGTTGCAAGCGCCATGCTCTACCAACTGAGCTACAGGAGACCACTGCTATCAAGTCTACTCAAGAACACTACAAACAAGGGGGTGAAAACTGTTGGTGTGAAATAACTGTTTCAGAGGAACAAGAAAAAAAAGTGTGTTAGTGTCTCAATGCTGATTCTGCAGAATGACACAAAGGAGTGAAAGTAAGTGAACAACAGCTGCACAAACCATGTGTCGGTGTGTTGTTAGTAACTGGGCAACTTGGTCCGCCAGAGCTCTAACCTGAAGTACTGTACTACTTACTCATGTACTCTGTTGTCTCCATACAGGTCACTGAGTCCGAAGCTGACGTAGTGCCAGTGTTCCTGTACGTCCTGCGCTGCACAGCCCATGTTACGGTACATACTGATGTAGTCCAATGGATCAGGACCTCCTAACCTGTAGATACACACTACTGTTAAAAGCGCAATCTGCAATATTTACTGCCAGGGCCTAAAATTAAAAACACCCGCCAAATGCGGGTAGATTTTGGCATTGGTTGGTAAGATGTCCATTTCACCAGCCACGTTGGCGGGTGGTCAGGGCTCCACAGTGCGAGCAACATGTGAATAAAAAGTCAAGTATGATCACATTTATAGTAAAACAAATGCTACAATAGCTGTTTTCAAAGTATTTCTACCCTTTTGTTTCATAGCTGGTAAATTAAATTGCACAAAGTAAAAAAACTACAAATCCTAAATAGCCTATGGGGGCTGTGCGCATGTAAAGAGCTGAGTGAAAGATTCATTTTTAAAAGCGCTGCGCACAGGCATAACATTTTATCTACTGAAGTGAGAGTTTGTCCTTGTGTTTCTTGGCTATTTACATTGTTTTGTTCACAAGCTAGGTTGTTTTTCTATGTTTGAGTTTCAACTGCTAGGGAAGAGAAGACAACGCTTCTTCTAGTCTAGTCAGACCAAATCTCACAGGCACAAACATGACTCCAGTCACGCTACCACGGTAACCTTCCGCCCTGAAAGGAGCAGGTTAATTTTTTGTCTCATCTGTGATATTTTGGTTAAAAGACTCAGGTCACAAAGCAAATGTAATTAAACAATATACCACATTACTTCTTACTAGTAATACATGTATTGTTTTAGAAACATGCTAATCCGTTTGTGTTTTGTTGGTGTAATTTTAGCACCCCAAAAATATTTTGGCTGGTAAATAAATCTGAGTGGCTGGTAGATTTTTAAATCTACAGTGGCTGGTGGACCAACAATATTAAGTTATGCCCTGTTTACTGCCATTTTAATTAATTACACAACCATTGATTCTTGAACTTATCAATGCCTAATCAGCTTAGGACAACTATATAATAAATTACCATCATAACCCAAAATAAGGTGTTTTACACTTGTTTGTAGACAAAGTGTTTGTTTACAAACTCTGTAGGCTTCAGCTTTAAAATAATATGCTTCGCTATATCTATCACGTTGGTCTCATGGACTATCAGTCCTTGAGGGAGTTCGATTAACCTGAGCCGCAGTGTACCGGGCTAGGCCCGTGACGTGAACGGGCAAAAGCAGCGAGAGAAGCAGCGCCTATTCATACACCTTGACTTATTCCACATTTTGGTGTGTTACAGCCTGAATTCAAAATGGATTTTTTTTTAAATCTCACCCATCTACACACATAATTACAAAAAGTAAAAACAGCTGGCAAATGTATTGAAAGTAAAAAACAGAAATACCTTATTTACATAAGTATTCAGACCCTTTGCTATAAGACACGAAATTAAGCTCAAGCGAATCCCGTTTCCATTGATCATCCTTGAGATGTTTCTTCAACTTGGAGTCCACCTGTGGTCAATTCAATTGATTGGACATGATTTGGAAAGGCACACACTCGTCTATATAAGGTCCCACAGTCGACAGTGCATGTCAGAGCAAAAACCAAGCAATGAGGTCAGTAGAATGCCAAGACAGGATTGTGTCGAGGCACAGATCTGGGGAAGGGTACCAAAAAATGTCTGCAGCATTGAAGGTCCCCAAGAACACAGTGGCCTCCATCATTCGTAAATGGAAGACGTTTGGAACCACCAAGACTCTTCTTAGAGCTGGCCATCGGGGGAGAAGGGCCTTGGTCAGGGAGGTGACCAAGAACCCGATGGTCACTCAGAAAGAGCTCCAGAGTTCCTCTGCAGAAGCCACTCCTCAGTAAAAAGCACATGACAGCCAGACTCTTAGACCATGAGAAACAAGATTCTCTGGTCTGATGAAACCAAGATTGAACTCTTTGACCTGAATGCCAAGCGTCACGTCTGGAGGAAACCTGGCACCATTTTTCCCCATCGGCAGGGACTGGGAAACTGGTCAGAATTGAAGGAATGATGATGGCGCTAAATACAGGGAAATTCTTGAGGGAAACCTGTTTCAGTCTTCCAGAGATTTGAGACTGGGACGGAGGTTCACCTTCCAGCAGGACAATGATCCTAAGCATACCGCTAAAGCAACACTCGAGTGGTTTAAGGGGAAACATTTAAATGTCTTGGAATGGCCTAGTCAAAGCCCAGACCTCAATCCAATTGAGAATCTGTGGTATGACTTAAAGATTGCTGTACACCAGCGGAACCCATCCAACTTGAAGGAGCTGGAGCAGTTTTGCCTTGAAGAATGGGCAAAAATCCCAGTGGCTAGATGTGCCAAGCTTTATAGAGACATACCCCAAGACACTTGCAGCTGTAATTGCTGCAAAAGGTGGCTCTACAAAGTATTGACTTTGGGTGGTGAATAGCTATGCACGCTCAAGTTCTGTTTTTTTGTCTTATTTCTTGTTTTGTTTCACACCAAATAATATTTTGCATCTTCAAATGTGGTAGGCATGTTATGTAAATCAAATGATACAAATTCCAGGTTGTAAGGCAACAAAATAGGAAAAATGCCAAGGGGGGTGAATACTGCATCTCAGTGCTAGAGGCGTCACTACAGACCCTGGTTCGATTCCAGGCTGTATCACAATCCGTCCGTGATTGGGAGTCCCATAGGGCGGCGCACAATTGGCCCAGCGTCATCCGGGTTAGGCCTGGGTAGGCCGTCATTGTAAATAAGAATTTGTTCCTAACTGACTTGCCTAGTTAAATAAAGGTTAAATAATAAAAAAAGATCTTACAGTAACAGGACATGAAGAGTTATAGGCAGCATTGCAAACTGCAGTAGTCCAAGCCCATTTTTAAACTATTACTGTGCCCGAGATCCACTTGACTGGCTGGCAGAGTGTGTGCGCCCATGGGAGAGAGAGAGATTTGTTGAGTGTCATTTTTGCATGCATGTGTCAGAGTGAAAAAGATGTGAAAGAGATATAGGCCTAGGCCCGATTAGAGTATTGTGTTACTCAGTCACCTGCTCATAATTGACTAGTTAAAATTAGATACAATTATTATTATATAACAAAAAGTAATTCTAATAATAAATGATACATTTTCCATTGAAATGAATGGAACGTTGCAATTCACTAACTAAATATTTTTGTTATATTCATTATTTGGTATTGCTTTGTTAAATTGTTCCAGCCTCCCAGTTCTGCATAAAACAAAAAAATATGTTAATATGACCACCTTACTTTAAATGAATGGGTTTAACATGCTATGTATTTATTTAATCCGTACATACTAATTAGCATATGAAGTACCCAATTTGCATACAGTGTAAAAAGTTGCTTTATAATTTCATAAATTCTTACAAATTGTAACAAACTTTCATTTTTGCATAAAGCATAAGGATTTGTTAATAATGACCACTCTACCTTAAATGATTGGTCTTAAATTACTGTAATTATGTATTCCATACTGCCTAATTTGCATATAAGTGCCAGATGTGCATAATACTGCATTTTAATTTAATACCTTTTACTTTTATTTGAATCAACTCCGTGTTCTACATTTTATGAAAAAGTCATAACAATATGACAACCCTATCTTGAGATATTGGACAAAAAAAAGTGTTGAAATTAAGAATCCAGACGGGTGATTTGGTGCCATTTCTGACTAGGGATTAATATTGACCTATCTGCAACCTTTACCTTTTCCGATCACTTGAAAATAAGATCTCCGCAATGGTAAGTCCTATCCTCATTAAATAAAGTATTCTTTGTTCCTGAGAAGCTTCTCTATAACATGGAATACAAAGTATAACACCAGAACCAGAGTTTCATTTGGACCCATTTACACCCTATTGACTTTTCACCTCAAAGCTATTCAGTGGAATAATGGTAATATCAATATTAAAAACAAAAGTATTTTTATGCAACATTGGATAGAGAAAGATATCTTTGCAGGTGACATGTTTGATAGTGGTGGCCAAATGTTAAGTCATGAGGTCTTTTTAAGAGTCAAAGCCTTTTCTGTTACATGCCAAGAATATATCTGTGGTTAATGCTATTCCCTCAGGTATTTCCCAGCTAATGAAAAGCCATATGTTTTTTCACTTAGAATAGAACCTAGTCTATTAATGGTATTGATATCAAAAGTCCAAAGTGGTATTGATAAAATGACGTCAAATCACGTTATATGTACAGTAGCTTTGATTGGACTGATCATGTCAACATCTTAGTTTCAAAACCTTAGCTAGCAGCCATCATCATGAATCAAGTCGACAATCTATTGGCAAATTCTTTTTAATCCTTGTCATATGAAGAGAAAATAGAGATAAAATGTATCGTTGCTCATCGGCCATTGGACATAAACATTACACAACAAGTTGGAAATCGCAAATTCGCAAAATCGCAAAATCGCAAACTACTCAACAATGAGTAGTTTGGAAGGAATCGGTGACAGTGGCTAACTGCAAGCATTGCAACTGGGAAGTCGGGAATAAACGAGCTCATACTGGGAAAATACGCTTTGAACGGTCATTCAACTCGGAATTGTAAATCCGGCCTCTTTCTCTTTCTTTGATGACAAACTTTGCCCACGAAGGACTGCTGCGCCACATTCCTGTTCAAGTAAGCACATCACAACAAGGTGACTCCAAAAATGTATTATATGCTGCTGCATAAATGATGTAATATATGCCAGGGAGATATGTATACTGTAGCTAAGAAAGTAATACTAAGTGTATGTTGTTTAGTAAGCTGTTAGCAGCCCATGTGCCTCACCCTAATAATTTGGTATATTTTCACCTCTTAATTTCGCCTACTGTTCTGACTCGGTGGTGCACATGTAGCCTATAACATGTTTTTGAGAAATGTAATCATTGAATATTGTAAGAGCTTTATTTATCCTACGGTTTGACTTGGTGTACAGGGAGAACACTAAGAACGGCCCATGTTCTGAATTCTGTCGCTCTACATAAGTGCTGAACAAATAGTTATATTGACTACGACCGTCCTGGCTCGCTCAATATGTCTTAATTGAGATTGCCTCTTATCCGCTTGTTGTCCCCTTGTGCCATAGTTTGTACATCTCAATTGTCAGTAGAAACCACATTTGTTTAAGCAAGTCAGCCATATCAGCTATGTATAATTTTTTTTTAAAGCAGTAAATGAGGCTGAATGAACTGTTTCGTTGCCAGACAAGGCTCAGCTGATAGCCAGGTGTAGCAGTGGTAAGGTGTTGGGACTCTGCTGTTGGGACAACTTTATGTAGGCCCTAACAGTTTGTAGGCACCGTTTGTCACCGTTATAGTGCAATTAATGTATTGTTTAGTGTTGTGGCTTTGCTGGAATGCATTTTTTTGCCCCACCAAGATTTACATGCTAAAATCGGCACTGACACTATTAGATTTTGGAGAGCTATGGAGGAGTAAAACGGGTCACTATTGAAATGAAATGCAATAATGTTATAACCTTTTCTGACAGTACTCTGAACTCTTTGAAATGTATAACTAATGTCATGATAGTGTTTGGTAAACGTTATATTCACAAAACTCTTTTTTTAAAAATTAACTCCCTAATTTAAAAAGTGTTTTTGATAGGCTGTTTTTAATTGAGTCTTAAATTACTAAATAATAAGAAAAGCTTGTCGACAGTCCAATATTATCGAATTATTTTCTGAATAAGTGTCATTGTCACATTATCTTACGTTGTCATAACTATTTTTTTCTGTTTTTGTTTGTCTTTTATGTTCTTGTCAATTCTTTAATTCGATGTCTGTTATATTTGATTCAATAAAAATACTCAATCGTAAATCGTTGAGTTTATTCGGCTACTAGCTAATTTAGCTAGTTAACTTTCTCGCCGTGTCCTCTGTTAGCTAGATATCAGTTAACTTAGCTGGTTTTCGATTAATCGGACGTTACAAAGTTATGTATCCAGAAGAAGACGTTATCTACTCACCAGTATTTTACAATGGCTGTAACTTGTAAGGGGTTGGCTTGGTCGGGGTAGAGGCGCCTGCATTCCCCGTAGATTGCCTGCAGACCCGGGGGGAAGAGTGACGCCAGGCTGGGGGTTGCTAGTCCGCTGGTAGGCCGCACCTCGTCCATCCCCCACTTCTGCCTTCAGAAAGGTGGGAATACCTCAAAGGTCGACACAAATTACTTTCTTCGCAAAGATAAGGGAGAATCCCTCGACTTACTGTTGGTTGATAGAACAACAGGCACTGTATTTTGAATTGTTGATATTGTTTACAATAAAAAAGTATACTGTCGCCCCACTATCGTTTTCCTCACTCATTGTTGCTCACTCCCACCTATGAAAACTTTTCCTCTTCTTCTTCTTCATCTTCATCTTCTTCTTCTTCAGTGGGGTTTATCGGCAGTTGGCA
This sequence comes from Coregonus clupeaformis, assembly GCF_020615455.1. NCBI lineage: Eukaryota > Metazoa > Chordata > Actinopteri > Salmoniformes > Salmonidae > Coregonus > Coregonus clupeaformis. The sequence continues at coordinate 40,410,764 of NC_059192.1, read as the reverse complement.
TACAACGTTATGGTGCATTACCGCCACCTACTGTACTGGAGTGTGGGCCAGAGACAGGGAGAAACTAAATCCTACCTGCCAGCACCATTGCTCTTAAAAAAGATAACAAAATATTTGAGACTATATCTAAGGACGTTCTACTCAATATACTCTTTAAACTAATTTCCTGTATCCCCTTCTCCCTCATACTAGATCTCATCCTCAATCTTTCCCTCTGATATTGCCCACACTGTAGCAATACATGCTCCACGGTCTCTGTTTCCTGACAATAATCACACTTTCCTGTTGGATGCTTTCCTATCACATTTAATGTCTTATTCAACTGGCTGTGTCCCACCCTTAATCTTGTAAAAATAGCCTCCTCTCTTCTGTCCCTTCCTGCCGTCCTCCCCTCCCCGACTTTCCTCTGTACTTGAAATAAATGCCTTCCCTTGTTATCTCTATTCCACTGCTCCTGCCATCTCTGCACCATCACTGTATATATCAGTATTTTTGCCTTTGCCTTGACTTCCTGCACCCACTAACAGTATGGCCATCAGCTCTGCCGTATATACAGCCAGATTATCTTTAATACGTTTCCTGACTTCCACTCCACATTCCTGCACTACAAATGCTGACCCAGTACGTCCTGTCCTTGGATCTTTTGAACCATCTGTGTAAATGGCCACAAAATCCTGATACACAGTTTCCAGACATCTCTTAAACAAACCAGATGGATCAACACCCTCCCTATCTTTATGTAGTCTCTCCAACACTTCTAGATCAACTACTGGAGGCGGGAGTTGCCATGGTGGATTTACAGGAATATCTACCGTTGGACTAAACTCCCTTCCATACAGTCCCATCTCCTTCGCCTGGGTAAACTTTTACTCATTGGTTTGGGCTGTAGAAAGGAACGGAGGAACTGGTCAAGTTCGTTTTGCATGTCCCGGTGCCCCGGGTGAACAGAGTTTACATAATTTTAGACCATTCCATTGGTCTTAAGTGAAATATCCACTCACCTGGTGTACCGGGACATGCACCACCAACTTGGGTGACATTTACTCAATCCAATCAAAGTGCCAGTTTTGAGTAGGCAGAGTTATACAGAGTTCTGGTTGGCTGAACAATTGTCAATCATTACGTGAGACCCTTTTGCAAGAACATGAAAACACTTTTCCTCAAGTTTTTGATCACATTGAAATTGATCATAATGTGTGTTTATTTTGGAGGGTGAAAAGTTCTGAATGTTGCAGTTATTTTCCCACCTAAGAAGATACATGTTCAATACTACATATAAGAAATCCCGCTATGCCCTCCAACGAACCATCAAACAGAAAAAGCGTCAATACAGCACTAAGATTGAATCGTACTACACCGGCTCCGACGCTCGTCGAATGTGGCAGGGCTTGCAAACTATTACAGACTACAAAGTGAAGCACAGCCGCGACCTGCCCAGTGACACGAGCCTAATAGACAAGCTAAATTATTTCTATGCTCGCTTCAAGGCAAGCAACACTGAAGTATGCATGAGAGCATCAGCTGTTCCGGATGACTGTGTGATCACGCGCTACGTAGCCGATGTGAGTAAAACCTTTAAACAGGTCAACATTCACAAGGCCGCAGGGCCAGACGGATTACCAGGACGTGTACTCCGAGCATGCGCTGACCAACTGGCAAGTGTCTTCACTGACATTTTCAACATGTCCCTGACTGAGTCTGTAATACCAACATGTTTCAAGCAGACCACCATAGTCCCTGTGCCCAAGAACACTAAGGTAACCTGCCTAAATGACTAACGAACTGTAGCACTCACGTCTGTAGCCATGAAGTGCTTTGAAAGGCTGGTCATGGCTCACATCAACACCATTATCCCAGGAACCCTAGACCCACTTCAACTTGCACACAGCCCCAACAGATCCACAGATGATGCAATCTCTATTGCACTCCACACTGCCCTTTCCCACCTGGACAAAAGGAACACCTACTTGAGAATGCTATTCATTGACTACAGCTCAGCGTTCAACACCATAGTGCCCTCAAAGCTCATCACTAAGCTAAGGACCCTGGGACTAAACACCTCCCTCTGCAACTGGATCCTGGACTTCCTGATGGGCCGCTCCCAGGTGGTAAGGGTAGGTAACAACACATCTGCCACGCTGATCCTCAACACGGGGTCCCCTCAGGGGTGTGTGCTCAGTCCCCTCCTGTTCACCCATGACTGCATGGCCAGGCACGACTCCAACACCATCATTAAGTTTGCCGACGACACAACAGTGGTAGGCTTGATCACAGACAACAATGAGACAGCCTATAGGGAGAAGGTCAGAGACCTGGCCATTTGGTGCCAGGATAACAACCTCTCCCTCAACGTGATCAAGACAAAGGAGATGATTGTGGACAACAGGAAAAAGAGGACCGAGCACGCCCCCATTTGTCATCGACGGGGCTGTAGTGGAGCAGGTTGAGAGCTTCAAGTTCCTTGGTGTCCCATCACCAACAAACACAGTCATGAAGAGGGCACGACAAAGTCTATTCCACCTCAGGAGACTTAAAAGATTTGGCATGGGTCCTCAGATCCTCAAAAAAGTTCCACAGCTGTACCTTCGAGAGCATCCTGACTGGTTGCATCACCGCCTGGTATGTGCCTGTGCTGCCTCCGACCGCAAGGCACTACAGCTGGTAGTGCGTACGGCCCAGTACATCACTGGGGCCAAGCTTCCTGCCATCCAGGACCTCTATACCAGGCGGTGTCAGAGGAAGGCCCTAAAAATTGTCAAAGACTCCAGCCACCCTAGTCATAGACTGTTCTCTCTGCTACCGCACAGAAAGCGGTACCGGAGCACTAAGTCTAGGTCCAAAAGGCTTCTTAACAGCTTCTACCCCCAAGCCATAAGACTCCTGAACAGCTAATGAAATGGCTACCCGGACAATTAGCATTCCCCCCCCCCCCTCTTTTACACTGCTGCTACTCTCTGTTTATTATCTATGCATAGTCACTTTAACTCTACCTACATGTACATATTACCTCAATTTCCTCGACTAACCTGTTCCCCCGCACATATTATCATGAAGTGCTTAGTCAAGGATCATATCATCTCTACCTTACCTGTCACCCTAGACCCACTTCAATTTGCTTACCGCCCCAATAGATCCACAGACGATGCAATTGCCATCACACTGCACACTGCCCTATCCCATCTGGACAAGAGGAATACCTATGTAAGAATGCTGTTAATTGACTATAGCTCAGCATTCAACACCATAGTACCCTCCAAGCTCATCATTAAGCTCGAGGCCCTGGGTCTGAACCCCGCCCTGTGCAACTGGGTCCTGGACTTCCTGACGGGCCGCTCCCAGGTGGTGAAGGTAGGAAACAACATCTCCACTTCGCTGATCCTCAACACTGGGGCCCCACAAGGGTGCGTGTTCAACCCCCTCCTGTACTCCCTGTTCACCCATGACTGCTTGGACAAGCACACCTCCAACTCAATCATCAAGTTTGCAGACGACACAACAGTAGTAGGCTTGATTACCAACAATGACGAGACCGCCTACAGGGAGGAGGTGAGGGCTCTGGGAGTGTGGTGCCAGGAAAATAACCTCTCACTCAACATCAACAAAACAAAGGAGATGATCGTGGACTTCAGGAAACAGCAGAGGGTGCACCCCCCTATCCACATCGACGGGACCGCAGTGGAGTAGGTGGAAAGCTTCAAGTTCCTTGGCGTACACATCACGACAAACTGAAATGGTCCACCCACGCAGACAGTGTGGTGAAGAAGGCGCAACAGAGACTCTTCAACCTCAGGAGGCTGAAGAAATTTGGCTTATCACCTAAAACCCTCACAAACTTTTACAGATGCACAATTGAGAGCATCCTGTCTGGCTGTATCACCGCCTGGTACGGCAACTGCACCGCCCACAACTGCAGGGCTCTCCAGAGGGTGGTGCGGTCTGCCGAACGCATTACCGGGGGCAAACTACCCGCCCTCCAAGACACAGCACCCGATGTCACAGGAAGGCCAAAAAGATAATCAAGGACATCAACCACCCGAGCCACTGCCTGTTCACCCCGCTATCATCCAGAAGGCGAGGTCAGTACAGGTGCATCAAAGCTGGGACCTAAATAATGAAAAACAGCTTCTATCTCAAGGCCATCAGACTGTTAAATAGCCATCACTAGCACATTAGAGGCTGCTGCTGCCTATTGAAGTCACTGGCCACTTTAAGAAATGGAACAATAGTCACTTTAATAATGTTTTCATATCTTGCACTACTCATTTACATTTAAGTCATTTAGCAGACGCTCTTATCCAGAGCGACTTACAGTTAGTGAATACATATATATATTTTTTTATACTGCCCCCGTAACAACCAGATCTCTATCAGCTACTCCCTGCTTCCCTCCCCTACCCTGGGCCAATTGTCGCCGCCCATGAGTCTCCGCCGCCGGCTGCGACAGAGCCTTTAACAACTCTAGTCACAGTCAGCACTCTCATGCTTAACCCCGCCACTCAAACTCACTCATATGTATATACTGCATTCTATTCTATAATATTCTTCTGTATCTTAGTCCATGCTGCTCTGTCATTGCTTGTCCATATGTGTATATATTCTTAAATCCCATTCCTTACTTTTTTGTGTGTATTGGGTATATGTTGTGTAATTGTTAGATATTACTGCACTGTCGGAGCTAGAAGTATATGCATTTTTCTACACCCGCTATAACATCTGCTAAACACGTGTATGTGACAAATAACATTTGATTTGATTTGACGCTGTACCGGTACCCCCTGTATATAGCCTCGCTACTGTTATTTTACTGCTGCTCTTTAATACATTTTTTTATTTATCTATTTTTTACTTAACACTTATTTTTCTTAAAACTGCATTCTTGGTTAAGGGCTTGTAAGTAAGCATTTCACTGTAAGGTCTACACCTGTTGTATTCGGCGCTGTAACACTCTGGCTCTATGGACGTTTATATTGAGCCAGGGTTGTTCATTTTCTTGTGTTGGGTGTATTTCATTTGGTGGTGTTGGGGATGGGTGAGTTTCATTTTGTTTGTGTCATGTGGTGATTGGTCGATGACTCCCAATCAGAGGTAACGAGTGTCAGCTGTCGGCTCGTTATCTCTGATTGGGAGCCATATATATTCTGTGTGTTTTCTCCTTTGTTTTGTGGGTTATTGTTTCCGTGTTGCTGTTAGTTTGTATCAGTATTTTGAACTTCACGTATCGTCATTTGTTGTTTTCTTCGTGGTTGCTTTAAATAATAAAGTCATCATGTTCACTCGCAACGCTGCGCATTGGTCCGCTCCTTCACACGATCGTGACAGAATAACCCACCACAAAAGGACCAAGCAGCGTAACAAGCGGCAACAGGACCCTACCTACACAGGAGTTATGGACGCCTCCTAAGGTCGGGACATGGGAAGAGTTATTGGACGGAAAGGATCCTTGGGCACAACCGGGAGAATATCGCCTCCCTCGTGAAGAGCTGGAGGCAGCCAAAGCCGAGAGGAGGTGGTACGAGGAGGCAGCGCGAGGCGAGGCTGGAAGCCCGTGGAAGAGAGGCAACCCCAATAAATTTTTTGGGGGGGCACATGGCTTGGGCGACTGGGCAGCAGGAGGCTGCCACAGGGAGAAAAGGAGAGAAGGCTAACTGAGTACGGGAGCCATTGGCGAGTAGAAGGAGGGAAGTGTGTGTGGCACGGCGTGAAGGACTGATGTGTGTTGCCAGTCCGGTCCGGCCCGTTCCTGATCCTCGGTTGAGGCCAGTGGTGTGTGTTCCGGTACGGACCGGCCTGTTCCTACTCCAAGCACCAGGTCCACGGTGTGCTACGCCAGCCCGGCCCGGCCTGTTCCGCCACTCGCACCAGGGATACGGTGCGCGTCGCCAGCCCAGCCCGGCCTGTTCCTACTCCACGCACCAGGGAGACGGTGCGCTTCGCCAGCCCGGCCCGGTCTGTTCCGGCCACTCGCACCAGGGATACGGTGCGCGTCGCCAGCCCAGCCCGGCCTGTTCCTGCTCTCCGCACTAGGCGTGAGGTGAGTCCCCAGGGTCCAGCATGCCCTGTTCCGGCACCACGCATCAGGCCTACGGTGCGTCCCCAGGGCCAAGCATGCCCTGTTGCTGCTTCCCGCACTAGCCCTGAGATGCGTGTCCTCAGCCCGGTACCTCCAGTTCCGGCACCACGCATCAGGCCTACGGTGCGTCCCCAGGGTCAAGCATGCCCTGTTGCTTCTCCCCGCACTAGCCCTGAGATGCGTGTCCTCAGCCCGGTACCTCCAGTTCCGGCACCACGCACCAGGCCTACGGTGCGCCTCAGACGGCCAGAGTCTGCCGTCTGCCCAATGGGGTCTGAACTGTCCGTCTGCCCAACGCCGTCTGAACTGCCCGTCTGCCCAACGGCGCCTGAACTGCCCGTCTGCCCAACGCCGTCTGAACTGCCCGTCTGCCCAACGGCGCCTGAACTGCCCGTCTGCCCAACGGCGCCTGAACTGCCCGTCTGCCCAACGCCGTCTGAACTGCCCGTCTGCCCAACGCCGTCTGAACTGCCCGTCTGCCCAACGCCGTCTGACCTGCCCGTTTGTACTGAGCCTGCAAAGCCGCCCGTCTGCCATGAGCCTTCAGAGCCGTCCGCCAGACCGGAGCCGCTAGAGCTCTCCGCCAGACAGGATCAGCCAGAGCCTTCCGCCAGACAGGATCAGCCAGAGCCTTCCGCCAGACAGGATCAGCCAGAGCCTTCCGCCAGACAGGATCAGCCAGAGCCTTCCGCCAGACAGGATCAGCCAGAGCCTTCCGCCAGACAGGATCAGCCAGTGCCTTCCGCCAGACAGGAGCAGCCAGAGTCTTCCGCCAGACGGGATCAGCCAGAGCCTTCCGCCAGCCATGAGTGGCCAGATCCGTCAGCCAGCCATGAGCAGCCAGATCCGTCAGCCAGCCATGAGCAGCCAGATCCGTCAGCCAGCCATGAGCAGCCAGATCCGTCAGCCAGCCATGAGCAGCCAGACCCGTCAGCCAGCCATGAGCAGCCAGACCCGTCAGCCAGCCATGAGCAGCCAGATCCGTCAGCCAGCCATGAGCAGCCAGATCCGTCAGCCAGCCATGAGCAGCCAGATCCGTCAGCCAGCCACGAGCAGCCAGATCCGTCAGCCAGCCACGAGCAGCCAGATCCGTCAGCCAGCCAGGAGCAGCCAGATCCGTCAGCCAGCCACGAGCAGCCAGATCCGTCAGCCAGCCATGAGCAGCCAGATCCGTCAGCCAGCCATGAGCAGCCAGATCCGTCAGCCAGCCATGAGCAGCCAGATCCGTCAGCCAGCCATGAGCAGCCAGATCCGTCAGCCAGCCATGAGCAGCCAGATCCGTCAGCCAGCCATGAGCAGCCAGATCCGTTAGCCAGCCATGAGCAGCCAGATCCGTCAGCCAGCCATGAGCAGCCAGATCCGTCAGCCAGCCAGGATCCGCCAGAGCCGTCCAGCCAGGATCCGCCAGAGCCGTCCAGCCAGGGTCCGCCAGAGCCGTCCAGCCAGGGTCCGCCAGAGCCGTCCAGCCTGGATCCGCCAGAGCCGTCCAGCCAGGATCCGCCAGAGCCGTCCAGCCAGGATCCGCCAGAGCCGTCCAGCCAGGATCCGCCAGAGCCGTCCAGCCAGGATCCGCCAGAGCCGTCCAGCCTGGATCCGCCAGAGCCGTCCCGCCAGGATCCGCCAGAGCCGCCCCGGCCAGGATCCGCCAGAGCCGTCCCGCCAGGATCCGCCAGAGCCGTCCCGCCAGGATCCGCCAGAGCCGTCCGCCAGGATCCGCCAGAGCCGCCCCCGCCAGGATCCGCCAGAGCTAGCCAGCCAGGATCCGCCATCTAGTCAGGTGATGCCCCTTAGCCCGGTGCTGCCCTTTAGCCCGGTGCTGCCCCTTAGTCCGGTGCTGCCCCTGAGTCCGGTGCCGCCCCTTAGCCCAGTGCTGCCCCCGTAGTCCGGTACTGCCCCTTAGCCCGGTGCTGCCCCTTAGGCCGATGCTGCCCCTTAGTCCGGGGTTGCCCCTTAGTCCAGGTGGGGTTAGGTGGAGGGTGGTCATTGGGAGGAGGCTACCGAAGCAGGTTGTGACTGTGGTGGGGTGGGGATCACGACCGGGGCCAGAGCCGCCACCATGGACAGACGCCCACCCAGACCCTCCCCTAGTCCTGATGTTGGTGCGCCCGGAGTTCGCACCTTTAGGGGGGTATTGTAACACTCTGGCTCTATGGACGTTTATATTGAGCCAGGGTTGTTCATTTTCTTGTGTTGGGTGTATTTCATTTGGTGGTGTTGGGGATGGGTGAGTTTCATTTTGTTTGTGTCATGTGGTGATTGGTCGATGACTCCCAATCAGAGGTAACGAGTGTCAGCTGTCGGTTCGTTATCTCTGATTGGGAGCCATATATATTCTGTGTGTTTTCTCCTTTGTTTTGTGGGTTATTGTTTCCGTGTTGCTGTTAGTTTGTATCAGTATTTTGAACTTCACGTATCGTCATTTGTTGTTTTCTTCGTGGTTGCTTTAAATAATAAAGTCATCATGTTCACTCGCAACGCTGCGCATTGGTCCGCTCCTTTTGACGATCGTGACAGGCGCATGTGACGAATACAATTGGATTTGATATGTTATTTATTTCCAATGCAAAGTTATTTACCCTTATTTTACCAGATAAATTGACTGAGAACATAATTATCTTTTACAGCAACGACCTGGTGAAAAGAGTTACAGGGGGAGGAGAGAGGACGAAGCTGGGGATGATTAGGTTCCCATGATGGTATGAGCATAGACATTAAAAGGGTATGAGGCCCATTTTGGAAATTTCGCCAGCAAAAAATATATAATACATTTCAATATATTTAAAAGGTATTCGAAATACATGAAGATAAATTTGCATCTTTGCTAAAACGCATGTAATGCCTTAAAACAGGGATGGCCAACTCCAGTCCTCGGGGGCCTGATTGGTGTCACACTTTTGCCCCAGCCCCAGCTAACACACCTGACTCCAATAATCAACTAATCATGATCTTTAATTTAGAATGCAATTAGTTTAATCAGCTGCGTTTGCTAGGGATGGGGGAAGAGTGTGACACCACACCACTCCGGCCCCTGAGGACTAGAGTTGCCCATCCCTGCCTTAAAATGTATTCCAGAGATGCATGTACATACATTCGCATCTTTGCTCAAATGCAACATTCCAGAAATGCATGGCTATGATATCAAGTATACAGAGTGGCCAAAGTGGTTCCTAATTCGGATTCTTAAATTATTCTTTGCTTTTTGATCAATGGAGATAATTTTTATGGCCACCAAGCCAAAACTTTGGCAGTGATATAATTAGTTAGCTGGGAAACCTATTGCTATTCTTATATGTTTTTTTTTTCTTGACATGGTCAAATAACTCAAGTATAGCTTGGTAACTTATTTTTCTAACTTGGCACACAGAAACTAGAGGCCACTAGTAACTTGGTCAAAAAGAATGGCACCAATTGGCCTATAGGTGGCACTGTTGTAAGCAGTCTCACTTACAACCTCATAGCCGCGTGTATGTCAGTGTCTTTCCTCATGCTGAACAGATTTACTTCAAGGACCCATAAGGTCCGTCAGGATAGATTTTCCTCCATCTTGGACATTTTGGAAAACCTTTGAAAAATGTATTCTCATGAACCATAGGTCCAAATTACACCAAATTCGGTATGCCCATGGTCCATCTCTTAACTTAGTTAAGTAAAATCTGATTTTACGTGTTAAATCCTTTGTAAATCCACTTCACAATGGGCTATCAACTTGAAACTTTTTAGGATCATCATAGCAGGCACGTGCACAGATAGGACTCTACCTTTGCAGAGCACATGCCCCTTTGCCTTTCCAGCCTCCAAGGTGGCCTTTTCGGTGGTGGTATAATTTTTTTGTCGTTGTTGTTCTGAACCCACTGCACGCAAGTCGTCATTAAATTGTCATCTATGCTTCAGAACCAAAAAGTTGCGCGTCTTGATTGTTGACCAATGACCAGTCATCAGCATTGGCGTGCAAAGGCACATATCCAGATTAGTAACCAGAAATAACTTATTCCTTACTAATTTCCTACAGTTTGGCCTGGCAAAAACAGAGTATGCCTCATCCATATAAAATATAGTTTAGCAATCTACTACTGACTCATCTTTGCCTAGAACAATAGGCTACCTGGTGATTTGATTGATCATTTTTATATTTCAGATAGGCCTAGCTTGGGTGGCTACTGGACATATGTCTAACAGTGTATACAGAATAACACAGATTAAATGACTATCACCAATTGGCTAAGACTTAACGAGGTTACACGTGTTCAGTTCAGAATAATCTTTAAGAGAAAAAACTGTGTGTCTGATACACACAGGAGCTTGGTAGCAAGTTCTCAAAGTATGAACAAATTCACTGTCCTTTTAACCAAATTCAAGCAGAAACTCACGCCCAACCCGAATTAACATTTCTTTGCACTTTGCTAGTTAAAACAAAATACAGGAAAACACACCCAAATTCTAATCAACTCAATTTAAATGATAGGAGTGCACCCTTGTGTCGCTCCCTCTTTCAACTATCTGCTGTCCGACGAACAAAAATAACAGATTCCCTGTAACAATAAATCCATGGCACTTACAGCACAATAAAATATATCAAAATTAATAGCTCTTTATGAACTCTTGAAACGATCCAAACATTACAATTTAATTCACACAGTAACATTAATTTAGTTGATTCACGTTTTCATCTGTCTTCACACCTCTCATGGCGTCAGTGACCCCAGGACTCAACTCACCATCTCATACTTTTAATGTGGGGCTATGATGACAGTCAATTGCAAATTAGTCTGACATAATGTATCTTATCTCACCACCACTAATGAGATGGGTGTGCTTGATGCATGTCATGTCAAAACTTCTCAAAGTCAGGGGGTGTGGTCGACAGTGCGCACCTCATCTCTGCTGTCACATCGAACCTGGATCGATATTTGGTTTAAATGCAAACGAGAGCACTTATGGTGCTTTCAAGACAACTGGGAACTCTGAAAAATACGAGGTCAAATCATGATGACAGTGATTTTCAGGTCGGAAAGTCGGAGCTCTAGAAAAAGGCCTGAGTTCCCGAGCTGGAATTCCGAGTTGGATGACCATTCAAAATGATTTTTCATTATTTCTTTCTGAGTTCCCAGTTGTCTTGAACTCAATGAAGTCGGATGTCTGAGATTTCCAAGTTCCCAGTTCTCAGTTGTTTTGAATGCGGCATTAATGCTCAGAGGGAGACGCTAGGGTATTCCCTTTGAGTCAGGAACCAAAACTCTGCCATAGTGACCCATGAATGGATTTGGTGACATGACAGCTCGATCAGCTGTTCAATTTCACTTACTGGCATGTCAACTGAGCCAGGATCACAGTCAAACGTATTGGGAAGTAGGTCCCAATGTGCTCTTCCAAGCGTTGGGGGTGAGCAGTCTTCACTCGTGTGGGACACTTACTGATGCTGTTTTCTGTTAGAAACATGCACAGCCGAGGGAAGTGGGCAGGGTTCGCTTTTGAAAGACTCACTCTACAAAGATAATTCTTACCTCTGAATCCACTGATACGATCACTCATCTGCATAATGTTTCCCCTGCATCCTTGCGTTCAGTTCGTTCAGTTTCACAAATATGTCTGTTACATAGGCAAGGAGACACATTTTCTTGGTATCTTACCTAGTTATTTTCAGATTATCTCATTTTGCTCTTTTGTAGCTTTGGCAACTATGTGTGTGTTTTCTATACCTGTTCGCTCCTTTCCCTGTAGGCTTTACAGACGGTCCCCACCCCTTGGCTGCAACCCTTCTAATTTAGTGTACCCTGCGCGCACAACCCATGTGGAATTCCAGGGCCGGTATCCTTAAAGATTCTGAGAATCCTCTCAGAGAGCTCCTAACTTAACCTAAAAATTCCTTGCCAGGAGTTTTAGCTTAGAAGTGATTCCAGAACATTTTCAGTGAACTCTGAGCCAGGAATGGATGAAAAATCCTATCTTAGTGAGGAGGTGTGGTTGACCCCGTTGCTAGGTATGAGTCATCATTTCAAAAGCCGTGATTGGTTGATCCTACAAGTTTGATGAAAATGAACTTTTGGTGATAATGAGCAAAGGATGTACCCTCAAATCAATAAACATAATTATACACTCTAATCTTATGCAGACTATAATTGTAAATAATATTTCACATTCAAGAAAATATCTGGAAAATGAATAGTAAGCTGTAGGGGTTATAGCCTAACATTAGAATCTAAAATATGTGAAAACGTAAGCTCATTACACCCTGTTCAAATAATGATTTGTGTCTCATTTGCTCATATTAATATCCTAGCTGGCATATTTTGTACTTTCACTTCCATATGGACCCCATTGAAAACAAGATGGCCTATCTCAAGGGGCTGTCCTTAATGAAGTAGAAATTGCAACGTTACAACTCAGTGTGAACTTAACGAGGGTAACACAGCTCAGCTTTTAACAATGTCTGTGATTGCTGGCTGGTCTATTTATGAAGGCTTGTTAACAAATATCCTACAAACACAGAAAATGGAGAAAAAAGGAATCGCAAGCCGAACTGGACTGAGGAGCAAGGTTTGTTGCTGGCCCAGTTGGTGAACGAACATAAAGGTATGTTACGAGGAAAATTTGGCCCAACTGTCACTAGCCAAGGCAAGAGGCGCGCCTGGGACACAATATCCCAAACAATCAATGCCTCTTTTCCACTGGTGGTGCGGACAGGCGACGATTGTGAGAAAAGGTGGTATGTGCTGCAGTCCAAGGCAAAAGATGAGATTGCAGCACACAAGCGGGAATCCTCACTCACAGGTGAGCAAAATACTATGGCCTACCACATAATCTGGCAATTTGCTCCTGCTGGCAAAGTTAATTTACATGCCTAAGTACTGTGTTCATTGACTGTTTCTTTCTAGGGGGTGGACCACCTGCAAAGCGGCTGTCCCAGGTGGCCGACACTGTCTTTCAAGTCCTGGGACACTCTGAGGTCAGTGTCACCGGGCTGCCAACAGGCATTGACACGTCAATGATGCAGGCCCTTGAAATGCAGCAAAGGTAGGACACAGGGTTATTCATATCAACAGTGTTTATTCATTGCAGAAGCCATTTCATGTGTTATCCATGCTCATTGTATTAAATTAATTTAATCAAAACAATAATTAAACTAGGCCTATGTATTTCTGTAGCATGGAGCCATCACAAGAACCGGGCCCATCAAGTTTGCCGCCTGAACCATCTGCAGCTGCTACTCAGGATAGCCCGGCGGATCAAACACCATTCCCATCCGCAGCACCTGCTCCGTCAGCATCCCTGCAGGAGAGAAGATTGCAACTCACAATTGATGTGTTTGAACAACAACAAAAAAGTCCTTTCCCTTCAGGAGGAGTACTACCGCCTTAAAATTGAACACCTAAAAAATAAACCATTTAGAGATTGTGTTCTGTGTCTTGCATTTAACAGTTGCAGGTGATGTGCAGTAAAACTGTGGTAGTTCTTAATACCATCACAAGTTCTCAAATGACATGGGGCTACAGCTTGCCTGAAATGTAAATTTGTGAAGTTTGCCCTGTAAGGCAGTCCACTCTGGGCTAGGTTCCCCTGTGGAATGTGAATATCTTCTTCACCACCATCCTCATCGTTGTCTCCATCCTCATCCTCATCGCCATCCTCCAGAGGTTCTGCAATCTGTCTAACCTTGCAAATATTGTGTAATATTGCACAGGCTATGATGAGTTTGCTGACTTTTTCAGGCCTCAGCCGCACCTCTCCGTGGAGAACATGAAAGCGCCTCTTAAGCTGGCCTATGCCACGCTCCACCACCGCTCTTGTTGTCTTGTGGGCCCTACAATAGAATACAGACCTTTAATTATTTGATGGAAATATTGCACTACTTGGATGCTCTAACATATTGCTTGCATTTCATTTCCATGATTTTTGTATTGTTTGGCTTACCTGTTATAGTTTAGTTGGGGCCCTTGGCGTGGCTGGAGGTAAGGTGTAAGGAGCCATGGTTTGCATGGGTAGCCACTGTCCCCTAACAAGTGGCAATTAGCTGGCACATAGCGTCTCTCAAAAAAGCTGTCTGATGCCACTCTCGGGAGAGCATTCTCGCATCATGTGTGGAGCCTGGCCATTTAGCCACAATGTCCAAAATCTTCCAGGCCGCATTGAACACTATTTGCACATTGATGCTGTGGAAATTCTTCCTGTTAACAAAGACAGCTTCGTCCTCTGATGGCGCAATTATTCTCACATGTGTTCCATCAATTACACCCACAACGCCAGGGAATCCTGCAATGTCCATAAATGCCCTTTTATGTGTGTGTAAAGTGCGGGCATCCAGCGGGAATGAAACAAATTGTGTCACAATATTAGGTTGTGACAAAGCTGTCAGTGTTTGGGTGATGACTCTGCTGACGGAGGATTGGGACAGACCCAAGTCATCACTGCTGCATTGTTGCATTTTCCCTGTTGCCAAATACCTCAGGGTTGTGATTACTTTCTTCTCCGGTGTAATAGCGTTGTGGCGTCGAGTTGGTGAAGTAATTGCATCTCTAAGGAGATCCACCACAAACATGATTCCTGCACGATCCAATCTGTAGCGTCTCAATAATTCCCTGTCATCCAGTGTTTGCAGGACATCTCTCCTGCCTCCTCTGTTGGCCATTTTGTGCAGCTGCTTAGGGTAACTCCTAAGCCACTAAAAGTCCTCTTCCCTGCTCTTAGCAGATCTCGCCTTAGGAGCCCTTTTAAGCGCTAGGACTCTTGAGGAATAGCTTTTATATTAACTGGGATTTTCGTGTCACTTTTAGGGGAAATTATAAGAAAACGTCATGCCTCTGAGAATTTTCTTAGAATTTGGCCGCTAGGAGCCACTTTTTGCACAAAAATTCTTTAGAGATACGGGCCCAGGTCTCTGGCAGAGTTTGGAACTGCCAATCCGCGGTCAAGAACGCCAAGTTCATTTCAGCCTATGCTGCCCTTCAGTCCATTGACCTTTTGGCCCTGACAGAGACATGGATCACCCCAGAGAACACAGCTACTCCAGCTGCTCTCTCTTCATCTGATTACGTTTTCTCTCATAGTCCAAGACCATCTGGTCATCGCGGTGGTGGCACAGGGCTACTCATTTCTCCTAACTGGAGATGTTGTATTTTTTCCCTCTCTCATCTGTCAGTCCACTCATTTGAATTCCATGCTGTCACTGTCACTTGTCCACTCAAACTTAACATTGTTGTCAGCTATAGCCCACCAGGTGCCCTTGGAGAGTTCATCAATGAACTTGACACCTTGATAAGCTCATTTCCTGATGATGGCTCACCTCTCTTTGTACTTGGCGACTTCAACCTCCCGAATTCTGCCTTCGATTCATTTCTTTCCAACTCTCTTTATATGATATTAGTGATATTAGCCTATCACTTGTGAATTATAGATTGTCACTTGTGAATGATAACCAGCTTGTGCCCAAACTTTTGACTGGTACTGTATATTTTATTTATTTATTTTGTGGTATCCAATTGGTAGTTACAGTCTTGTCTCATTGCTGCAACTCCCCTACGGACTCGGGAGAGGCGAAGGTCGAGAGCCATGCATCCTACGAAACACAATCCTGCTGAGCCGCACTGCTTCTTGACACACTGCTTGCTTAATCCGGAAGCCAGCCGCACCAATGTGTCGGAAGAAACACCATCCAACTGACAACCGAAGTCAGCTTGCAGGCGCCCGGCCTGCCACAAGGAGTCGCTAGAGCACGATGAGACAAGGACATCGCCGGCCAAACCCTCCCCTAGCCTCATGGGTCTCCCGGTCATGGCAGGCTGTGACACAGTCTGTAGTGACGCCTCAGCATTTCGATGCAGTGCCTTAGATCACTGCGCCACTCGGGAGGCCTACTCTCTCCTCTTCTATCCTATCGTCTCTCCATTCTGCTAAATCCTTCTCCCTCCTGTCTCCTGATTCTGCCTCTTCGATCCTACTCTCCTCCCTTTCTGCATCCTATGACTCGTACTGTCCCCTTTCCTCCCGGCCGGCTCGGCCCTCCCCTCCTGCTCCATGACTGAGCGACTCATTGCGAGCGTACAGAACAGGGCTGCGAGCAGCTGAGCAAAAATGGAGGAAAACTAAACTTCCAGAGGACCTATCATCCTTGCACTCCCTCCTCTCTACCTTCTCTTCCTCTGTATCCGCTGCTAAAGCCACTTTCTATTAATATACATTTCAAGCTTCTGCCTCTCTGCGGACGACTTTGTCAACCACTTTGAAAAGAAGGTTGACGACATCCGCTCCTCATTCACTCAGCCTATTGAGTCCACTGGTCCGACTCACACATAACTACCCTATGCCTTGACCTCTTTCTCCTGCAACTAGTGAGGTCTGGCCGACCGACAACCTGCCCACTCGACCCCATCCCCTCCGACCTTCTCCCGACCATCTCTGGAGACCTTCTCCCATTCCTCACTTCCCTCATCAACTCATCCCTGACCACTGGCTGCGTCCCCTCTGACTTCATAATGGCCCGAGTCGCTCCCCTCCTCAAGAAACCAACACTCAACTCATCTGATGTCAAAAACTATAGACCTGTTTCCCTTCTTTCTTTACTTTCCAAAACACTTGAGCATGCTGTCTCTGATAAACTCTCTCGCTATCTCTCTCAGAACGATCTTCTTGACCCTAACCAGTCAGGCTTCAAGACAGGTCACTCAACCGAGACTGCTCTTCTCTGTGTCACGGAGGCTCTCCGCACAGCTAAAGCTGACTCTCTCTCCTCTGTTCTCATCCTCCTAGATCTATCCGCTGCCTTCAACACCGCGAACCATCAGATCCTCCTTTCCACCCTCTCAGGGCTGGGCATCTCAGGCTCTGCACACTCTTGGATTCCGTCCTACCTGGCAGGCGGCTCCTACCAGGTGACGTGGAGAGGATCTGTGTCTGCACCACGTACTCGCACTACTGGTGCCCCCAAGGGCTCGGTTCTAGGCCCTCTCCTCTTCTCTCTATACACCAAGTCACTCGGCTCCGTCATATCCTCACATGGTCTCTCCCAATTTCATCACTGAGCAAATTTCAGGTCTGCTGAGCACAAACTTGAATGTTTTGAAAATTCTGTGCAACTTCTGGCGCACATTTACTGTGAACACTGAGGCTGTACCCGCTTTAAGTTAGTTTTAACAGTGGTCAAGTAGGCTACTGTGGCTATGTGTGTCATGAGCCCTCTCACTCCACCGGGTTACCACCTTAATTGGTTTCCACTATCTTCCACTCTGCTCACCTCCCTCTCTCTACTCAGCCTAACTAGCTCCACCTGTCCCTGCTCTGCTCGGCTCTAATTACTCTGCCAGCTGCGCTGCATTACCCACTAACCTCTCCCAGTATTTAAGGCCCTGTCTTTCAGCTCTCCGGTGTCAGATCGTCTGCAAAGCTCACACCCGGAACCTGTTTGCTCGCGCTTCTGGCTCACCCTGGTTTTGTGACCCCGGACCTGCCTGTTTATTGGATACTCTTCTGCCTTAGGAGATCCAGACCTGCTTCTGCCATTACGACTCCTGTCTACTCTTCAATCCCGGTAACTCTGACCAGCCTTCTGCCTTGCTACTACGTATTTTGGATTCCCTTGTACTGTACTGCTGCCTGGTTTCATTCCGCCCTGTTGTGTCTGTGTCTCCCCCCCCCCAGGACTTCTGGACCACCCACCACCGGCTTCATAGGACGCATCGCTGCCACTGGGGGGCACAGACCCAGCGCATTGGACGGGATCCCTGTTACCCCTGGAGCCTTCATTCACTCCCTACTTCCCTTTTCCCTTAAGTTTAATAAACTTTCTGGTGTGACGCAATTGTGGTCCTCTGGTCGTCTGTCTGAATCGTGACAGTACGATCTGACCATTATGGACTCAGCGCACACTTTCCCCGACATGGAAACCGATGAGCATGAGCAGCAGTTCCAGCAGCAGCAACAACAACTCGCCATGCTCATTCAACTCCTCACCAACCTTACCCCAGCCAGTCTGCCCACCAGCCCAGCCCCGAGTTACCTGCCCCGGTCATTGCAGCCGCTGCTCGAACCCAAGATTGGAAACCCCGAGCGGTTCAACGGCGATTCAACCCAGGTCCGGCCATTCCTGACTAGCTGCCGACTTCAGTTCTCCTTGCAGCCAAGGACCTTCGCCACGGAGGGGCCTAAAGTTGGGTATGCCATCACTCACCTGACGGGCCGAGCTCGACTCTGGGGAACAGCAGAGTTCGAACGTCAAACCCCCGCATGTGCAACCTTCGACCTGTTTGCTGAGGAGATGCTGAAGGTGTTTGACCTGGATTCACCCACCGCAGAGGCGTCTCGTGAACTGTTCAGTATTCGACAAGGCAGACGTACAGTCGCAGACCATTCCATCGACTTCCGAACCCTGGCTAGACGAAGTTCTTGGAACACACCACCGTTGGTGGACGCGTTCTTCCATAGTTTGGCTGACTATATCAAGGACGAGTTGGTCTCCCATGAACTGCCTTCCACTCTTGATGAAGCCATCGCACTGACTGTCAGGATCGACAGAAGGATACAGACCCGTCTGCCGTGAGAGGGGGCGCCAAGGTCCACCTACTACCGGCATTCGGAGAGATCCGACTGGGCTCCTGTCATCTACTGCCACTCACCCAGGTCAGCTTGATCAGTCTGAGCCTATGGAGATTGGGCGAGCCTCCCTCACTCCTGCAGAGCGCCAGCGCCGCTTCACCTCAAACCTCTGCCTCTATTGTGGAGGTGATGGACATCGTGTGGTAACCTGCCCTTTAAAGGGCCGAAGCTCACCGGGCGTAGGGGGAGTCCGGTCGAGTTCAATGACCATCCAGTCCTCCGACCGCAAACCCCTGCTGCAAGTTCACCTCCGCCTCTCTGACTCAACTCACACCCTGGCTGCTCTGGTGGATTCTGGCGCCGAAGCCAACATAATGGACGTCAAGCTGGCACGCCAACTGGGACTGGAGAACCTCCGTTTGACACCTCCTATTCCTGCCCGGGCACTGGACGGACACTTACTCGGATCGGTCACTCATGTCACGGCCCCGGTCTCGATGGGTCTGTCCGGAAACCATCAAGAAACTATCCAGTTTCACCTGCTCCCCTCTCCAGGCCAACCCCTCATCCTGGGTTACCCATGGCTCCGCCCGGGCACAACCTCAGCTCGACTGGGTGACCGGGGTGATCAGGGAGTGGGGAGAGGACTGCCACCGAACCTGCCTGCTTGCTGCCGCACTACCCCCTCGGCCAGTACCTACTAACTCCGCTCCGGACCTCTCCAATGTCCCAGAATGCTACCATGGTCTCAGAGAGGTGTTTAACAAAGCAAGAGCCACATCTCTGCCCCCTCACCGACCGTACGACTGTGCCATCGACCTCCTCCCTGGAACAGCTCCTCCAAGGGGTCGTCTTTATTCGTTGTCTGCTCCTGAAAGAAAGTCCATGGAGGACTACATCAATGGCTCTCTGTCCGCAGGATTAATCCGTTCATCTTCATCTCCTGCTGGTGCTGGCTTCTTCTTTGTGGGGAAGAAGGACGGATCTCTTCGCCCCTGCATCGACTACAGGGGACTCAACGACATCACAGTGAAAAACCGTTACCCTCTGCCTCTGCTCACCTCTGCTTTTGAGTTGCTCCAGGGAGCCACTGTTTTTACCAAGTTGGATCTCAGAAACGCTTACCACCTAGTGCGGATCCGGGAGGGAGATGAATGGAAAACCGCATTCAATACACCAACAGGCCACTACGAGTATCTGGTTATGCCTTTTGGCCTCACCAATGCTCCTGCTGTGTTCCAGGCTCTAGTGAATGATGTACTGCGGGACATGTTAAACAAGTTTGTCTTCGTTTACCTGGATGACATCTTAATTTACTCCAGAAACCTGTCTGAACACACCCGCCATGTCCAGCAAGTCCTTCATCGTCTTCTGGAGAATTCCCTCTACGCCAAGGCAGAGAAATGTGAGTTTCACGTCAAGACAGTGGCCTTCCTGGGGTACATAGTGGCAGAAGGAAGTATCCAAATGGATCCTGCCAAAGTATCAGCAGTCACTTCGTGGCCAGTTCGGAGAACAGAAAGAAGCTGCAACAGTTTCTG
Organism: Coregonus clupeaformis; assembly: GCF_020615455.1. NCBI lineage: Eukaryota > Metazoa > Chordata > Actinopteri > Salmoniformes > Salmonidae > Coregonus > Coregonus clupeaformis. Next base: position 40,390,631 of record NC_059192.1, on the reverse strand, counting down.
GGGTTTGCTAACTTCTATAGGAAGTTTATCCGAACTACAGTACGTTGCTGCCCCTCTCACTGCTCTAACCAGCACCAAGCAACCCTTCACCTGGACCCCAGCAGCCGACAAAGCCTTCAGTACCCTCAAGGTGAGGTTCACCTCCGCTCCCATCCTCCAGATGCCTGATGTGGACCGGCAATCATTGTGGAGGTGGACGCCTCGGATGTGGGAGTTGGTGCTGTGATTTCTCAGTGGGCTGCGGAGGATAGGAAGCTCCATCCCTGTGCCTTTTTCTCACGTCGGTTGTCCTCCTCTGAGTGCAATTACGACATAGGGAACCGTGAGCTGCTGGCTGTGAAGCTTGCCTTGGAGGAGTGGCGTCACTGGCTGGAGGGGTCCACCATTCCATTTCGTTTGGACCGATCATAAGAACTTGGAGTACATCCGCACGGCCAAACGGTTGAACTCCAGGCAGTCCCGCTGGGCCCTGTTCTTCACCAGGTTTAATTTCACTCTGTCATACCGGCCTGGATCACGCAACACCAAGCCAGACGCCCTCTCCCGTCAATTCCAGAAGGATGACACCCCTCCAAGGAGCCTGTGCTCGATTCTGCCAAGTCCCCTGCATCGTTGCAGCTCCTGACCTGGGCTGTTGAGGAACAGGTGCTGGAGGCTCTCCGTAACCAGCCAGGTCCCAGCACTTGCCCAGCTGACCGCCTTTTTGTCCCCGAAGACCTGAGGTCCCAGGTCATTCAGTGGGGACATGACTCCCGCCTAGCTTGTCACCCTGGCTCCACCCGCACTTACAACCTGCTCGCCCAGAGGTTCTGGTGGCCCTCTCTGAGGAAGGATGTACTGGGAATTCGTCCAAGCCTGCCCCATCTGCAACCAACACAAGTCGTCCTGCCAGCCCCCAGCCGGATTGCTGCAGCCCCTGCCTGTGCCCAGACGTCCCTGGTCTCACATCGCCCTTGACTTTGTCACGGGGCTGCCCCCTTCAAGTGGCATGACCGTCATTCTCACCATCGTTGACCGTTTCAGCAAGATGGCACACTTCATTCCCTCCCCAAGCTCCCAACCGCCAAGGAGACCGCCCAGGTGGTCCTGGAACACGTCTTCCGGATCCACGGACTGCCAAGGGATGTTGTTTCTGACCGTGGTCCACAATTCTCCTCCGCTTTTTGGAAGGAGTTCTGTCACCTGCTGGGAGCCACAGTCAGTCTGCCTTCCGGATTCCATCCCCAATCCAATGGGCAGTCAGAGCGGGCTAATCAGGAGCTCGAGAAGGCACTGCGATGCATGACTTCACGCAACCCCCACTCCTGGTCGCAGCAATTGACATGGGTGGAGTACGCACACAATTCTCTGACCTGCTCTGCCATCGGTATGTCCCCTTTCCAATGTGTTTATGGATACCAGCCTCCTCTATTTGCCAGCCAGGAGGAGGAGGTTACTTGCCCATCTGCACTTGCTTTTGCCCGTCGATGTCGCCGCACTGGTCACAAGCCCGAGCCACACTCCTCAGGTCCGTTGCCAGCTACACTACCGGGGCCAACCGCCGGAGAATTCCTGCTCCCACCTACCATGTTGGTCAAAGGGTGTGGTTGTCATCGAAGAACCTGCCACTCAGGGTGGAGTCGCAGAAGCTGGCACCTCGGTTCATTGGCCCATTCCCTATCATAAGAGTGATTAGCCCAACTGCTGTCCGGCTCCAACTGCCTAATTCCCTGAGGGTGCACCCCACTTTCCATGTGTCTAAGATTAAGCCCATCCATGAGAGTCCGCTGGTCCCTGCTGCGCCTGGTCCTCCTCCTCCACGGCTCGTCGATGGTGGTCTGGTTTACACCGTCCGCCGCCTGCTTCGGTCCAGACGGAGGGGTAGGGGTCTCCAGTACCTCATTGACTGGGAGGGCTATGGACCTGAGGAAAGGACCTGGGTGCCAGCTAGTCGGATTGTGGATAGGACTCTCATCACCGCTTCCACCAACGGCATCCTGATCAACCTGCAATCCGTAGGGGCCGCCCCAGAGGGTCCCTAACCGTCCGGCCCGCTCGGCTTCCTGTCCTGTGCCTGATCCTGTCTCGGGACCTGTCCCATCTCCCGACCACGGCCCTCCGGCTTCCTCCGAGGATGAGGACGTTCACTGGACCGCTCGGAGGAGTTCTAGCCTCCTCCTCCGGCTCCCCTCCTCCCGCCCGGCGTGGTGTTGCTCTTGGGACTTCTGGGGCCGTCCCTTGGGGGGTTCTGTCATGAGCCCTCTCACTCCACCGGGTTACCACCTTAATTGGTTTCCACTATCTTCCACTCTGCTCACCTCCCTCTCTCTACTCAGCCTAACTAGCTCCACCTGTCCCTGCTCTGCTCGGCTCTAATTACTCTGCCAGCTGCGCTGCATTACCCACTAACCTCTCCCAGTATTTAAGGCCCTGTCTTTCAGCTCTCCGGTGTCAGATCGTCTGCAAAGCTCACACCCGGAACCTGTTTGCTCGCGCTTCTGGCTCACCCTGGTTTTGTGACCCCGGACCTGCCTGTTTATTGGATACTCTTCTGCCTTAGGAGATCCAGACCTGCTTCTGCCATTCGAAACTCTGTCTACTCTTCAATCCCGGTAACTCTGACCAGCCTTCTGCCTTGCTACTACGTATTTTGGATTCCCTTGTACTGTACTGCTGCCTGGTTTCATTCCGCCCTGTTGTGTCTGTGTCTCCCCCCAGGACTTCTGGACCACCCACCACCGGCTTCATAGGACGCATCGCTGCCACTGGGGGGGGCACAGACCCAGCGCATTGGACGGGATCCCTGTTACCCCTGGAGCCTTCATTCACTCCCTACTTCCCTTTTCCCTTAAGTTTAATAAACTTTCTGGTGTGACGCAATTGTGGTCCTCTGGTCGTCTGTCTGAATCGTGACAATGTGATCATAATGTAGGCCTACCAGAGTGGCCTACCATCAAAAACAATGGAGAAAATGCATCCCATAACATTTTAACATAGAAATAGCTGTTATATCCGCCTACAGTAGCAGCCAATGTGTGGTGTTCAATGTAGGCCTACATTCCATGAGACTTTTGAAAAAAAAACATGCAGGGCTTTGACATTAACCTATTTATACACTTGTTCTTCAGACAAGGAGGTGACTGAAAATGTTGTTGTATTGTTTGATGCAAGAAACCACTTTACAAAATAAAATGCATCATTATTCCCATACCATTATTACAGAAAATCTGACAAATTATGCTACCCTCTGCCTATTGGCTACTTAGCTTATTCAAGTCTGTCGCAAAATACAACACTGCCCCTTTAAGACAAAAAAAAGCTCTTTACCTGACTCGCTTTCAAAGATCTCTAGAAATGCACATGTTTTGTGCTCTTGTAGGAAGCAAGCACTCCCCCATTGTTGACTACAAATGATCTATAACAGGGCTAATAACTCATTAACTAGCAAAGGATATGAACAAACGTACAAATGTCGCTACATTTTAGCTCTCGCTTTGATCTCAAAACAAGCACATCTACCCACGGCCGCTGATGCTGTAAAAACAGTCCAGTTCAAAGTGAATGGCACAGATCCATATATGCCAATGGTCTATTTGCATTTAGGCCTCCTGCAGCTCTGATTGGTTACGGCACACCGGTCTGTGTAGAATACATGCCTGAGTCGTGCCTGTCAATGCAATAGAATCCAACTCCGATGTGTTCTGCCTACAACAAAATATATTGAATAGTTAGTATTGCATACTAAGTCTTGCATAGTTCGTTTTATTTCGGTAGTTTGCATTGAAAGTGGCTAATATTGCATTGATTCGATCACAATTCCCACAGTAAAGGGAAACGTTGATAGTGTTAACTATCGGGGAAAATTCTAGAAAGTTGAGTGAAGTTCAATCTCGTGCTTCTCTGCGCACGCTGATATTTCTTCTGCGTGGCAGTCCCGGGGTAGCTGTGCGCCCATGCACGCGAGCAGCTTAGAGGGAACATTGGGCTCTCCTATCATTGCTATGCGGATGACACCCAAACTACTTTTCTCCTTCCCCCCTTCTGACACCCAGGTGGCAACACGCATCTCTGCGTGCCTGGCAGATATCTCAGCTTGGATGTCGGCCCACCACCTCAAGCTAAACCTCGACAAGACGGTTCTGATCTTCCTCCCGGAGAAGGCCTGCCCGCTCAAAGACCTCTCCATCACGGGTGACAACTCCACAGGTTCACCCTCCCAAAGTGCAAAGAACCTTGGCGTGACCTAGGGCTATGGCGGTCATTAAATTTTGTCAGCCGGTGATTGTCAAGCAAATAACTGCCGGTCTCACGGTAAATGACCGTTAATTAAGATAAACACATTTAGCATCTCCTGGCTTCCATGCAGAGCCTACAAGCTACTGAAGCAGATCTTTGGAACATATACAGTAGATTTGAAAAAGTCTAATAAATCCATTTAATATAGCCTACACCATCACAATAAATCTATTCTTTATTTTAGACAGGTCTAAAGAAACATGATATGAAAAGAAGAACTATTTCAGAAGAACAGAATAGCATACTTTGAGTTGTCCTTGTGTTAGGCCCTGATCTGGCTATGCCATATGGCTGTGGGCTACACTAGTTCATTTAGCAGACAAGATTTGCTTAGAATTACGTGGCATTATTTTATATAATTTTATAGTATGAAGAATACAATTTAACATAGTTTAATAAAATAGAAAGGATATTTTCTCCAAACAATTTCTGAGGGAAAAAAAAATTCTGTGTTATTCTGTGTTGAGCTGTTAACAAAGAAACAGGTACTCCTACAGTATATGCTTAATTTAGAGTTATTTATGCAACTTTAGTTGTGATACAAACATTGGGCTATATGTTTTGATTTTTAATACATTCTAAGGCTGCATGATGCAACTCTAATGATGATTTGAAAAAAGTTGCATGAAACGCATGAGCTCTGCATTGTTTTTTGCGCAGGCTGCACACACTTCATCAGTCTCTCATTCACAATTTTATAAGCACCTGATAATGCCTTGAATTTCCCGGCAGCATCCCCCTTGTGTGGCCGTAACGCCCCTAAAAAAATCCATGCCTTTTGCGGCCATTGTGCCCTTGGGCTGAATATAATAATTATAATTCCCTTCTCCCGGCTGTGTGCTCACATTCCAGCTCCGAAGTAGGCTACAAGTGAAGACAGACACATCGGGGAAGCAACTGCGCCCGTCCTTCTTATCGAATTCCGAGGCGCATATTGAAGATGTTGGAAAAACTGTCCACATTTACATTCCGTCAGCTAACAAAAAGATGAGTAAGCCTAACGAACAGCAAAATAACTAGCCTATGTCAATCTACTATCCCCCATAGTACAACAGTTGACCTATTCTACTTGTCAACTTGTCCTTCTGTGCGAGAAATAAATATTCCAAACATAGTCTGGGACAGTTGTGGGATCCTATAGACCCCAAATTAATACAACCACTAGCATCAAAAAACATTTTAAAAGCAATGAGGCTGATGCAACAGATTAGAACATTTAGCTTAAAATGTTGATAAACTATTAGGCTATTTCTTCACATTATAAGCACAGCAATGTGCACACAACAGTAGGCTATAAGCGCGAATGTTCCAAAATGCAATCAATTAGCGGGAAAGCAGCATTCTCAAAAGTAACTGCAAATGCGATAATGCATGTAATGCTTTATTATAAAGGTGAATTTTTATGGTGAAAATTATCTTCCCGAAACATGAAAACTCACGCGCCGCCTATGTATGCCAGTTAAGCAGATTAATCTTAAGATGTTATTTGGCCACTTTAGTTGTGATACAAACCTTATCAAAATGTATAGACCTATGGGCTAGGCTAGAAAAAGTAGCAAAAAAATTCCATGCGCTGTTTCTTGCCTTACAAGCTGGTTATCATTCACAAGTGATAATATATCATTCACAAGTGATAGTCTAATATTGTCACCCATCACACTATTCTTGATTTTATCTCATCTTTACATACACTAAATAATACACTACCAGTCAAGAGTTTGGACACACCTACTCATTCAAGGTTTTTCTTTATTTTTACTATTTTCTACATTGTAGAATAATAGTGAAGACATCAAAACTATGAAATAACACATATGGAATCATGTAGTAACCCAAAAAGTGTTAAATACATCTTCAAAGTAGCCACCCTTTGCCTTGATGACAGCTTTGCACACTCTTGGCATTCTCTCAACCAGCTTCACCTGGAATGCTTTTCCAACAGTCTTGACGGAGTTCCCACATACAGTGAGGGAAAAAGGTATTTGATCCCCTGCTGATTTTGTATGTTTGCCCACTGACAAAGACATGATCAGTCTATAATTTTAAGGGTAGGTTTATTTGAACAGTGAGAGACAGAAGAACAACAAAAAAATCCAGAAAAACGCATGTCAAAAATGTTGTGAATTAATTTGCATTTTAATGAGGGAAATAAGTATTTGACCCCTCTGCAAAACATGACTTAGTACTTGGTGGCAAAACCCTTGTTGGCAATCACACAGGTCAGACGTTTCTTGTAGTTGGCCACCAGGTTTGCACACATCTCAGGAGGGATTTTGTCCCACTCCACTTTGCAGATCTTTACCAAGTCATTAAGGTTTCGAGGCTGACGTTTGGCAACTCAAACTTTCAGCTCCCTCCACAGATTTTCTATGGGATTATGGTCTGGACACTGGCGAGACCACTCCAGGATCTTAATGTGCTTCTTCTTGAGCCACTCCTTTGTTGCCTTGGCCGTGTGTTTTGGGTCATTGTCATGCTGGAATACCCATCCACGACCCATTTTCAATGCCCTGGCATTGGGAGGTTCTCACCCAAGATTTGACGGTACATGGCCCCGTCCATCGTCCCTTTGATGCGGTGAAGTTGTCCTGTCCCCTTAGCAGAAAAACACCCCCAAAGCATAATGTTTCCACCTCCATGTTTGACGGTGGGGATGGTGTTCTTGGGGTCATAGGCAGCATTCCTCCTCCTCCAAACACGGCGAGTTGAGTTGATGGCAAAGAGCTCGACTTTGGTCTCATCTGACCACAACACTTTCACCCAGTTCTCCTCTGAATCATTCAGATGTTCATTGGCAAACTTCAGACGGGCCTGTATATGTGCTTTCTTGAGCAGGGGGACCTTGCGGGCGCTGCAGGATTTCAGTCCTTCATGGCGTAGTGTGTTACCAATTGTTTTCTTGGTGACTATGGTCCCAGCTGCCTTGAGATCATTGACAAGATCCTCCTGTGTAGTTCTGGGCTGATTCCTCACCGTTCTCATGATCATTGCAACTCCACGAGGTGAGATCTTGCATGGAGCCCCAGGGAGATTGACAGTTATTTTGTGTTTCTTCCATTTGCGAATAACCACACCAACTGTTGTCACCTTCTCACCAAGCTGCTTGGCGATGGTCTTGTAGCCCATTCCAGCCTTGTGTAGGTCTACAATCTTGTCCCTGACATCCTTGGAGAGCTCTTTGGTCTTGGCCATGGTGGAGAGTTTGGAATCTGATTGATTGATTGCTTCTGTGGACAGGTGTCTTTTATACAGGTAACAAGCTGAGATTAGGAGCACTCCCTTTAAGAGTGTGCTCCTAATCTCAGCTCGTTACCTGTATAAAAGAAAACTGGGAGCCAGAAATCTTTGATTGAGAGGGGATCAAATACTTATTTCCCTCATTAAAATGCAAATCAATTTATAACATTTTTGACATGCGTTTTTCTGTTTTTTTTGTTGTTACTCTGTCTCTCACTGTTCAAATAAACCTACCATTAAAATTATAGACTGATCATGTCTTTGTCAGTGGGCAAACGTACAAAATCAGCAGGGGATCAAATACTTTTTTCCCTCACTGTATGTTGGGCACTTGTTGGCTGCTTTTCCTTCACTCTGCCATCCGACTTATCCCAAACCATCTCAATTGGGTTGAGGTCGGGGGATTGTGGAGGCCAGGTCATCTGATGCAGCACTCTATCACTCTCCTTCTTGGTAAAATAGCCCTTACACAGCCTGGAGGTGTGTTGGGTCATCTCCCTCTGATACTGCCCACACTGTAGCAATACATGCTCCACGGTCTCTGTTTCCTGACAATAATCACATTTTCCTGTTGGATGCTTTCCTATCACATTTAATGTCTTATTCAACTGGCTGTGTCCCACCCTTAATTTTGTAAAAATAGCCTCCTCTTCTGTCCCTTCCTGCTGTCCTCCCCTCCCCGACTTTCCTCTGTACCTGAAATAAATGCCTTCCCTTATTATTTATATTCCACTGCTCCTGCCATCTCTGCACCATCACTGTATATATCAGTCTTTTTGCCTCTGCCTTGCTCATTGACACTTCAACATCAACATCCCCACTACTAAGTGCTTGTTTAGCCTGTTCATCTACTGCCTCGTTCCCCTCCACCCCCACATGGGCTGGGACCCAAGTAAATCTTATCGGAATACCCATCTGTTTAATCCTGCCATGGGTTTGTAGCACCTCATAAAGCAGGTCTTGTCTGCTACGTGAGCTAAAAGGCTGGAGACTCATTAACACTGCACATGAATCAGAGCAAATAACTACTCTGTCTTGTTTGACTTCCTCCACCCACTGCAAGGCCAACAGTATGGCCATCAGCTCCGCCGTATATACAGCCAGATGATCTGTAATACGTTTCCTGCACTACAAATGCTGACCCAGTACGTCCTGTCCTTGGATCTTTTGAACCATCTGTGTAAATGGTCACAAACTCCTGATACAACGTTTCCAGACGTCTCTTAAAGAAATCAGATGAATGAACACCCTCCCTATCCAGTGGCGGCTCCTGAAAAAATTCTCAGGGGGGGCAATTTTTCTGATGATTTAGGTGACCTACACACATTTGAAAAAAGATATGTCCAGCAACAACATGAAGACAGGGGCAGCATATAAGTCAATCCCAGAAGCATTTATTGACTGATCTCAAAAGTGTTGGCTTACAAAAGCAAAATAAGTTATCACAGTAAAAATAATCAAGGGTGTTCTTTCACATTCCTCAACACTGCATAAACAACATGCATTTCCATAAAACACCTCATCTAATTGTGCCACAAAGTTGACAAGTCCAAGAAAAATACCAGGGTTGGTGGAGCCCTCAGTTTCATCTTTGCCTCGCAAAGCTAACTCAAACACTCCGCAAAACTTCACACACTGGATTAGCCGGCTGAGGATGTGGCGGTTCTTGCTAACCTCATCGTTGTGGCGGCGGACAGCCTGTATCCCTCATCCAGTTGAGTGGCAATGTTCACTCTCCCCAAAGCAGACAATCTCAAACAGCTATCCATGTGGGTCTTTGACAGCTCATGTTTCTTAATCTTTTCTGAAAGATGGTGCATGTCCGTTACACCAGTCGCTGTCCAAGCGGTGCTGTCTGCCGTGCCGCCTTCAGGGTGAAAGAGTAAGCAGGGGTAGCAGAAGACTGCATTAGCTACATCGCAGCCTGCTAGCCAGGTTTTTCGTTCGTACCAATTTTTGGAAAATCCTCGGGTGTAGGACTTTCCCCCTTTAGTAGAAACCTGTTGAATTATTAAATTTGGTCTGGGAGGTCCTAATTGTTTCGTTGCCAATTTATCTTGATTTGTTCGCCGACAAAAAGGAACTTATTTCAAAGAGACAATCGAGTTGCACTGAACGCTAGCCATCTTGACAGTAGTACGTGAATTGATTGACGCTGCTACCCGCTCTTTTCTTAGTTACGTTCATGGTTATGTTACGTATGACGAAAGCGCGTAAGTGCAAGCCCTCCCGGAACCCATAGAGATTGTATTGAAAGCTCTGATATTTGAAAAAAATAGATTTTACATGAGAGTCTATGAGAGACTTCTGGGGCGATTTTCAACCTGACTGAAATCGCCCCAAAAGGGGCGGGGCCATTTGAAGCACGACTTTAGCCTGATTGGACATTTAGTGGCAGATCAGACGTCTAGATTAGAACACTGATAACTACTGTTGCCGTGATATAATTGATTAGAAAAAAAATCCCTTCCTTTTCCCGTTTGGCAGTGCGTCGCCCATATCGCCCTAATGAACACATCGCCCCTGTCCCTATCTTTCTGTAGTCTCTCCAACACTTCTAGATCAACTGCTGGAGGCGGGAGTAGCCATGGTGGATTTCCAGGAATAACTACCGTTGGACTAAACTCCCTTCCATACAGTCCCATCTCCTTTGCCTGGGTATTACCCACATCACCCAAAGCTCGTGTTCTGTCTTCGCTCCCAGCATGCCTGTAAAATCCCTTTCGCAGGATGAGACACCCCATGTCCTTGTAGGTTGACCTAATAATTAATTGTCAGTTGCTGTCTCCTAATCTGCAATGGCATATCCCCCATCTCCACCTGTAATGCAGCCACTGGGGACGTCCGAAACGCCCCACTACATATTCTGAGTCCTTGCCCCTGTATGATATCTAGCCTTTCCAGTGAGGTCCGGGCTGCCAAACCATATGCTATACTGTCATAGTCTATTACAGATCGGATCAATGCAACATACATGGTCTTCAATGAGGAACGCCCAGCCCCCCACTCCTTCCTCGTCAGACAGCGCATCACATTTAGCACCTTGTACACTTTCCCACCACTCTCTCAATGTGTTCTGCCCAGGTCAGTCTAGTGTCACAGTATACCCCAAGGAACCTGAAGGCCCCCACCCTCTCCAAGTTTCTCCCATATAACCTCAAGCATACCTCATCTCCCACCTTCCTCCTGGTAAAGAACACTGTTTGAGTTTTCTCTACGGAGAACCTGAATCCTCACATTAATGCCCACCGCTCTACCTCATTAATTGCTTCCCGTACCTTACTGACTATGCACCCCTGTGGTGTACCGTTATCCACCAAGTAGCTGCCTGATAAAGATTTCCCCACCCTCACCTGGATAGACCTTCCAAACAGGAAATCCTTTATCCAGTTGTACGTTCTTCCTACCCCCATAGTATCAAGCTTGATTAACAACCCCTCCTTCCACATCATATCAGTCGCCTTCTCCACGTCAAAAAAGACAGCTACAACAGTCTCCTTGTTCACCTGAGCCTTCCTGACCTCTGCTTCTAAGCAGAGCACTGGATCCATAGTTCCCCTACCCTTCCTGAACCCACTCTGATGTGGCGATACTAGCCCTCTGCTCTCCAGGAAGTAAGTTAGCCTCTCCGTAATCATACGTTCCATAATCTTACATACATGTGATGTTAAAGCTATTGGCCGATAGCTTGTTGGCTTCGTTGAATCCTTCCCGGGCTTCCGGATTGGTACCACTACTGCCTCCTTCCAACTGCCTGGTAGTTTCCCCTCCTCCCACACTCTGTTGTACAACACCAATACCTTATCCATTGCCTCATCACTAAGATGGCCCAACATAACATAGCACACCTCATCTTTCCCAGGTGAAGTTAACCCAGCCTTACCTATTGCTCTTTTCACCTCTGCCCTGGTAAATGGTGCATTCAACGCATCATTTACATCCTCCCTCCTATCCAGCACTCCAGGATGCTCCTCTCTCGTGTTCTCTCTCCCCCTCTGCCCCTCTGACAGATTGGCGGAGCTATGCACTTGGACAAATGCTTTGGCCATCATCTCTGCTTTCTCCTCATCTGTTACTGCCACATCCTCCCCACTTGTCAACACTGGATAATCCCACTCCCTTCTGACCCCACTCATCCGCTTAATCATCCCCCACACTTCTCCCACAGGTGTCTCCCTTCCAATGGTGTCACAGAACCGATGCATGACCTCTTTGCCTGACGCATAGTTCTCCTCACCATGGCCTGGGCCTGCTTATACTGAATCAGATATTGGAAGTTATGCGTACATTTCAGTACTCTAAATGCCCTGTTTCTACTCCTCACCATTGCCCCACATTCCCCCTCTTCCTCCCTGAACTCTTAGGTATAGCCTCAGTAGCTGCCCCCACTAACGCTGTTCTCACCCAGTTATTCATACTATCCACATCCCTCTCATATCCACCCGAGCCATCACCTGCTCACTCAGCTCCTGAAACTGATCCCACTTTGCCCTTCCAAACAACCACCTGCCTACTCCATCCACTGACACCTCCTCCTCCCTCCGGCCTACTGTGCATACTATGGGGTAATGATCACTCCCTACTGTTGACTCCTCCCATACCTCCCACTCACAGATTCCTGCCATCGTACTAGATACCAGAGTGAGGTCCAAGGCAGACTCTTTCCCTGTGGCTACATCAATCCTGGTCCCTCGGCCATCATTCAGGCACACCAGATCTTTCTTTTCTATAAAATTCTATCAAGCACTTCCCCGCACAAAACACATTGTGGGCGCTCCTCGTTATTTCTCAGTTTGTATGAAATCAAGAGAGAGAAACTCTCTCACGAAGCACACACACATCTCCCTCCCACTTGCGCAGCTTCCAAACTCAGCAGAGGCACGGCTGCTAAGCAGAGAGCGCACTGAACTGAGCGCAGTTACACATGGCCAAATCAATTCCAGTAATTAATGAAATCATTATACATTTACTCTGACACGTCGCAACCCATACATTAAGAAAGGCTGGGTTATACGTAAGAATGAAACAGCACTGAAATGAATAGCCTGATTCAATGCGATTCTCCTATAAAAAAGTGTTTTTCTGTTAAGCTGTTTGGTCTATGAATAGACCCATACCGTTTCTATACAGATTTTATATTTTTGCTATTTTGCTATAGGCATAGCCTACCACTAATATCCTAAATTAAGGAGCATTTAAAACAACCATATTTTCCGTGGGATAATGACACTTGCTTTACATTTAAAAGTGAACCTTTACCAGTGGCGACCCATCATTCAGGGCAGGTGGGGCAGAGCATAGGCGTTGGTAATGTTCTCTAGTTGTGCCGTGATTGGCTCAGTATTCTGTCACTCATGGGGACACCACGTCACCGCCAAGTCTAAGCGTAGAGCTCGAAAATTCAAGCCCCTTGGGTGCTGCCATAGAGTTACATTAGAAGTGCCCATCCAAGAAGGCTCAAGGTCATAAAATGACGTCAAATCACGTTATATCTACAGTAGCTTTGATTGGACTGATCATGTCAACATCATACTTTCAAAATCTTAGCTAGCAGTCATCATCATGAATCAAGTCGACAATCTACTGGCAAATCCTTTTTAATAATGAAGAGAAATTATAGATAAAACATATCGGTGCTCATCTGCCATTGGACATAAACATTATACAACAAGTTGGAAATCTCAAATTCAACAACGAGTGGTTTGGAAGGAATCAGTGGCTAACTGCAAGCATTGCAAAGCAGTCACTAGCCTGCTATTCAGTGGAGTGGCTGTGTGGTCCCAAGTCTGTGATTAAGGGTTAACTCGGAACTGCGAAATCTGACTTCAGTGAGTTCAAGACAACTGGGAGCTCGTGAAAAATGAGCTCCGACTGGGAAAATACATTTTGAACAGTCCTCCGACTCAGAATTGTAAATCCGGAACTCGGGCCTCTTTCTAGAGCTACTACTTGAAGATCACTGATGTCATCATGATTCGACCTTGTTTTTTTCCGAGTTCCCAGTTGTCTTGAAAGCACCATAAATCCAGAGAATGCCAGACTTTGATGACAAAGTTTGATGACAGAATTTGCCCACGAAGGACCGCCGACGTTTTGGAGTTCGGTAAGTTTTTTTGTTTTTGTTTGGGCACACAACATTTTTTCTTGAAAGTTGGTGGCTGAAGTCTACGTTCCTTCATCAGTGATTGGTCAACAGTAGGGATTCTTCAGGAAAGTCTGTCATTCAACGAGAGACGACTCATTTTCATGCAAATTTTTTCATTGAGAAAGACTGGACCAAAATGTAACGACTAAGATATCCTTGGCAAAAATGTCTAAATGAATCTTAGATTAATTCGGTCTATTTTGGAGGGAGTGTATACTGGCTACGGCGTCTCAACATGGACAAACAGTACTATTGCCGCTTTTTTCTCATTTTTCAAGCGACGGTCTTTTAAGGGAGTATGCCAGCACTCTGGTTCGGTTCGCCTAGCCGACTTCGGAATGCTGACGCCTTAAGGAATGCATGGTGGCAGTAATTGTGTCTGTTAAACAGGTAAACTGGGAACCTTCAGGTCAGAAAGTCGGAGAAAGATGTCTGCATTTCAGAATTGGAATTCCGAGTTGGATGACCATTCAAAAATATGTTTCCTAGTCGGAGCTAATTTTTTTTAGAGTTCCCAGTTGTCTTTGCCTGCACTGAAGTCAGAAGTCAGAGATTGGCGAGTTCCGAGTTTTCAGTTGTTTTGAACGTGGCACTAGAGACCTAGGCTACCTCTTATTTCTGAATAGGGCTCCAACAAAGAAGCCCTTGTGTCAAAGAAACGAAACAATGATATCCCCCCATATGCACTTGAGTCACCTCTTTCCCAGGTATTTTACAGCTTGTTTCTAGCATAAAGCATTGCAGACCAAAGCGCTGTTATAGATCACTTTATATAATCGGATCTGTTTTATTTATTGCAGCTTCTCTTCTGTCATTATACAGTGCCTTGCAAAAGTATTCATCCCCCTTGGTGTTTTTCCTATTTTGTTGCATTACAACCTATAATTTAAATTGATTTTTATTTGGATTTTCATGTAATGGACATACACAAAATAGTCCAAATTGGTGAAGTGAAATGAAAAAAAGAACTTGTTTCAAAAAATTCTAACAAATAAATAACGGAAAAGTGGTGCGTGCATATGTATTCACCCCCTTTGCTCTGAAGCCACTAAATAAGATCTGGTGCAACCAATTACCTTCAGAAGTCACATAATTAGTTAAATAAAGTCCACCTGTGAGCAATCTAAGTGTCACATGATCTGTCACATGATCTTAGTATATATACACCTGTTCTGAAAGGCCCCAGAGTCTGCAACACCACGAAGCAAGGGGCACCACCAGGCAAGTGGCACCATGAAGACCAAGGAGCTCTCCAAACAGGTCAGGGACAAAGTTGTGGAGAAGTACAGATCAGGGTTGGGTTATAGAAAAATATCAAAAACTTTGAACATCCCACGGAGCACCATTAAATCCATTATTAAAAAATGGAAAGAATATGGCACCACAACAAACCTGCCAAGGGAGGGCCGCCCACCAAAACTCACGGACCAGGCAAGGAGGGCATTAATCAGAGAGGCAACAAAGAGACCAAAGATAACCCTGAAGGAGCTGCAAAGGTCCACAGCGGAGATTGGAGAATCTATCCATAGGACCACTTTAAGCTGTACACTCCACAGAGCTGGGCTTTACAGAAGAGTGGCCTCAAAAACGCCATTGCTTAAAGAAAATAATAAGCAAACACGTTTGGTGTTCGCCAAAAGCCACGTTGGAGACTCCCCAAACATATGGAAGAAGGTACTCTGGACAGATGACACTAAAATTGAGCTTTTTGGCTATCAAGGAAAACGCTATGTCTGGCGCAAACCCAACACCTATCATCACCCCGAGAACACCATCCCCACACTGAAGCATGGTGGTGGCAGCATCATGCTGTGGGGATGTTTTTCCATCAGCAGGGACTGGGAAACTGGTCAGAATTGAAGGAATGATGGATGGTACTAAATACAGGGAAATTATTGAGGGAAACCTGTTTCAGTCTTCCAGAGATTTGAGACTGGGACAGAGGTTCACCTTCCAGCAGGACAATGACCCTAAGCATACTACTAAAGCAACACTCGAGTGGTTTAAGGGGAAATATTTACATGTATTAGAATGGCCTAGTCAAAGCCCAGACCACAATCCAATTGAGAATCTGTTCGGCACTTAATTTTTTTTCTGGAGGCAAGCCGGAGTTCAGAGCCGAAGTCTACGCCAGGGTGATTGGTCAACAGTAGGAATTCTTCAATAAAGTCTTTGTTGTTATTCAACGAGAGACGACTCGTTTTCATGCACATTCTTTTGTTGAAAAATACTGCACCAAACATCTTAGTTAGTATAACGACACAGGATGAGACCCAGATGCAGACACAGGAGGCAGATGGTTAGAGTCTCTGATATTTATTAAAATACAAGGAGCAGGCAAGAGGCAGGTCTAGGACAGGCAGAAGTTCGTAAACCAGGTCTGGCTCCGAAAGGTACAGGGCGGCAGGCAGGCTCGAGGTCAGGGCAGGCTGTCTGTCCAGTGCTCTGGCATTCATGGGAAAGGAGAGGAGTTGTGTAGAGATACCCAGCTCAGATACCAGAGTAGCGTCCATGAAGCTCTCATCAGCCCCAGAGTTAATGAGCACCCGGAGAGATTTAGACCGGTCACCCCACAGCAGGATAACATAGAAAGGGATACGAGTAATAGGTGTCGAAACCCTCCCAGCATGGAGTTAAGCCTGTGTAATCGTTCCTGAGGCGACAATCTAGCTCTGCCCAGTTGCATAGGCTCAGGAGAAAGCGAGTCGCCCGTTCCCGATGATTCCCGAGTAGACTCGGGTGACTTCGGATCCTCTCGGAAATGCAGGCGTTGGGGACTTCCGGGGTTCTTCGGTGGCGAGCAAGCAGCCGTGGATGTCCTGAGTTCCCGTAGGCGCCCATCGATCCTTATGGTTAAGGCTATGAGGGAGTCGAGGTCCAGGGGTGACTCCCGAGCTGCGAGCTCGTCTTTAATCTCCTCTGATAATCCATGAAGAAAGGTATCGAACAGAGACTCCGGGTTCCAGGCACTCTCGGCGGGCCAACGTGCGGAAGTCTACTGCTTAGTCTGCCACACTACAGGGGTCTTGACATAATCGAAGTAGCTTTCGGGCCGCCTCTCTCCTGGACACCGGAGAATCGAACACCTTCCTCAGCTCCGCCATGAAATCCTCAAAACGAAGGCAAATGGCGGACTGTTGCTCCCAAACCACCGTAGCCCAGGTGAGCGCCCTTCCAGATATTAGCGTTATCAGATACGCTATTTTCGAACGGTCCGAAGGGAACGAAGAGGGCTGCAGCTCAAAGATGAGGGAACACTGCGAAAGAAACGCCCGACAGGTTCCAGGGTCCCCAGCATAGCGCTCTGGAGGAGGTAAGCGGGGTTCTCGGAAAGCCGGGGTAGGCTGTACAAAATCACCACTGGTAGGGGGATTACTGAGCGTCCAGGAGGTCTCCATTGTGGCATGCTGCCTGATAGATAGTCCACGGAATTGCTCCAGTAATGTTTTGAAACCCTGGTCATAGCGTCCCGCCAGCATGTAGAGTCCTTCCATAAGGTTCTGGAGTAACTCCTCATGGATTCCAATGGTGGCTCCATGCATGGAGGCAGTGTGGTGGAGCTGGTCCGAGTCTGCTGGGTCAGTCATGGCCAGTTCGTACTATAATGACATAGGATGAGACCCAGATGCAGACACAGGAGGCAGATGGTTCGAGTCTCTGATATTTATTAAAATACAAGGGGCAGGCAAGAGGTAGGTCGAGGACAGGCAGAAGCTCATAAACCAGGTCTGAGTCCGAAAGGTACAGGGCGGCAGGCAGGCTCGAGGTCAGGGTAGGCTGAATGGTATGGCAGGCGGGCTCAGTGTCAGGGCAGGCTGAAAAGGTCTAGAAAACAGGGACTAGGAAAAAACAGGAGTACAGAACAACACGCTGGTAGGCTTGACGAGACAAGACGAACTGGCAACAGACAAACAGAAAACACTGGTATAAATACACAGGGGATAATGGGAACAAATGGGAGACACCTGGTGTGGGGTGGAGACAAGCACAAGACAGGTGAAACAGATCAGGGTGTGACATAGTTAGATTCAAAATTGCGCAACTAAACGTCAAAAACTTCAAAATGAATGACAGATTTCTTGAGTTATCTTAGATTAATTCCAACTATTTTGAGGAAGTGCATACTGGCTACCGCGTCTCAAAATGGACAAAGAGTACTATTGCCGCTTTCTTCTAGTATTTCAAGCGAAGGTCTTTTAAGGGAGTACGCAGATCACACTCATTCGGTTAGCCGCGTTCGGCTAGGCCCCAGCTGAGCTGAAGCATGCTGATGCCTTAAAGGTGTCTGCATGATTCCCAGCTGAAACAATTCGGAAGAGTTTGTGCATATATTATGATGATATTTTGTGAAGTTTTTGTTTGTTGTTGTTCGGCAAGGTTTTTTTTGGCTGTTTGTGCACACCACATTTTTTCCTGAGGCAAGCCGAAGTTCGGTAGTCAAAGTCTACGCCCCTTCTTCGGTGATTGGTCAACAGTAGGGATTCTTCAATGTTTGTTCAACGAGAGATTACTCATTTTCATGAACATATTTTCACTTGAGAAATACTGCACCAAACATCTTAGCTAGTTAGATATAGACTATTTTGAGGAAGTGTATACTGGCTATGGCGTTTCAAGAGAGACAAACAGTACTTTGTCGCTTTTTTCAA
Organism: Coregonus clupeaformis; assembly: GCF_020615455.1. NCBI lineage: Eukaryota > Metazoa > Chordata > Actinopteri > Salmoniformes > Salmonidae > Coregonus > Coregonus clupeaformis. The sequence continues at coordinate 40,372,325 of NC_059192.1, read as the reverse complement.
ATTTTTCAAGTGAATGTCTTTTAAGCCGGGAGTACGCGAGGCACAGACGTTTACGTCGCCTAGCTGAGTTCTGCTAGGAGCAAACCGAATTTGCCTAGCTGAGTTCTGCTAGGAACAAACTGAACCTAGTATGCAGATGTATGGGGAGTGATTAATGTCAAAATTAAGCCTAGTGAAGCTACTGATACCTCTAACCAAGTCACCTAACGTCTTCCTAGCGCCATAAGATATCGCCATGAATCAACATGGACTTTCAACACATAGCCGGCACTGCTCTCATCTTTTACCACGTCACCAAATCTTTCCCAAACATTACTTTTCTGGCCCTCCCTTCTCTTTTCAACTCTCCATTTCGCAGCTTTTCTGTTATTTAACTAAGCTTCTTTTTCCTTTGTGGATGAAATGTACTTTTTCTGTCCGTTCGCAAAAGCATTTGGCGATTAGCGTTTAGGCTATTTGGCGTGTCTTCAATTAGGCCCTAAAGCTTAGGCTTACGCACTAATGCCAGATAGGTTTTTTTCTTTCATTATTTTAGGCTAAATGTAGCCTATAGATATAAAATGCACAATAATTATACATTTATTGATCTTTTAAGGTATTGTTTTCTCTTTATTCAACCCGCCCGCCTGCCCCCAAGATACAACTGTTGGGACTGGTGGTTATGAGTCAACTCCGGCATCACTAGTGTGTGGGGGGTCGCAAGTTTTGTCCCCCTCCTTTATGGGGGTTGCAGGTCAACCCTTTTGAAAACTACTGGTATATATGATAGTGGCATCAACTGGAGTTGGGTTGGATATTGTAATGGTAGGCTATAGTATTTCTTACAATCTTCTATTTTGACTGGAATGGTTTTGGTCATTAATATTAATATTTTTTCCTTTATTATTTTCCCCTAACCCTACCACGCCTCTCCTAATTGAAGTAAACTAATGGACAACAACACTTAGGCTTCTACTTCCAGCTTATACATACTATATACATTTTACGGACACAGTTATTTTATAATAGTTATCTTTCCTTGTTTTTAGTTCCATCCTTCAGCTCCACTCAACCCATCCCATCTATCTCTGCTCAATCCAGTACTTGCACCACCTCTCGGGTGGTCTAGAGAGCTTTATTACACTGGTGGCAGAGGCAGGATCTCTTAGACAAAAATGTCAGACGATGAGGACACACCAAACTTATGGCAGCCCACACCCTACATAATAGTCAGCCCCCCCCCCCCCCCACCATCTCTAAAACTAAGAGCATTGTATTTGGTACAAATCATTCCCTAAGTTCTAGACCTCAGCTGAATCTGGTAATGAATGGTGTGGTTGTTGAACAAGTTGAGGAGACTTAAATGACCTGGCGTTACCTTAGATTGTAAACTATCATGGTCAAAACATATAGATTCAATGGTTGTAAAGATGGGGAGAGGTCTGTCCGTAATAAAGAGATGCTCTGCTTCTTTGACACCACACTCCAAAAACCAAGTTCTACAGGCTCTAATTCTGTCTAATCTTGATTATTGTCCAGTCGTGTGGTCCAGTGCTGCAAGGAAAGACCTAGTTAAGCTGCAGCTGGCACAAAACAGAGCGGCACGTCTTGCTCTTCATTGTAATCAGAGGGCTGATATAAATACTATGCATGCCAGTCTCTCTTGGCTAAGAGTTGAGGAGAGACTGACTGCATCACTTCTTCTTTTTATAAGAAACATTAATGTGTTGAAAATCCAAAATTGTTTGCATAGTCAACTTACACACTGCTCTGACACATACACTTACCCCACCAGACATGCCACCAGGGGTCTTTTCACAGTCCCCAAATCCAGAACAAATTAAAGAAAGCATACAGTATTATATAGAGCCATTATTGCATGGAACTCCATTCCATCTCATATTGCTCAAATAAACGGCAAACCTGTTTTTTAAAAAAACAGATAAAGCAACACCTCACGGCACAACGCCTCTCCCCTATTTGACCTAGATAGTTTGTGTGTATGTATTGATATGTAGGCTACGTTTGTCTTTTAAAAAAATGCATGTAGTTCTGTCCTTGAGCTGTTCTTGTCTATTAATGTTCTGTATTATGTCATGTTTTGTGTGGACCCCAGGAAGAGTAGCTGCTGCTTTTGCAATAGCTAATGGGGATCCTAATAAAATACCAAATACCTATGGGGAAATATTTAGACCCTTGTGACAGTCACAATGGGAACCACGCTAACTTCCTGGCTAGGAGGAGGCTTCATAACGAAACAGCCCGTGAATTTGTCAATGATCTACGTCGGTTAATGGAGAAAGCGTACCCAACTGCAGATGCAACTACTCTGGATCTGTTTACGTGTGATCGTTGTATTGAATATATATGTAGTGGGGACTCGAGAGTCAGTCTCTGGTCTGCTAGGCCCGATATGGAAGTCATCAGGAGTTTGGAACAAAGTCACATATCCCCCGATGTCAAAGTTCGGAGCGTGTCGGATCACAAGTCAACTAGTGATGCTCAAATGAAGGTTTTGCTTGGTGTCGTAAAAGGGTTTTGACAAGAGGTGAAATCCTTGCACGCAGAGGTAAAAAAGGGCCAAGCCCCTCCTCCCAATAGACTGGTCGACCCTGGTGTATGTGACTAGTGTCCCCGCCGCTCGGGACAAAGTGGGTTTGCTTATCACCGAGGGAACAGAGGCCGGGGTGAAGTCTGCTGGGAATGTGGATGTAACTGTCATGCAAGGCATAACTGCCCCTATCTGCCGGGAAACTAGAGGGGACGTGCACGGCAGGCCAAATGCTCGCCCCCCCCCTTCCTCCTTCTTCTAGACTGGCCTCTCTATGTGACAAGAACATTTCGTGGTGTACCTCAATGCTAAACTAGGTGGGTGCTATACTCCTCTACTAGTTGTTACCGGGGCTCAAGTTTCTATTGTCCCCAAGCATATATGGCAAAAAATAACTAATGGAGACACTGAGTTGATGGGTTACCAGGGCAAAGTTGCTGTAGCTAATGGGGGAATGGAGGTCCTGGTTCGTTGGCAGACCGTTTGTCAATTTGGGTCCCTTGCCATAGTTGCTGAATTCTTAGTGGTGGATAACCTGCCCCAAGACATTTTTCTAGGCACTGACTTTCTAGCTAAATTTGGTGCTGTCATTGATCTGGGGGAAAGATGCTACCAACTAATGGTACAGTATCTGGGCCACATCATCTCAGCTGAAGGGGTGATGGCAGATCCTGATAATGTAGAAGCTGTGAGGGGGTGGCCCGTTCCTAAGAACCAGACTGAAGTAAGGCGTTGTAAAAGGGTTCACTGAAATAGCCCGCCCTCTGCACCAGCTTACTGAGAAAGGAAGAATGTTTCAAATGGGGGAAAACTGCCAGCAGGCATTCACACAGTTGAAATTTAGCCTGACTACTGCACCGGTCTTGTCCTACCCAGACCCTCACAAGAGGGAGGAGGATTGGAGCGTGTGGTAGCGTATGCTAGTCGAGCTCTGTCAAAGCAAGAACGCAAGTATTCTACAACCAAAAAAGAGTTGGTGGGCATGGTTACTTCCACAAAATACTTCAATTATTACCTCTTAGGCAAAGAGTTAAGTTTGCGTACCGACCACAACTCCCTATGATGGTTGCACAACTTTCAAGGTTTAGAAGGGCAGCTAGCTTAGTGGGTGGAACAGTTGACCAATTTTCAGTATAAGATTGTGCACTGCCCCGGAAAGCAGCATGGGAATGCAGACGCCCTGTCGTGCCCTGTGTTGCATCAAGCCCCCTCTCTGATCAGTGCCCTGTGGTTCGTGCATTGAGGCATGTCAACCAGCTGACAGACTAGAACATGAAGCAGGGTTGGGGGATGACTTGGCACAGGCCCAACAAGAAGATGCGGAAATACACCTTCTCCTCCAGCTTAAAATAAGTATATTGGTCAAGCACAGGGAGGTACAGAGTAATCCAGCCTTGCAAAAGTATCGCCAGTATGGGATCAGCTTCAGGTGCAGGGGCTGAGGCTAGTGTGTGTCCCCTTGCCTAATTCTGATGCCGCTGCTAAGATACAAGTGGTCCTCCCAAAAGCTATGGTGTCTACAGTTTTGGCCATGCTACATAGCACAACGACAGGGTTCATTCAGGAGTGCAAAAGCTACAGGGGAAAGTCAAGGATTGTTTCTACTGGCCGGGGTGGTTTGGTAATGTAAAACAATGGTGTAAGCAGTGTGTGGACTGCGCGTCCCGTAAAGCCCAAGGGCGGCCTCCCTGTGCACCCCTAAACCAGTCTATCACCTCTCGGCCATATGAACATATAGCAGTGGATATCTTGGGTCCCCTCCCTCAAACCACCAACGGTAATAAGTACATCCTGGTAGTCAGAGATTGTTTCTCGAAATGGACAGAGGCATTTCCTCTTCCCAACCAAGAAGCCTCCTCCATCGTCAAGGTTTAGGCAGAGGAGTGGATTTGCCGCTTTGGCGCCCCCCGCAGTATTCACTCAGATCAGGGAAGACGTTTTTAATCCAGTCTTTTCAAAGACATTTGCAGAATGTTGAACATCCACAAATCCTGAACCTCTGCGTATTATCCCAGTCAGATGGGTTGGTCGAGCGCTTTAAATCGCACCCTTTTGTCTATGCTGTCCCTTTATGTAGATGAGAATCAGTTGAACTGGGACGTTCTTCTACCGTATGTCATGATGGCCTATCACAGTAGCGTTCATGCAAGTACCGGGTTTACCCCATACAAAGTGCGGTTCGGTCAGGAAATTGTTCTTCAGTCGATGTGATGCTTGACATAGATCACAGGGGAAAGTTTACATCTGTCAGTGAATACGTATCAAGGCTGGCTGACACTTTGTCTACAGTAGTTGGGGCAGTGCAAAGACGCCAAGCTTGAGTTTTGGTCGGCAGAAAGCTAACTTAGATTTCTGGGCCAATTTTCAATATTATTCTGTGGGTGAATTGCTTTGGGTTCGAAATAAGGCTAGGAAGTGGGGGGTATGTCCTAAGTTACAGAGGTGCTATAAAGGCCTTTTCAAGGTGCTAGAGCTGTTTTCAGATGTCCTGTATTAGATAGCACTGGCGGAGGGAGGTCCCAAAACTGTGGTGCATTTCAATCGACTCAAACACTTTGTTCCTTGTTCATTTACAGAGACTCCGGTACGCCCCGGGTGGGGGGGAGAGAGGGATTTAGGAACTCCTGCCAAACCCCCCCAGGCCTCCACACCGTCCGGAGGTCAACCCAGGACCCAGTCGGGGGTATCACCGTCCAGGGTCCAGTCTGCTGTGGCTTCTCCCGGGAGAGGGGCTGTGTTGAATCCTAGGACCACTTCAAGAGATCTGCATCTAGGGCTGGTGTTGCCAGCTGCATCTAGCACATGAGAGGTGTCATCTGACCTCCATCATCCACGAGAGGGGTCTTCCGGGCTCCTTCAGCAACGGGAGGCACCAGCAGCATCTCCTTCAGTGGGAGGGAGGTCAACGGGAGCCCAACGTTCTCGGGGGCATGACCAGTGTGAGACCGGAGGCCACCAGCATGGTCCAAAGATTACCACATGGCTTCGGATTGACTCGGGACAAGTCTTTTTCACCCAGAAGAGGGGATACTGTGGTGAAACTGTGGGACAGCTTGTAAGGGAGGACATCACTAAATCACAAACGTATTGCTAGCACCTGGCCTGCTTGCAAGACTCTGCAAGCCATCTCCCCGGCTTTTCTTGGACATGCAAATTAATTGGCTAAGCTTTATCAGTGTTTGTAAACAGAGCGCGCTGCGAGTATAGTGCGCTCCTCTATTCTACGTAATTAACCAGGCTAAAACCTACGATTATTAACCTGAATTTGATTATAGCCTAGTTGTTCCTTTCCAGTTTGGAGCCTATTCAGTGCACCGTGGGTACGTATCCACTGCCCACTAGCCACTGCGACAGGTCCAATGGTGGTGCACACTCCCAGACCCCATGGGTGGTCCCGCCAGCTGAGTGAGCTATGTGTTTTTAAATGTTACGTTTAAAATGTCCTCTTTTGTTGACCTAGTCTTGTTAACTGTTTTTAGAATGTATAGTTTCTAAACTACAGCGTGGGTTATGTGGGGCGAACAGAATGGGGATTGCAGACTTTGTAGCTCAAAGTGGGGGGTTCTATGACTATTATTACTTGTGGGTCTCTGGACCATACTTACATTTACATTTTAGTCATTTAGCAGACGCTCTTATCCAGAGCAACTTACAGTTAGCATATGTAGGCTATTATGCCCCTGTGTGCAGTGAATTTGCATGTTTGTACAACTGTTTCATTGGGCTAGGCCCAGTTTGCAGTGAAGTAGTAGTAGAACCTTGGATATTCAGTTCTCCTTAACCATATACTGCAGTAGTGCGTGTAGTGTCACTTTTTTTGCGCGTTATCGTACTTAATAGCCTGTGTGCCTTTACACCTTCTTCGGGTCATTGCAGCACTTCTGATTGGGTTACAGAGACTACAGGAATTTAGTAGGTTGCCTAGCATTTCATGCACGCTGTCTTATGAAATTGTGTAGTTAATAAAGATAATAGTTTGCTATATTTGTGAGTTTTGTTGTTGTATCCTATGACGCCGGACCATACCGGTCAAACAAAGGTGGTGGCAGCATCGCACTACTCTGCTCAATCCAGTACTTGCCCCAGCTCTCAGGGTGTCTAGCGAGCTTTATTACAATACCATCTTGTTTTGTGGTGTTTTGACTGATGTCATGTCTATGCTAATATGGCAAGAATTCACTAGCTAGCCAACCAACAACTGTAACTATGTATTTGAAAGACAAGTGCTCATTGTGCAAATGTATTTGTTTTCAATAAACATTTGGAGACAAAATATTGTTTACATGTTGTCAACGGTCTAAGCCAACCCCGTCTGTTTTGCCCCATAGTTGATCACCTATCTGTTGTGTTGCTAAACAACCAACCCATCTATCCTTAAGCCTTAGCCCCACCCATCTCTTTAAGGATTCACATGCGAGGCCATGTGCTAAACAGAGTGAGTATGGTAGTGTACTAAACAACCAAAGATTTCAAGACTAAAGGCTGGTTTATACTACGTCTATCAACATGTCTGTAGACAGTTGTCGCAGTGACATCATGAATAGTCTATTGACGTCCTGACAAACTTGTCGTTATGAAAAAGTATAAACACAAAAACGACATGCTGCATGACATCAGCAGCCTGGTTGTCCACAATAGCATAACTGGTGTATTTTAACACCAATAAACATATCTGTTTAAAAATGAATTTAGTATATGTCAATTTAGCAAACCAGGTAACTAAAAGCAACTTTCTAAACAATGTTCTGGTTAGTTTCTAGCTTGTTAGTTAACGTTAGCTAGATAACATTAAAGTTAGCTGGCTAGCCAGTTCAAATAATGACCATATCATAGCTGATGACGTCTTAACTTTAGCTAATTTGTATTCATTATTACAGTAAAATAAACTCACAACAAGATCATTATTTACAAGTTAATGTCAAGCTAATTACAGAAAATAGCTTAAGGTTGTGTGACGAGTACTGAGGATACGAAGAGGCAGGACGGAGACGCAGGAATCAACAATGTAAACGTTTACTTAACACTGAGCAAGAGAACAACAAAGAGCGAGTACACGACAAGACACTAACAATCACACACAACACTGAACAGTCCAGGGCTATATAGGGGTGGTGATGAGATGATGAGGTGCAGGTGCGCTGGAGGTGATTAGGGTGCGTTGGGTTTCCATTCCGGTGTTGCCGAGGTGGTGTGCTCAAACCGGTGGCTCAGTAGATCGGTGAATCAGAATGCCGGAAGGAGCAACGGGAGGAGACGTGACAGGTTGTGAGTGTGACTAAATAAAAGCAGGGCATGCTACCGGATAATTTTAGAACTTGGACACTGTCTCTTATGTTACAGTATATCCTAATTTGACTTTGGTGCACGTCATGTTGTTCTTCACATTACCGTCTCTGGTAAACACACACTATATCAAATAAAATCTAAGCTTATATGTCATGCACTGGATACAGAAGGTGTAACGGTACAATGAAATGGTTACATGCATAGTGGAGTCTTTCGTTTAGACACGTATCTAGCTAGCTAAACAATTAACCATAATCCCAACTCATAACATTACCATCATGCATGAATCTGCAGGTAGCTAAAACTAACCAACTAGGTTCAATTTTTGAGATACAAATAATATTACTACACATCATCCACGTAATGTTAGCGAGCCAGCCAGCTAACGTTAACTAGCTAGCTAACAGTACGCTTTAACTTGCAATGACTTTCTGACTAAATTAGAAATGAATAATATCTGAAAATGTAGCTAACTAGACTCTCTTCCCGTATAAATGGATGAATGCTTCTCCCTCTCTGTCACGGATGCCATGGTTGCCCATAGTTTGAAGATGTAATCCGGAGACAGGCTTTTTATACAACAGTATTCTGTATGTTCTCTTTTCGACTCCCTCCGCATACAGTGAGGGGAAAAAGTATTTGATCCCCTGCTGATTTTGTACGTTTGCCCACTGACAAAGACATGATCAGTCTATAATTTTAATGGTAGGTTTATTTGAAAAGTGAGAGACAGAATAACAACATAAAAAGCCAGAAAAACGCATGTCAAAAATGTTATAAATTGATTTGCATTTTAATGAGGGAAATAAGTATTTGACCCCTCTGCAAAACATGACTTAGTACTTGGTGGCAAAACCCTTGTTGGCAATCACAGAGGTCAGACGTTTCTTGTAGTTGGCCACCAGGTTTGCACACATCTCAGGAGGGATTTTGTCCCACTCCTCTTTGCAGATCTTCTCCAAGTCATTAAGGTTTCGAGGCTGACGTTTGGCTACTCGAACCTTCAGCTCCCTCCACATATTTTCTATGGGATTAAGGTCTGGAGACTGGCTAGGCCACTCCAGGACCTTAATGTGCTTCTTCTTGAGCCACTCCTTTGTTGCCTTGGCCGTGTGTTTTGGGTCATTGTCATGCTGGAATACCCATCCACGACCCATTTTCAATGCCCTGGCTGAGGGAAGGAGGTTCTCACCCAAGATTTGACAGTACATGGCCCCGTCCATCGTCCCTTTGATGCGGTGAAGTTGTCCTGTGCCCTTAGCAGAAAAACACCCCCAAAGCATAATGTTTCCATCTCCATGTTTGACGGTGGGGATGGTGTTCTTGGGGTCATAGGAAGCATTCCTCCTCCTCCAAACACGGCGAGTTGAGTTGATGCCAAAGAGCTCCATTTTAGTCTCATCTGACCACAAAACTTTCACCCAGTTCTCCTCTGAATCATTCAGATGTTCATTGGAAAACTTCAGACGGGCATGTATATGTGCTTTCTTGAGCAGGGGGACCTTGCGGGCGCTGCAGGATTTCAGTCCTTCACGGCGTAGTGTGTTACCAATTGTTTTCTTGGTGACTATGGTCCTAGCTGCCTTGAGATCATTGACAAGATCCTCCCGTGTAGTTCTGGGCTGATTCCTCACCGTTCTCATGATCATTGCAACTCCACGAGGTGAGATCTTGCATGGAGCCTCAGGCCGAGGGAGATTGACAGTTCTTTTGTGTTTCTTCCATTTGCGAATAATCGCACCAACTGTTGTCACCTTCTCACCAAGCTGCATGGTGATGGTCTTGTAGCCCATTCCAGCCTTGTGTAGGCCTACAATCTTGTCCCTGACATCCTTGGAGAGCTCTTTGGTCTTGGCCATGGTGGAGAGTTTGGAATCTGATTGATTGATTGCTTCTGTGGACAGGTGTCTTTTATACAGGTAACAAGCTGAGATTAGGAGCACTCCCTTTAAGAGTGTGCTCCTAATTTCAGCTAGTTACCTGTATAAAAGACACCTGGGAGCCAGAAATCTTTCTGATTGAGAGGGGGTCAAATACTTATTTCCCTCATTAAAATGCAAATCAATTTATAACATTTTTGACATGCGTTTTTCTGTTTTTTGTTGTTGTTATTCTGTCTCTCACTGTTCAAATAAACCTACCATTAAAATGATAGACTGATCATTTCTTTGTCAGTGGGCAAACGTACAAAATCAGCAGGGGATCAAATACTTTTTTCCCTCACTGTATTTGCAGTCAAACACTAGAATTTTCTCCATCTCCTTAGCTATCATACTCTGCTTCCACCGGGCATTCCACTGACTTCAACACGGTCCTCCAGAAAGTGGAGAGCATTAGCAACAATTTTGCAGTTCTTTGTGATATCTTTCAAAAAAGCCACTTTAGAAACAGTAGTGGGTAAAATCACTGCCTCTATTTTTCCAGCACCATTTCAGCTTCAACATCATCAAATCACCTCTGCTTAGTCTAATACAGTGACAAGATACCAAAACCAATTTAGTCCAATCAACGTCAGCAAAATATGATGTGGCTGTCGATGGTTCTGATTTCTGTGTGTGCGTGCGAATTCGTAGAAAAACATGTTGACTCACCCTACTTGTAGAGAAACGACAATGCCATCCATCTCTCTTTCATGTTGACGAAACGGTCTGTCATACAGTACACACTTTTATTTTTTGTTGTCCTAGGCTACCTGGCTAAAATGCTTGTTCGCTAGCCTAACTTCCATTCATGGGCAATGTTAGCTAGTTAACATTAGCCTTCTACATCTAGCTACATACTGAACTTCCATCCTCTCAGGCCAGGGGCAAAGCAATGTATGAGTTAATGGTTGGATCAGAATCGCCGTTATAATCATTGGCCAGTACGGAGAATTAAGGAAAACCACAAGTCCAAATCCCTATCTCCATCCATGGCTAATTTCGGAAAGGGCCAATTTTAGCTAGCTAGCTAGCCACAGGTGGACAGCAACACATCGAGATGCAACAATTCAAGTTTTTCTGTCATTGACGTATGCTCTCAGTGGGATTTGACAGGAGTGACGCCAAATCAAAGCTGGCTTCCCTTTACACTTTTTTTGGAGCGCCAGGACCATTCCCAGTTGAGCTTGCTCAGTTTAGCTCAACGCTGATTGGCTAATGTTTAAAACTTTTTTTGTCAAGGTAGGCCAGATGCTCGCTGCCTTTACTTGCCTTCAATGCTACGGGCGGCAACAATGTCATACTCGTTTGGACCAGACAGCATCAGATAGATGGCCTACACGTAGAGAGACAGAGGGGCGCTGTTTCGCTCGCTTGGATGCTTTCTCCTGTGAGATACATTCAGCCTCTTGCGAATTGAAGGAAAATTATGAAACACAGACACACATTCTTTTTTATAATTGTTATTTTTTTATTGGTACATTTTTGGGGGAAGCCTGGCTTCCCTTGGCATCCATGAATAGATGCCACTGGTTAGAAAGGATTGCCTACACATACTGAGCAGCTCATGTTATAGACAGAAGCAAGCTGCATGGCAGACCAATCCGAACTCATATCTCTGCATGTCCAGCCAATCCATTATCTCAGCCAATCATGGTTAGCGAGAAGGTTCCTGTCTTTTTTAAAACTTATTTTAGAAATTATTTTGTACCAGTCAAAAGTTTGGACACCTACTCATTCCAGGGTTTTTCTTTATTTTTACTATTTTCTACATTGTAGAATAATAGTGAAGACATATAAACTATGAAATAACACATATGGAATGATGTAGTAACCAAAAAAGTGTTAAACAAATCAAAATATATTTTATATTTGAGATTCTTCAAAGTATCCACCCTTTGCCTTGATGACAGCTTTGCACACTCTTGGCATTCTCTAAACCACCTTCATGAGGAATGCTTTTCCAACAGTCTTGAAGGAGTTCCCACATATGCTGAGCACTTGTTGGCTGCTTTTCCTTCTCTCTGCGGTCCAACTCATCCCAAACCATCTCAATTGGGTTGAGGTCGGGTGATTGTGGAAGCCAGGTCATCTGATGCAGCACTCCATCACTCTCCTTTTATTTTTATTTATTTTTATTTCACCTTTATTTAACCAGGTAAGCCAGTTGAGAACAAGTTCTCATTTACAACTGCGACCTGGCCAAGATAAAGCAAAGCAGTGCGATAAAAACAACAACACAGAGTTACATATGGGGTAAAACAAAACAAAGTCAAAAATACCACAGAAAATATATATACAGTGTGTGCAAATGTAGCAAGTTATGGAGGTAAGGCAATAAATAGGCCATAGTGCAAAATAATTACAATTAGTATTAACACTGGAATGATGTGCAAATAGAGATACTGGGGTGAAAATGAGCAAAATAAATAACAATATGGGGATGAGGTAGTTGAGTGGGCTAATTTCAGAAGGGCTGTGTACAGGTGCAGTGATCGGTAAGGTGCTCTGACAACTGATGCTTAAAATTAGTGAGGGAGATAAGAGTCTCCAGCTTCAGAGATTTTTGAAGTTCGTTCCAGTCATTGGCAGCAGAGAACTGGAAGGAATGGCGGCCAAAGGAGGTGTTGGCTTTGGGGATGACCAGTGAGATATACCTGCTGGTGCCCATACTACGGGTGGGTGTTGCTATGGTGACCAATGAGCTAAGATAAGGCAGAGATTTGCCTAGCAGTGATTTATGGATGGCCTGGAGCCAGTGGGTTTGGCGACGAATATATAGTGAGGACCAGCCAACAAGAGCGTACAGGTCACAGTGGTGGGTAGTATATGGGGCTTTGGTGACAAAACGGATGGCACTGTGATAGACTACATCCAATTTGCTGAGTAGAGTGTTGGAGGCTATTTTGTAAATGACATCGCCGAAGTCAAGGATCGGTAGGATAGTCAGTTTTACGAGGGCATGTTTGGCAGCATGAGTGAAGGAGGCTTTGTTGCGAAATAGGAAGCCGATTCTAGATTTAACTTTGGATTGGAGATGCTTAATGTGAGTCTGAAAGGAGAGTTTACAGTCTAACAATACACATAGGTATTTGTAGTTGTCCACATACCCGTCAGACCCGTCGAGAGTAGTGATTCTAGTAGGGTGGGCGGGTGCCAGCAGCGTTCGATTGAAGATCATGCATTTAGTTTTACTAGTGTTTAAGAGCAGTTGGAGGCTACTGTTAGAAATTGCGTAATTCAAATCTGGTATTGGAATAAGAGAAAACATAATCAAGAGATATTCAATCCAAGCTAAATTTATTACAGTGATCCCTCGCCACTTCGCGGTTCACTTATCGCGGATTCGCTATTTCGCGGATTTTCATAATGCATTTTTTTTTTTTTGGTGCATTGTGCTCTGCATTCTGATTCGCTAAAAACTCACTCCCGCTTCTTGTATCAAAACATGCTACGAATTGTGCTATCATTTTGTCGTCTCGTGCAGTTATGTGTACGTACATAAAACAGCTTGGCAAATTTACATTAAGTTGGCCAAATTATCTTGTAATTTCGAACATCTCCTAAACCCATAATGTCGAGCGAAACGGCCTGGACCGACAAGCACCTCCGGATGGGCGACGATGAAAGAGAAGAGGGAGAAGAGGACACGAGAGATGAGGAGGAAGGACTAACGCTTGGTCGCTTAGCAACCATGGTGCGAATGGCCACTGAACTTAAGCGAGTAGCTGAGGAATGGGACCCTTTGATGAGCCGTTCGTTACAGTTCTCCAACGTAATCGATGGTGGCATGTCGGTGTACAAGGATCTTTTTGCAAAGAAGAAAAAAGAGCGACAACAGCTGCCTATCACTATGTTCTTCTCCCGAACAAACACACCTGCACCGCGGGCTTCAGAAGAAGAGAACACTGCAGAGCGCAGTCAGGATGCAGCGGCCCAGTCTGAAGAGCAGTGAAACGGCCTACACGTGAGTCACTGTATTTGTATACATGTAATAGTTGCTAATTGTAAAAAAAAAAAAGTTTTCTATTTCGCGGATTTCACTTATCGCGGGTCATTTTCGGAACGTAACCCCCGCGATAAACGAGGGATTACTGTATATGCAAAATGTATGTATGATAAGTATGTTGGTTCGTATACGGGCTCACTGAAATACCACGCAGGGCAGACAGAGAACTGATCCATTGTTACAGGTTCTTCCTCAAATACTCTGACAGAGAGAGAGAGTTCCCACCTCTCTGCTGGCCAATCAGAGTAGAGACTGAGCGTGGTTTAGACTTACTCAGCCAATCCGTTGGCGCATGGGCTGGTCCCAGCCCCTTGGCGCATCCCTGTTGCCAGGTGTCTAGTTGTTTTGCAACTTATCCAGAAAGTCAGCACTTTTGCAGTACACGTCCTTGGACGGTTCACAGATCACAAAGAGAGAGTGTTCGGGTATTGTGAGACACAAGTTCTTATCTGTCCTACCCCCTAACGTTCCTTACATGAATCACAGCCTGTTATGTGAAACAATTTATATCAGTATAGTACAAACCTTCTATGCTTATCATTAAAGCATTCCTTCTAAGCTATTCATCACATACAGATCCAATTATGAGAAAACAAATCCCAACAATCCCCCTTTTCACCCCCACTGGGTGTGAACCCAAAATAAGAAAACACAGAGAATCACACTTTTATTAATAGGCAATAATGATACTGAAAAATAAAAACCCTCAGGCCTTCCATCTACACCCAACTTGTAAACGGTTGGCTACAAGTCACCCAGGCACTTCAAACCTTCACATAAGGAAAGACAAACATTCACAATGGTTAACTTGATTAATAAAGCATAAAACACAGGATTAATAGAACACAAAACATAAGATTATTAAAACATAAAACACAAACAGGGAAGTATGATAAATGGCATATTATTATATTATTAAGTAAATTTTGGCCCCCTTTAGACACCCTCTAGGGTGTCACTCCACCAAGCCTGGTAGGTCATATCCTTCATTCCTTAGGTCGGAGTCCGGGATTGGGCCGTATCTCACCATCTGTTGGGAAACCGACTTCTCCATCTCCTTTTCTCACCAACCCTCAGACACAGGAAATAAGACAACATCCACAAAGAACAAGTATACCCATAGAAGCTATAACTTCACCCAGAATAGTTACAACAATAGTTTTCCATTTATCAAATATGTTATCAAACCAACCGTTTAGGGAGCTATCAATACCAGAGTTCTCAGCCAGTTCGTTCGTCAGCGTGGTGAGTCCCTGGAGCGCTTTGGTCACGGACCCGTCCGGTGCTGTATTGTTTGAGGATGAAAGTACAGCACATATATCCAAACAGAACATAAACTCCGCCCCGCTCAGCCAAAAGCATATCTAAAGCTATTTTATTCTGTCATGTCATTAAGCTAGTTGCCGCTGTCTGCTCAGCTAATCCCTTTATTGCATCACGAGTGTGGTTTATAAATCTTTGCTGGTTATAGTAAATATATTTCATCCAATCTACGTTTTTATTAATTGTTGACCACCAGAAAAGACTTGATTCAAACCCAGCTGCGATCTGATTCCTAGCTTTGAATTCTTCTGGAACCCCTCGAGGTACTCCTATCCCATCAATATATATCCTTTCATCAAAGGATCCCGGGAGGAGGTCCCACTTTCTACGTGACAACTCACCAGTCTCTGACACATTTGATTGTTTGCGTATGTAGGTGAGTTCACAATCTGTTATCACCACACAACCATCAGATGTCAGCACGGGCCTGGTTTTGGTTCCTAAAATCCTCTGGCTGCAACAAAGAGGAGAGATTAGTCATGGTCTCTTTATTTGTGATATTCTCTGTGTGGGAGCATGAGCTAAGATGCCCTACCCTGTATCCTTTCTTACTAGTCCTAGAAAAACAATTAGAATCCCCTGAGACTTCAAACGGAGGCAACCTAGGTCGGGGTGACTTTGTTATCGGGGGATACAGATAGTGCAAGTTACTACAAGACTCTTTCACCACATTCCCAGGTGGCTTGCATGGAGGATAAACCTGACAGAGAGTCAAAGCCTGTCAAGGGGAACAGAGTAGTTGTTAACCTTGGTTTGGCTGTCCCACAGGCATAACAGTCCTCTTTAGACATAGTTATTGCCGTATACTGAACCCATTCCAACCCCAGGTTAAGATTTCTACACCCCGTCTCCACCTGTCCTACTATCTTCAGGTCTATAGTTTGCACTATCTTCACCACAGCCCCGGTCTTACTACCTCCCTCAGAGAGGTTTACTCTATAGGGTGCCCCAGTTGAAGAGGATATCTCACTTGTCAGGTCTGTAACCTGTTTTAGCGTAATTCAGACTTTCAGACAGTACCTACCCTTATATGGGTCGCACTGCCATTTCTGGTAATTCCCTACTTTCACAATACTACACCTGTCCCTAAACTGTGTATGGAGATTGACATATCCCCCCGCTTGGTATGAGCAACTACATAGTCCCAGGATGTACATGGTGACATACATATGGTGATGTCCTTCCCTAAAGTCCCTAGTACTTCCCCTTTCCCTACGTCTAGCTGTCTCCTATGCCTTCGTAGACTGTGCTCAGGTATTATTTTATCAACTTGTGTTAGGTTAACTACTACTTCTGGCTGATCAGGAGGGTTTGAGTGTGTTAGGAATATGGCCCCCACAATCAGACAGCTACCTACCGTCGGGAGACCTGTGAATCCCCACCCTCGCCCTGAGAACATGTCAGACGCCAGAGGCCAACCCATTGCTTTACCTTCTATCGAACTCACACAGGGATGATCAGACAGGGTAAGGGAATCTTCATTAAGGAGCCAACCCCCGAGCCCTAGTGGTGATCGGTTCTTTCTCCTAACTCTGTGTTTGTTCGTCAGGTGTAACTGGGTTTACCTTTTTGCAGTGTTTTGCAGTGTGTGACATGCACCCAGGTGGATCTAATAGGACTTGATAGGGCCCTTCCCAACAGGCCTGCTTCCAGTTTTTCTTATTTTAGGGACTGGATCCACACCCAGTCTCCTGGTTAGATAGAGTGGGTCACCTTCTCCTTTAGTTCACCTGTGGGGCACAAAACCTCTGACATACGGGTGTGGTTAATAAACTATCTTCACATATACATGTTCAGCTCTCAATTTCTGTTCTTGTTTTTTTTTTTATTTTTTTAGTTAAGTATTTTGTCCTCTCCTTCGTATATATTTATTATTTAATCCTACCACTCCCCTTTTGACACATGATTTGCCCATGTGTCAATATTACCACCTACCTAAACAATCACTTAGGTAATATTGGTAATTCATTATCCAATTGCCATCCCTCCACTCTCTCTTCTGTTATTTAATGGTTCAAATCATATATATTATTACCAAATTATAATCTTCTTCACACTTTTTCATAAATGTTAGTTATCTCAAGTGTTCATTAAGTCCTCATGACATTCATTCTCATAAGAAATCATATATACCCCAAACTCAGCCAAAACCTAAAAAACTCCATAATATTCACTGTGTGTGCTCCTCTAAGACCTATCACCCTTGACCTGCTGAAAACCCCAAAAAATTGAAACGACAAGGCTTTATAAACATCATACTAGGTGTGTTGTTTTTTGTTTGAAAAACCCAATTTGAAAAACAACAACCACAAATAGCCAGGCCTCACTTAATTTGGTAGCTCACTTTTATGACCTAAATACTGCCTAACTGAGATGAGCTAATCTCTTTCTCCTGGTTATAATCTAAAGATGGTAGTACACACAAAACATGATACAGATATCCCCAGTCTTAACCCATCAATAACTGTTTGTATCAATCTAATTCCTCATAACTAATCCATAAAACCACTCAAAATTCCCTGAGTATACAATGATTATTTAATTGATTACCCTAACTCTGCTACATGTGATCTCATCTGAAATTATCCATTATCAATTATTTGTTCAACCCCCTAGGAAAATCTGTCTCCCCTTCTATTGTTCCTGTCACCCCTGTAAATGTCATATTTGAGTTTTTAGCCAATACAATCACGGTTACATCAAATGTTCCCTCAGTTAATGGTATTTTCTCCCTAATATAACTTCCCTAAATGAGATTTAATCCCCTGCCTTTACTGTCCTTCTATCATTACTGGATCAATGATAATAACTGTAATAACTATCAATAATAATTGTAATAACTATTTCACATTAAATTGTGCCTTTTTTCTGATAATGTTATAATTGTAGCCTATTCCATCACTTTAGTTTAAAATATAAGTTTATGTAACAAATCCATAACCCACCACAGGCTGGCGCTATTCCCCCAGCACAACAGCCAATGCCACTTGCATCCCCGTAACCAAAATAAATTATCGTTCTAAAATGTACCAACAATTTATATTTTCCCGGCTAACCCATTTCAGTTCGCTATTCAATTTCTTTAACTGTTCTCTCTGATTAGGCCCTAATTAATAAAACAAATTACATTTACATTTAAGTCATTTAGCAGACGCTCTTATCCAGAGCGACTTACAGTTAGTGAATATATATTGGCCCCCCGTGGGAATCGAACCCACAACCCTGGCGTTGCAAACGCCATGCTCTATCAACTGAGCTACATCCCTGCCGGCCATTCCCTCCCCTACCCTAGACGACGCTGGGCCAATTGTGCGCCGCCCATGAGTCTCCCGGTCGCGGCCGGCTGCGACAGAGCCTGGATTCGAACCAGGATCTCTAGTGGCACAGTTAGCACTGCGATGCAGTGCCTTAGACCACTGTGCCACTCAGGAGACTAATACTTGCTATCGTTGATAAGCATACATTTAATGATGTTCCTAACATTTGAACTCTCTCTCACCCCTCCTCTAGCTCCTTCGGGGAAAGCGCATGGGGACCTTGTAACATATTTTCATAGACCTTTCTAGAATACTTCTACTTAAGCTATCTAATTCAAACGTTCACATTTCTCAATCCACATAGTAATCTAGGTATATAGCCCCACTGCGAAAGCTTTACTCACTGTCCCTACCTGTTTTCGAACCAGGAACCATCTACATACATCGCCAGGCACTCCACACCATCTGCAATGCTCTCAAAGTAACTACTTCCAGTTCATAGAGCAAGTGACGTCACCAAATGAAAATCGCACTAGCTTTCACCTCAGCAAAAAACTCTCTCTCCCTTCACCCATTCCCTATTGAATAAGTGAGTTTTTCTATTTAACCCCAAAACACGCTACAAATAGTCCATTCAACGTTACCAAACTAAATACTCAGTAGCATCCGGTCACCACCCACACCAGCTGTTGAATTCACTCATACACACAGACTTCGCCTCATGCCACCGAAATGCCAAATAAACCATAATAGTTCAATGGAGCCCCCTATTGGCTCTCCACTATTGATACATTACTTCCATAACCACATTAGTTATGGTCCGATTACCCATTAAACCTTATCACATGATCAAACAACGGCACAACCTTAAACTCATATGGTGCGGCAGGCAGCTTAGTGACCAATAGCGCCGCGCCAACAACCGAGAGGTCGCCGGTTCCAATCCCCGAGCCGACCAGGCGAAAAATCTGCCGATGTGCCCTCGAGCAAGTCACTCAACCCCAATCGCTCCTGCAAGTCGCTCTGGACAAGAGCGTCTGCCAAATTACCAAAAATGCAAATGTAAATATTCTCTACTTTCTCACCCATGATGCACGTCTACGTTCGGGTGAGCAAGCCCATACATATTTATCGTTATAAATTTATAGGTACCTCTCAAACAATCACCCCGTGATGTTCCCAGCCAACTCCCAGTCTTTCCTGGCTCCAAAAGCCACACTTTTGCTCTCTCCAGCCCCTCCCCTCGCAACTCTCTCTTCAGTGTTCAGTGGGAGTAGGCTCTTTTGAAGAGCTGTTTTTCGTTTTAGTGTTCCCAATATTCTGCCGTTATTTAAAGTACTTTAGTCTATTTATTTAAATCAAATCATTCCCACCTAATTAGTTAAAGTTGGTGCATATTTATATTTCAACGATAAACCGAATTATTTCAGTCTAATTGTTTAACCAGTATTTTGCAGGGTCAAACATCAAACGTTACATCAAATAATCAACCAAAAAGCCTCAACCCAAGCACCTAAAACCAGTATTATGCTATGTCAAACATCAAACATTGAATCAAATAATAAACCGAATTGCTTCAACACAACTATTCAAAACCAGTGTTATGCTATGTCAAACATCAAACATCACAGTTCAATCATATCAGCTCAAACGTTTCAGTTCAGTCACACTAGCCATTCATCACTTTACATTTTATGTTTTCGATTGTCACTGACGGGTTATACGGTTTGAGTAACCACAAACCCAACAGTTATTCACAAATTATACAGTTTGGACAGCCACAGACGTCTTTTAATTCCCAATTAGTTTTCTATCAAGGTATACAGGTTTATCATTCACACTCTCATGCATACGACAACACTCTGATCTTAGCCGTACCTAGCCTTTGCTGATACGTGTCAATAGCGTCGCACTGCCTAACTATTTAAAGTACCTCCTATGGGTGTCTTTTGTTAACGTTTGCACAATTTAAACTTTATTTCCTAATTGTAATTCTCATTATTTACTGTTTTAAAATATTATTTGTATTCACAGCCAAAAATGGTACACAGTTATTACACAGTTAAATGTAGTATACAGTTATCACACAGCAAAAATAGTACACAGTTATCGCACTCACTCACAATACACAGTCATAATCCTATCACACAGTCAAATATGTCACACAGTCAAATATGTCACACAGTCATAAATGACACACTTACACTCGACACACAATCTATTTGGGCACACAGCCTCCTCTGTTTGGACACACAGCCTCCTCTATTTGGGCACACAGCCTCCTCTATTTGGGCACACAGACTCCTCTATTTGGGCACACAGCCTCCTCTATTTGGGCACACAGCCTCCTCTATTTGGCACACAGCCTCTTCTATGGGCACACAGCCGCTTCTATTGGGCACACAGCCTCTTCTATGGGCACACAGCCGCTTCTATTGGGCACACAGCCTCCTCTATGGGCACAAAGCCGCTTCTATTGGGCACACAGCCTCTTCTATGGGCACACAGCCGCGTCTATGGGCACACAGCCGCTTCTATTGGGCACACAGCCTCTTCTATGGGCACACAGCCGCTTCTATTTCCCATGGGTTTAACCATCAGAATTATCAAACATTTGCATGGTATCTTATAAAATTGAATTAGTATTCTATAATCGTTATTTATAGCGTAATAGAGTTCACTTACATCAAACAGGTGCTTCACAAAATTAATTTGGATAAAGCCAATGTGCAGAACTTTAGTTACATAACAATAGGTGTCTGCTTACCTGTTTTAGAAGCCCGGGCACTTTGTGAAACACACCGTTCGGCGACAGCGATGTCCAATAGGCTGGATGAATTCCAGCGAAGTTCCGCTACCAGATCACAGTCGGAGGTCACCAATTGTTAGAAATTGCGTAATTCAAATCTGGTATTGGAATGAGAGAAAACATAATCAAGAGATATTCAATCCAAGCTAAATTTATTATATGCAAAATGTATGTATGATAAGTATGTTGGTTCGTATACGGGCTCACTGAAATACCACGCAGGGCAGACAGAGAACTGATCCATTGTTACAGGTTCTTCCTCAAATACTCTGACAGAGAGAGAGAGTTCCCACCTCTCTGCTGGCCAATCAGAGTAGAGACTGAGCGTGGTTTAGACTTACTCAGCCAATCCGTTGGCGCACGGGCTGGTCCCATCCCCTTGGCGCATCCCTGTTGCCAGGTGTCTAGTTGTTTTGAAACTTATACAGAAAGTCAGCACTTTTGCAGTACACGTCCTTGGACGGTTCACAGATCACAAAGAGAGAGTGTTCGGGTATTGTGAGACACAAGTTCTTATCTGTCCTACCCCCTAACGTTCCTTACATGAATCACAGCCTGTTATGTGAAACAATTTATATCAGTATAGTACAAACCTTCTATGCTTATCATTAATGCATTCCTTCTAAGCTATTCATCACATACAGATCCAATTATGAGAAAACAAATCCCAACACTACGGAAGGAGTGTTGTATGGCATTGAAGCTTGTTTGGAGGTTTGTTAACACAGTGTCCAATGAAGGGCCAGATGTATACAAAATGGTGTTGTCTGCGTAGAGGTGGATCTGAGAGTCACCAGCAGCAAGAGCGACATAATTGATATACACAGAGAAAAGAGTCGGCCCAAGAATTGAACCCTGTGGCACCCCCATAAAGACTGCCATAGGTCCAGACAACAGGCCCTCCGATTTGACACATTGAACTCTATCTGAGAAGTAGTTGGTGAACCAGGCGAGGCAGTCATTTGAGAAACCAAGGCTATTTAGTCTGCCAATAAGAAGTGGTTGACAGAGTCGAAAGCCTTGGCCAGGTCGATGAAGACGGCTGCACAGTACTGTCTATTATCGATCACGGTTATAATATCGTTTAGGACCTTGAGCGTGGCTGAGGTGCACCCATGACCAGCTCGGAAACCGGATTGCATAGCGGAGAAGGTACAGTGTGATTCGAAATGGTCGGTGATCTGTTTGTTAACTTGGCGTTCGAAAGGCAGGGCAGGATGGATATAGGTCTGTAACAGTTTGGATCTAGAGTGTCACCCCCTTTGAAGAGGGGGATGACCGCGGCAGCTTACCAATCTCTGGGGATCTCAGACGTTACGAAAGAGAGGTTGAACAGGCTAGAAATAGGGGTTGCGACAATTTCGGCGGCTATTTTTAGAAAGAAAGGGTGCAGATTGTCTAGCCCAGATGATTTGTAGGGGTCCAGATTTTGCAGCTCTTTCAGTACATCATCTGTCTGAATTTGTGTGAAGGAGAAGCGGGGGGGGAGGGGGGGGCAGTGTCCTTCTTGGTCAAGTAGCCCTTACACAGCCTGGAGGTGTGTTTTGGGTCATTGTCTTGTTGAAAAACAAATGATAGTCCCACTAAGCGCAAACCAGATGGGATGGCGTATCACTGCAGAATGCTGTGGTAGCCATGAAGGTTAAGTGTCCCTTGAATTCTAAATAAATGACACAGTCACCAGCAAAGCAGCAAAGCACCCCCACACCATCACACATCCTCCTCCATGCTTCACAGTGGGAACCACACATGTGGAGATCATTCGTTCACCTGCTCTGCGTCACAGAGCCAAAAATCTCAAATTTGGACTCATCAGACCAAAGGACAGATTTCCACCGGTCTAATGTCCATTGCTCATGTTTCTTGGCCCAAGCAAGTCTCTTCTTCTTATTGGTGTCCTTTAGTATTGGTTTCTTTGCAGCAATTCAACCATGAAGGCCTGATTCACGCAGTCTCCTCTGAACAGTTGATGTGACTGTTACCTGAACTCTGTGAAGCATTTATTTGGGCTGCAATTTCTGAGGCTGGTAACTCTAATGAACTGTTAATTGAAATGCATTCAAGGTGACTACCTCATGAAGCTGGTTGAGAGAATGCCAAGCGTGTGCAAAGCTGTCATCAAGGCAAAGGGTGGCTACTTTGAAGAATCTCAAATATAAAATATATTTGGATTTGTTTAACACTTTTTTGGTTACTACATGATTCCATATGTGTTATTTCATAGTTTTGATGTCTTCACTATTATTCTACAATGTAGAAAATATTAAAAATAAAGAAAAACCCTGGAATGAGTAGATGTGTCCAATACATTTTCCGATGCATTTTCCGATGCATTTAACATACAGTGGGGGAAAAAGTATTTAGTCAGCCACCAATTATGCAAGTTCTCCCACTTAAAAAGATGAGAGAGGCCTGTAATTTTCATCATAGGTACACGTCAACTATGACAGACAAATTGAGAAAAACTAATCCAGAAAATCACATTGTAGGATTTTTAATGAATTTATTTGCAAATTATGGTGGAAAATAAGTATTTGGTCACCTACAAACAAGCAAGATTTCTGGCTCTCATAGACCTGTAACTTCTTCTTTAAGAGGCTCCTCTGTCCTCCACTCGTTACCTGTATTAATGGCACCTGTTTGAACTTGTTATCAGTATAAAAGACACCTGTCCACAACCTCAAACAGTCACACTCCAAACTCCACTATGGCCAAGACCAAAGAGCTGAAAAAATGGACACCAGAAACAAAATTGTAGACCTGCACCAGGCTGGGAAGACTGAATCTGCAATAGGTAAGCAGCTTGGTTTGAAGAAATCAACTGTGGGAGCAATTATTAGGAAATGGAAGACATACAAGACCACTGATAATCTCCCTCGATCTGGGGCTCCACGCAAGATCTCACTCCTTGGGGTCAAAATGATCACAAGAATGGTGAGCAAAAATCCCAGAACCACACAGGGGGACCTAGTAAATGACCTGCAGAGAGCTGGGACCAAAGTAAAAAAGCCTACCATCAGTAACACACTACGCCGCCAGGGACTCAAATCCTGCAGTGCCAGACGTGTCCCCCTGCTTAAGCCAGTACATGTCCAGGCCCGTCTGAAGTTTGCTAGAGTGCATTTGGATGATCCAGAAGAGGATTGGGAGAATGTCATATGGTCAGATGAAACCAAAATATAACTTTTTGGTAAAAACTCAACTCGTCGTGTTTGGAGGACAAAGAATGCTGAGTTGCATCCAAAGAACACCATACCTACTGTGAAGCATGGGGGTGGAAACATCATGCTTTGGGGCTGTTTTTCTGCAAAGGGACCAGGACGACTGATCCGTGTAAAGGAAAGAATGAATGGGGCCATGTATCGTGAGATTTTGAGTGAAAACCTCCTTCCATCAGCAAGGGCATTGAAGATGAAACGTGGCTGGCTCTTTCAGCATGACAATGATCCCAAACACACCGCCCGGGCAACGAAGGAGTGGCTTCGTAAGAAGCATTTCAAGGTCCTGGAGTGGCCTAGCCAGTCTCCAGATCTCAACCCCATAGAAAATCTTTGGAGGGAGTTGAAAGTCCGTGTTGCCCAGCGACAGCCACAAAACATCACTGCTCTAGAGGAGATCTGCATGGAGGAATGGGCCAAAATACCAGCAACAGTGTGTGAAAACCTTGTGAAGACTTACAGAAAACGTTTGACCTGTGTCATTGCCAACAAAGGGTATATAACAAAGTATTGAGAAACTTTTGTTATTGACCAAATACTTATTTTCCACCATAATTTGCAAATAAATTCATTAAAAATCCTACAATGTGATTTTCTGGATTTTTTTTCTCATTTTGTCTGTCATAGTTGACGTGTACCTATGATGAAAATTACAGGCCTCTCTCATCTTTTTAAGTGGGAGAACATGCACAATTGGTGGCTGACTAAATACTTTTTTCCCCCACTGTATATATTGTGATGTACATTTTACATACATTTTATATATACATATTAAATACATTTCGTAATATATGTTGGAATGTATTTAAAATGTATTAAATGTAGATATGACATACAGTTGAAGTCGGAAGTTTACATACACCTTAGCCAAATACATTTCCTGACATTTAATCCTAGTAAAAATTCCCTGTCTTAGGTCAGTTAGGATCACCACTTTATTTTAAGAATGTGAAATGTCAGATTAATAGTGGAGAGAATGATTTATTTAAGCTTTTATTCCTTTCATCACATTCCCAGTGGGTCAGAAGTTTACATACACTCAATTAGTATTTGGTAGCGTTGCCTTTAAATTGTTTAACTTGGGTCAAACGTTTCGGGTAGCCTTCCACAAGCTTCCCACAATAAGTTGGGTGAATTTTGGGCCATTCCTCCTGACAGAGCTGGTGTAACTGAGTCAGGTTTTTAGGCCTCATTGCTCACACACGCTTTTCAGTTCTGCCCACACATTTTCTATAGGATTGAGGTCAGGGTTTTGTGATGGCCACTCCAATACCATGACTTTGTTGTCCTTAAGCCATTTTGCCACAACTTTGGAAGTATGCTTGGGGCCATTGTCCATTTGGAAGACCCATTTGCGACCAAGATTTAACTTCCTGACTGAAGTCTTGAGATGTTGCTCCAATATACCCCCTTTTTCTTTCAAACATAACGATGGTCATTATGGCCAAACAGTAATATTTTTGTTTCATCAGACCAGAGGACATTTCTCCAAAAGGTACAATCTTTGTCCCCATGTGCAGTTGCAAACCGTAGTCTGGCTTTTTTATGGCGGTTTTGGAGCAGTGGCTTCTTCCTTGCTGAGCGGCCTTTCAGATTATGTCGATATAGGACTCGTTTTACTGTGGATATAGATACTTTTGTACCTGTTTCCTCCAGCATCTTCACAAGGTCCTTTGCTGTTGTTCTGGGATTGATTTGCACTTTTCTCACCAAAGTACGTTTATCTCTAGGAGACAGAACGCGTCTCCTTCCTGAGCGGCATGACGGCTGCGTGGTCCCATGGTGTTTATACTTGCGTACTATTGTTTGTACAGATGAACGTACCTTCAGGCGTTTGGAAATTGCTCCCAAGGATGAACCAGACTTGTGGAGGTTTACCATTTTTTTCTGAGGTCTTGGCTGATTTCTTTTGATTTTCCCATGATGTCAAGCAAAGAGGCACTGAGTTTGAAGGTAGGCCTTGAAATACATCCACAGGTACACCTCCAATTGACTCAAATGATGTCAATTAGCCTGTCAGAAGCTTCTAAAGCCATGACATCATTTTCTGGAATTTTCCAAGCTGTTTAAAGGCACAGTCAACTTAGTGTATGTAAACTTCTGACCGACTGGAATTGTGATACAGTGAATTATAAGTGAAATAATCTGTTTGTAAACAATTGTTGGAAAAATTAATTGTGTCATGCATGAAGTAGATGTCCTCACTGACTTGCCAAAACTATAGTTTGTTAACAAGAAATTTGTGGAGTGGTTGAAAAACAAGTTTTAATGACTCCAACCTAAGTGTATGTAAACTTCTGACTTCAACTGTATGTCCAGTAGTATAGGAGGAACAGCCAGGTAACTCAAAGGTGCAACTGCCAATGGTAGACTGTCCTAAAAAACGATTTGGTGTTTTGATTTTATGACTTGCCAACAATACTGGCGTACTATTTACCCATTGAGCGTAACGTATACTGAACAAAAATATAAACGCATGTAAAGTGTGTCCCATGTTTCATGAGCTGAAATAAAACATCCCAGAAATTTTCCATACGCACAAAAAGCTTATTTCTCTCAAATGTTGTGCACAAATTTGTTTACATCCTTGTTAGTGAGCATTTCTCCTTTACCAAGATAATCCATCCACTTGACAGGTGTGGCATATCAAGAAGCTGATTAAAAAGCATGATCATTACACAGGTGCACCTTGTGCTGGGGACAATAAAAGGCCACTCTAAAATGTGCAGATTTGTCACACAACACAATGCCACAGATGTCTCGAGTTTTGAGGGAGCGTGCATTTGGCATGCTGTCTGCAGGAATGTCCAATTTCATTTTAGAGAAATTTGGCAGTACGTCCAACCGGCTTCAAAACTGCAGACCACGTGTAACTACGCCAGCCCAGGACCTCCACATCCGGCTTCTTCATCTGCGGGATCGTCTGCGACCAGCCACCTGGACAGCTGATGAAACTGTGAGTTTGCACAACCAAAGAAGTTCTGCACAAACTGTCAGAAATTGTTTCAGGGAAGCTCATCTGCATGCTCATTGTCCTAACCAGGGTCTTGACCTTACTGCAGTTCGGCGTCGTAACAGACTTCAGTGGGAAGTGTGCTCTTCACAGATTAATCCCGGTTTCAATTGTAGCGGACTGATTGTAGCGTTGTGTAGTTGAGCGGTTTGCTGATGTCAACATTGTGAACAGAGTGCCCCATGGTGGCGGTGGGGTTATGGTATGGGCAGGCATAAGCTACGGACAACGAACACAATTGCATTTTTATCGATGGCAGTTTGAATGCACAGAGATACCGTGACGAGATCCTGAGGCCTATTGTCGTGCCATTCATCTGCCGCCATCACCTCATGCTACAGCATGTAAATGCACAGCCCCATGTTACTAGGATCTGTACAAAATTCCTGGAAGCTTAATAATTTCATACTTACTCATACTAGAAAAAAAATGTTTTCAAAAAAGTACTAGTCCTGTATTAGCGGACCGATATACAGTGCATTCGGAAAGTATTCAGACCCCTTGACTTTTTCCACATTTTGTACAGTTACAGTCTTATTCTAAAATAGATTAAATTGTTTTTTCCCCTTATCAATCTACACACAATACCCCATAATGAGCAAAAACTGGTTTATACATTTATAAAAAATTACAAACTGAAATAAGTATTCAGACCCTTTAATCAGTACTTTGTTGAAGCACCTTTGGCAGCAATTACAGCCTCAAGTCTTCTTGGGTATGATGCTACAAGCTTAGCACACCTGTATTTGGGGAGTTTCTCCCATTCTTCTTGCAGATCCTCTCAAGCTCTGTAAGGTTGGATGGGGAGCATCCTGTTGGAAGGTGAACCTTCGCCCCAGTCTGAGGTCCTGAGCGCTCTGAGGCAGGTTTTCATCAAGGATCTCTCTGTACTTTGCTCTGTTCATCTTTCCCTCGATCTTGCCTAGTCTCCCAGTCCCTACCACTGAAAAACATCCCCACAGCATGATGCTGCCACCACCATGCTTCACCGTAGGGATGGTGCCAGGTTTCCTCCAGACGTGACACTTGGCATTCAGGCCCAGAGAATCTTGTTTCTCTTGGTCTGAGAGTCTTTAGGTGCCTTTTGGCAAACTCAAAGCGGGCTGTCATGTGCCTTTAACTGAGGAGTGGCTTCCGTCTGGCCACTCTACCATAAAGGCCTAATTGGTGGAGTGCTGCAGAGATGGTTGTCCTTCTGGAAGGTTCTCCTGATCTCCACAGAGGAGCTCTGTCAGAGTGACCATCGGATTCTTGGTCACCTCCCTGACCAAGGCCCTTCTCTCCCGATTGCTCAGTTTGGCCGGGCGGCCAGCTCTAGGAAGAATCTTGGTGGTTCCAAACTTCTTCCATTTAAGAATGATGGAGGCCACTGTGTTCTTGGGGAACTTCAATGCTGCAGACATTTTTTGGTACACTTGCCCAGATCTGTGCTTCGACACAATCCTGTCTCAGAGCTCTACGGACATTCTTTCGACCTCATGGCTTGGTTTTTGCTCTGACATGCACTGTCAATTGTGGGACCTTATATAGACAGGTGTGTGCCTTTCCAAATCATGTCCAATCAATTGAATTTACCAAAGGTAGACTCCAATCAAGTTGTAGAAACATCTCAAGGATGATCAATGGAAACAGGATGCACCTGAGCTCAATTTCGAGTCTCATAGCAAAGGGTATGAATACTTATGTAAATAAGTTTTTTTATTTTTTTATTTTTAATACATTTGCAAAAATGTCTAAAAACCTGTTTTTGCTTTGTCATTATGGGGTATTGTGTGTAGATTGATTAGGGGAAAAAATATTTAATCCATTATAGAATAAGGCTGTAACATAACAAAATGTCTGAATACTTTCCGAATGCACTGTAGCCGTCTGTAGCTAAGTCAAAACAAACTCTCTCTCTCTCAAAAAAAAAGCACCCCCACCCCCAAACATCTTCCCGCAGGTATGGTCCCAGTTCTTCCATGGCCTACATACTCCCCAGACATGTGAAGAGGAGTGGGACAACATTCCACTGGCCACAATCAACTCTATGCAAAGGATATGTGTTGCGCTGCATGAGGCAAATGGTGGTCACACCAGATACTTACTGGTTTTCTGATCCACGCCCTTACCTTTGTTTTTAAGGTATCTGTATTCCCAGTCAATTGAAATCCATATATTAGGGCCTAATACATGTATTTCAATTGACTGATTTCCTTATATGAACTGTAACTCAGTAACATTTTGGAAATTGTTGCATGTTGTATTTATATTTTTGTTCAGTGTACATTTTTATTATGAGTACTTTGTTTTTGTTTGTTGTTTATTTCAGCGATGTGAGATCCCTGTATGAACGAAGAGAAAGACAAAGACAACCCCAACATGAACCCTAACTACTTCTACCCATACACATCACTTCAACCGAGCTATGTATCCCACTGCCATCACCCCACAGGTGCAGTGGCACAACAACTACAGTCCCTACCTTCAATCTTTCCCTACCGAGCATCAATTCCGTTTAAACCTGGTCTCCAGGAGCATGAGGAAACCCCAGGGACCTGATCCTAGGGCGTTCCACCACTATCATCAACTTTACCACCTGCCCTGGTGTAACTGTAGACTTACAGTGAGCTCCAAAAGTATTATTTTTGGCTCTGTACTCCAGCACTTTGGATTTCAAATGATACAATGACTGTGAGGTTAAAGTGCAGACTCTTTGAGGGTACTTTCATCCATATCGGGTGAACCGTTTAGAAATTACAGCACTTTTTGTACATAGTCCCCCCATTTTAGGAGACCAAAAGTATAATTAGGTGGTGTGCTACCATGTAGTACTACAATGTTCTGTAATATTAGCATTAACATTAGCAAGTTTGCATAAGGAGAGGGGATTACTTGTTTTATTGTTTGCTTTGCCACTCCTTTTATAAACCCGTCATTTGCCTCTTATTTCTTACTGTATAACCCACGTCATGCATTTAAACCCTCTCATACATAACCCGCTGTCGTTCTAACCCTTGTCTTTCATATATGTCACCTATGATTGATCTCTTTTACTGTATAACCCTCTGTCATATACTGTATTAAAGCCAGTCCAATCTCTCGTATCTCCTCACTCCTCACATTAGACTCTGTCCATCAGCATAGAAATATAAGTACTAGAACACACATTCCCATTCAAGTCACTAACTGGTAACTCTGACTAGTACGACTAGTCATTCTGTGTCTGTCATATGGACCCTGATCTCCTCTGTGTCATCTCCAATACTCCAGGTCCCATGGAACAGGCTCTGGGTCTGAGTCACCTTTCCCAGTGAATGGTCCATCCTATTACTCTAGTTTAGAATGTTCCCTGAACTGCACCATTTACAGTCAAATCTATGTGCTTGAGCACACACCCTGTTTCTCTATATCACTGATGATTTTACTATACATGAACGTTTGACTGTCAATATTAATCCAGTTCACAGTGTAAATAAACATGAATTAGGATGAGATTGTAAAGATTAATGAGACATAGTGTATTCTCTGAAGACACATTTATTAATTTACATGATATGTATAATGATATGTATACATACAAAATACATACCCCAATTACAGACTTTAGCAGTTTATTACATAACAAAGCTGAATTGTAATGTGCTGACTACATGTAATCTACAGAAGGACACAATAATTATTTTATTTGAAACCACAAGTTTGCCATGGAAAGCCAGAGAATCCATATTCCTCATATAAAAGCATAGGTGCTGTCTTGTTATGCTGATAAGCAGTGCCTTGCCAGAAGAACTGAGCCCATAGATGATATCTCCAGTAGCCACCATCTATGGAATTCAGTTCTCAGGGCACAACACCTCTCATTCTCCTCCCATACTGTGTCTTCCTGAGCTTCTCTCTCACTCTCTACGCTTTAGCATTTTTTAAAATCCATTCAAATGGCTGCTGTAACACTTGGCTCAAAATGGTATTTGTTTTTGTTCAAAGTAAATCTGTGACACTTTAGTATGATATATTACGTTACATTAGGTTACATTATGAATGGAATAACAGTCGTACAATATTGTACGAATTATAAGACACATAGTTCCATACTTCTTACCCGGTCCTACAATAGCATATGAAATGGATGATTAATATATCATTCATTTTGGAGGACGTATAGTATTATACGTCTTTCTCTAAGACCAGGTTGCTTGTTGCGTACTCATAACAACGAAGGAGAATTACAAATTACGAGAATAATTTATGTTGGCTGTTAGGGGAACTAACGACAAAGGTTAGGATCATTTACGTTGCAGGTTATATGAATTGGGTTAAATTTAGAATAAGGGTTAGGGGAAGGGTTAGCTAAAATGCTATAATTGTCCCAGAGGCAACTAGAACACGGTACCTTTGGATTTCTCGACGGTCGCGGATTATGCCCACCCGGATTGCTAGATGGTCGCGGATTATGTCCACCCGGATTGCTAGACGGTCACGGATTATGCCCACCCGGATTGCTAGACGGTCGTGGATTATGCCCACCTGGATTGCTAGATGGTCACGGATTATGCCCACCCGTACACCCCTCCCTATTTTTGTTTCTGTCTAAAGTAACTAGACCATTTGTAGGCATCATACGTCTTGGAGGTGCTCAGAAATATGTAAAGTATGTTTTGTATGGCTCTGTGGCCAGGCTGGTTGTGCGAGGTTTGCACTTTTGGGACTATTCAACTAGTCCCATCAGGTAAATTCAATCAAGTGTACCTCAAGTATTTCAATGACAACTAATACTATCCAAAACTATTTTGACCAAGGTATTGAACAATAGCATAGTAAATATTGTATCAATAGCATAGTCTCTAACTTCTGTGTCAACTTCTTTACCACGTTGAAACATCTTTTAAAACCTCAGTAAACGGAACTGGTCTGACTCCTATTCAGAATGAAACCTCTGTACAGCTGAGTGATAAAAGGCAGTGAAACGACGAGCAGTATATCAGTGGAGAGATTGTTCAACCTCTTATCACCCCCAGCTTCACTCTGCGGTGACCTTCCCTATTTCTATAAAAAGCTAAAATGGATGTGAGAAGATGGTGATAGAAGATACCAGCACCTCTTC
This sequence comes from Coregonus clupeaformis, assembly GCF_020615455.1. Taxonomy (NCBI): domain Eukaryota; kingdom Metazoa; phylum Chordata; class Actinopteri; order Salmoniformes; family Salmonidae; genus Coregonus; species Coregonus clupeaformis. Next base: position 40,339,878 of record NC_059192.1, on the reverse strand, counting down.
CTCCTAAGAGTACAACGCTATATGGTTGAGCATGTTCCATCTTCATCTAAGACTGAACGATGAGCCAGTTTGTTAGAGGGGTACACAGTTCCTGATCCTAGATCTGTGCCTAAGGGTTATTCCTACTCTTAACCTTGTCAAAGGATGTTTGAAGGATCCATCTGCAGCAGCCAAGATTCCTGAGAGCGTTTCACAACTTCTGTGATGGCAGTTGGCGGGGAGGAAAGGGAATCGTCTGTGGTGGGCGGATGCAGGGCCTGATTCAGATTGCACGGACAGATACTGTACAGCAGTGGTCAGCCACAAAGAAGCACACACACACACTAACAGATACAGCACTGGTCAAGCCGAGAGATGACTCATCACATAAAACAGTTCCACAGAAACAAGGGGGAGTATTCAGGAAGGTGAAACGTTCAGATAAAAATAAATAGTCGATTCACTATATGAAAGACAATCATACTGTATCTGTACACAATACATATCTATCTTAATGTTCTGTAACGTAGAACCCTTCCATGTACAAGCCCCAGACGTGTGATACAAACACACAATACTCATTTATATTGCTCAGTATATCTTTAAATCCACAATAATATATATGGTTTGCCACTCATCGTCATCTGAACAAATTATATTGCAGGAATATAACCCATTCAAATGACTAGAGTCAATATTGACAGTGTGAGTACAGTTCGAGGAATCTTCAGTGTTATCCCCGGGTGGTTTACAGTGCATTCCTGAGTGGACATACGCACACACAAACACCACACGCAAAATTGCAGTCTTGCCATCAATTAGTTGAACTGAGCAACAACCTGTTGAACTGCCTGGAATTTAACTGGAATAACCTTGCCTGAGACCTGGAGTCTTATGTTAGCTCCCAGAGCTAATGCCTTTAACCCAGTGGGGTTAAACACAGTCAAACCCATTCAGTCATTGACTAGGAACTATTGTTATTCAAAAGTATCAATGGAAAGATATGAATCACAAACATATAGAGTAGACTAAAGCAGGGACAGATCTGGCTACCAGGCAAAGTCTGAGCACAGTAATCTCTAATCAACCTCTAGCATATGTAACCCAGACAGATACGGTTCAATGGCCCCTCATATATCAGATACTCTAACTCCACACAGCCCTTGTAGCCTTTGGGTTTCTGCCATGTTGCTTACATCCATCCAATTCTCACAGAATGTTGAAAGGACAACAAGTGTCCAAGAGTTTAATGGTTAATTTCAGACTAGGCGATTCACACTACTTTGTGTGATACATAATGTTGAATAGTAACAGCTCCACATAATCTCTTATTCCAATACTGAAATTATACTCACACAGATTAAGACATTTGTTACTCAAATACTTACATCAGACTACAGACATTGTCCCATTGCTTAAGTACCACTCAGAAATTATTCATTGTGTATTTCCCAGAAACAATGTTCTGGCTAATTAAAAAACTAAACTCACAATAGTGACCTGGCCCTCAACCAACAAATAGAGGTATCTCCCATTTTGGCATCTGTATGTCCAATTAAAACACCATTGAGGATATTCTGTTTCAGTCCGAAATCCTACTGAAGTTGAGCCCATCCTCCACATTTCTCCGTCCACCAACCTCCACTGATATCCACCTGGACTGTCCAGCCAGGTCCCCACTGTTCCCTGTCCCAGTCACACCACTCACTGTCTGACATTGAGTTGAGACTCACTTAAATACCACTCCCCTCCACACTAGCCTCCCCCTCCTTGTTTTTCTAGCCTTCTCTCTGTACGATAAGCCAGGCAGTCACTTCCCAGTAAGGAAACAGTGGGAGTGAGGCTCACGCCCCCACACACACAATGATTCAACAGAGCTGCTTCTGAGGAACTCCATCAGACCAGCCCTGCCCTCCCTCTCTCCCTCACTTCCCATCAGAAAGCCTGGGAAGAGGCTAGGGGTTGCTTAATAGTCTACAGTGGCTTCCTCTGCTTGTCTTCTCTTTTCTCTCACCTTCATCTCTCTCTTCACTGATCTAAAAACATTGGCAAACAAATAAGCTGAATTCCTATGAGGAATTGTGTTGTCACGTCCTCTCTAGTCAGATGAAGAGGAGACAAGGGTAAGAGAGGAGGAACCCGTGTTAGAGTATTGATATGCCGCCCTAGTCTGGTGGAGGAAACAGGAATTCCCCCTCAGCCTCAGAACAGCTGCTGAGTGTAGGTGAAGAGGCATGCATTGTTTGGTGTCTGTGTGTTTGAGTGAAAAGGAAGTGGATATTTTATGTAGTCACATTTTGCCCTTTTTTAACAAAGAGGCATGCTTCAAGAGTTGGTGGAATACAATTAGGTTTCCACAAAACCACAAATAAAAGTTTTTTTCTCACATGTCAATTGTGGTTATTGCATCATTGATTCTGATTAGTGTGTGTGGAGAGGGGGGTCATCTAGACCAATCTAGAAAAATAACAATGTCTCCACTGTTAGGTCTACACTATGTGCATGATTGAACCGATGATTAGCCTAGCGGTTAGAGAGGCGAGCCAACAACTGGAGGGTTGCCAGTTCGAGTCCCGGGTCTGATGGGAAAAATCTGGAGGGAAGTGAGCTAGCAACCAGACGTTGCCGGTATCAAATCCTAGATGACATTGCCTGCTGTTGTGCCCTCAAACACACAGATACCAACCAATGCATGTTTTCCTGTGCAGCAGCTCCCAGAGTGGCAACCCCCTGCACCTTTCCAAAACCTGTATATGTACAGTGCCTTCAGAAAGTATTCACACCCCTTGTCTTCTTCCACATTTTGTTGTGTTACAGCCTGAATTTCAAATCGATTATTTTGAGATTTTTTGTCACTGGCCTACACACAATACCCCAGAATTTAAAAGTTGAATTATGTTTTTAGAAATGTGTACAAATTAATTACAAAGGAAAAGCTGAAATGTCTTGAGTCAATAAGTATTCAACCCCTTTGTTATGTCAAGCCTAAATAAGTTCAGGAGTAAACATTTGCTTAACAAGTCATAATAAGTTGCATGGACTCACTTTGTGTGCAAGAATAGTGTTTAACATGATTTTTGAATGATTACCTCATCTCTGCACCCCACACATAATCTATAAGGTCCCTCAGTCAAGCAGTGAATTTCAAACACAGATTCAACAACAAAGACCAGGGAGGTTTCCCAATGCCTCGCAAAGAAGAGCACATATTGGTAGATAAAAAAATAAAATATCCCTTTGAGCATGGTGAAGTTATTAATTACACTTTGGATGGTCTATCAATACACCCAGTCACTACAAAGATTCAGGCGTCCTTCCTAACTCAGTTGCCGGAGAGGAAGGAAACCGCTCAGGGATTTCACCATGAGGCCAATTGTGACTTTAAAACAGTTACAGAGCTTAATGACTGTGATGGATCAACAACATTGTAGGTACTCCACAATAGTAACCTAATTGACAGAGTGAAAAGAAGGAAGCCTGTACAGAATAATATCGCAAAACATGCATCGTACTTGCAACAAGGTACTAAAGTAATACTGTAAAGAATGTGGCAAAGCAATTCACTTTTTGTCCTGAATAGTGTTGTTTAGGGCATATCCAATACAACACATTACTGAGTACCACTGTCCATATTGTCAAGCTTAGTGATGTTATGGGTATGCTTGTAATCGTTAAGGACTGGGGAGTTTTCAAGATAAAAAAGAAACGGAATGGAGCTAAGCACAGGCAAAATCCTAGAGGAAAACCTGGTTCAGTCTGCTTTCCACCAGACACTGGGAGATTAATTCAAATCAAATCAAATTTTATTGGCCACATGCGCCGAATACAACAGGTGCATACATTACAGTGAAATGCTTACTTACAGCCCTTAACCAACAGTGCATTTATTTTTAATAAAAAAGTAGAATAAAATAACAAAAAAGCGTTGAGAAAAAAAGAGCAGAAGTAAAATAAAATAACAGTAGGGAGGCTATATATACAGGGGGGTACCGGTGCAGAGTCAATGTGCGGGGGCACCGGCTAGTTGAGGTAGTTGAAGTAATATGTACATGTGGGTAGAGTTAAAGTGATAAATAATTAACAGTGATAAATAATTAATGCATAAATAATTAACAGAGTAGCAGCAGCGTAAAAAGATTGGGTGGGGGGGGGCAGTGCAAATAGTCTGGGTAGCCATGATTAGCTATTCAGGAGTCTTATGGCTTGGGGGTAGAAGCTGTTGAGAAGTCTTTTGGACCTAGACTTGGCACTCCGGTACCGCTTGCCGTGCGGTTGCAGAGAGAACAGTCTATGACTAGGGTGGCTGTAGTCTTTGACAATTTCGAGGGCCTTCCTCTGACACCGCCTGGTATAGAGGTCCTAGATGGCAGGAAGCTTGGCCCCAGTGATGTACTGGGAACATTCACCTTTCAGCAGGACAATAACCTAAAACACAAGGCCAAATCTACACTGGAGTTGCTTACCAAGAAGACAGTGAATGTTCTTGAGTGGCCGAGTTACAGTTGACTTAAATCTACATGCAAATCTATAGCAAGACCTGAAAATGGTTGTCTAGCAATGACCAACAACTCATTTGACAGCGCTTGAAGTCTTTTGAAAATAATAAATGGGCAAATGTTGCACAATCCAGGTGTGGAAAGCTCTTAAGAGACTTACCTGGAAAATACTCACAACTGTAACGACTGCCATAGGTGCTTCTACAAAGTTTCTGGATTTTACTTGCAATACATTTGTTAACATTTCTAAAAAAACATGTTTTCAATTTGTCATTATGGGATAGTGTGTATTTTTAAAAATATTTAATCAATTTTGAATTCAGGCTGTAACACAACAAAAATTGGAAATATGTCAAGGGGTATGAATACTTCCTGAAGGCACTGTACATGTATCTTTCTGATGGCTTTGGGGGAAGTCAAATTTCAGTTGGAATTGACCAATAAAGTGATCTTAATCTTAATGGATGAAACAGGGCACTCGAGGTAGTGTGCAAGTGTCAACGACTGGAACCAATCAGTCATACATAGAGATGAATGCGACACACAACATCATTTAGATGAAAGTGTACTCAAACTATCAGTAAGCGGAAGATGACATATGATAACCATAAAACCCACGTTAATCCTTCTTCCTCGTCATGTTATATTGACAGCCACACATGTGTTACCCGCTTAGGTGGTGCTGCCCTGTTTATTATTCTTCCTAGGAAATCCCCCTTTCTCTCCCACTGGTTTTACATTTTTAGTCATTTAGCAGACGCTCTTATCCAAAACGAACCCACAACCCTGGCGCTGCAAGCGCCATGCTCTACCAACTGAGCTACAGGGGACTTACTGTGCATTTCCCTCCCGTCTCAGTCTGTGTTACAGTATTTCCACAAGCTTTAGATTTCCATGATAAAGCTAAAAGGGGATTCCTCTAGCTATACCAGTATGTCACCATGCTTGACTTCTCGTCAATAGAATCTACCCTGGTTGGTTCCAATTCATAGGTTTACCGTAATAAGTTAAGTGAATCTTTTTGAGTAAAAGTGTCAATCATGATGCGACACTTTACAATATTTATTCGATGACACATCCAATATGGTCACCCTTCTAGAAGATTGCCACATAAAAACAGAAATTTTGATGAGTCTTTATCTTTGATAGATTAGATTGTAACATGATGACATTGCCAAGTCTTTAAAGTTTATACAAAAGAATATGGATAATGGGCAACGAAATGTGAAAAGGTGAATTAGGAGACACAGAGACCACATAAAGCCCCACTGTAAAATAGATGTGCTACACTACAGTGATGCCAGACTCCACTTTCAGACCGTGTCCTTGGGCAGGTGGGATAAGTTGCAATTGACATTTTGTGGCGGACATTAGAAACAAGCCTGGCTTTCATCGTGCTGTTTAAACACTTGGGAATCACATGCAAAGGTCAGTGAGCCCATTTCCTTTCCTTCCCCCCTCCCTACCCCCTGTAAAAAGACCTTTATTGCTTTATTTCCTCTCCACTTTTCTCCTGCACTTCAGTTAGTGGCACTAGCCCTATTCTAATAGTCTATATAGAACGTGAGAGAGGTATGTGAACAAAGGGTAAAGTCGACATGAAACGGTATCTTCTTTTGGGTAGTATATTGCGCCTACTTCAACTACCACTTATGACCCCATAATCAAAAATGATTACAAACTCAGCTTTTCTTTATAGTGTATTTCACAAACATACACATAACAAATGGTAACTGAGCTGAATACATTTTCACATGTTAACATTGAGTACTGTACAGAAACTTGTACAGTATGTACTTGCAAACATAAGAAGCAATGTCCTGTTAAAAACAGACCTGCGCCAAATACATTTGCCGAAATACTTGATTGGCCTAGTTTGCACACTACAATGGAACCAATGGAATAGTGCCATGGTAATGGGATATAGAATATCTGCTCATCGCCTCTATCTTCTTTATCATCAGACTTCTGCTTCTTTCCCTCCATCAGTGCAGCTATCCTGCTGTCCTCTTCAACTGGTGAAGCTTCACAAACTCCTCCTTAATCTGCCTTTTCGTAAATCAAGCACACCTCCAGTATTTGACATACAAGGTTATACCACCAAGGTTACAAAAAGCCAGACTGTCATACCTACTTACTAGACTACAGCAAGTCTTTTTTATATATATATATATATATATATATATATATATATATATATATTTAAATATTCTGTGTCTTTTCATTATCTGTCAAACAATCAAACATACTGTCATTTTAATTATGTGGAAGTCATGTTTCTTTGCAGCATGTCCCAATTGACACACAGGTGGTCTTCTTTATAGGAAAAGGTTTATTTGAAATAGATTGAAAAGAGGGTCGTTAGCACACCTTATGTAGCATAGAAGTTCCAGCTGCATTGAGTAAAAACTAATTTGAAAAATATTTTCTTTTTCAGTTCATTGAAACTGTACACAAAGTAAAAAGTCAAGACTTGTTTGTTGTTTTGAAGTGCATGGCCACAACATGTCTCTGTAGCCCCTGGTCCACGTCCCACAGTTTCTCCATATCAAACACTCCCTTGTCCTCCATAAACTGTTCAAACAGGTGTAACCCACCCCCCACCCCAAAGTAGTGGGCCTTGGTGGCCAGGTAGACCACTCCACCCGGGGCCAACAGTCTGTGGAGGGTGTCGTGAAGAGCTGAGTAGTATGCCGTGTTGTAGATGGTCTCTGAGGTGAAGATGATGTCATATTTAGGGGACAGGTCTTCCTTGAGGACCAGCGCAAGGAACGTTGTCCAGTCACCCGAGAAGAAACGACAGCAGGCCAGCTTTGAGTGCTGGGATGGGTCCAGGGCTTGCCTCTTGGGCGACGGGCTGCCATCCTCTCCCTCTATTTTCTGTTCATTCTTCTTCTCCTCCTCTGACTTTGCCTCTTCCTTCTTTTTCGTCTTGTCCTCTTCTATAATTGTCTCATCATCCTCCTCCTGCTGCCCCCGTTTCTTTCCCTTCCTCCCCTTCTCCTCTTCTTCCTCCTCCCCTTCCAACTGACAGTTGAGCAGTGCGTTAGGCAGTGTGAGCTGTTCTATAACAGTTCTATTATAGTCCTGGAAATGGACCTGACTTGCTCCTCTCTTTAGCGCCAGAAGGCCCAGCAATCCGGCACCACAGCCCAAATCCAGAACCCTCTTCCCCCCGAACGTCTCCCCCTCTCTCTCTAGCAGCTCCAGGAGGTCATAGGTACACTCCCACACCTTTAACCCTCCCTCGTACACCCCAGAGATGAGGTCCGAGCTCTGGGCGGCGGTCCGAGACAGGATCCTCTCGTCGTCATCTCGCTCACTGGCCGTCTGCTCGAACACAGACTCATTCAGGAAGTGGAGGGGTGGAAGCGTTCCTATGGTAACAGTCTCAGAGACAGCATCATTGAGGAGAGAGTGGGGCTCTGCAGGGGGATGGTGTTCAACAGCTGCTTTGACATTTTCTGCTGGAGTGGTGGTGTTGTTGCCGGGCACCTGTTGAATACACACAGGTAAAAGATGCCCATTGTCATGTACAATGCAAAGTACAATCTGCATGCATTCACAAGTGTTGTAACTGTCCTGTCTCCTGGCAGTCAAATACATACACAGCGAAAACATGAATAGAACAGACATAAAAGCATCCTAATGCTTATGCACAATCAAAGATGCCGAATGTCATGAAGGATACAGAATAACACGGACTCCCTCCTGTGGCTGGCTGCACACTGTTCCAGTGTCTGTGTGTTAGAGATGTCGACGAGGAGTATGACGTGTCTCGTCTCTAACGCCCAGGAAGCTCCAATTCAAACTTCCATTACACAGCTCTGCAAACGTTGTCAAAATATGTTCGTTACTCACCAAATATGGCGTTTCGCTGAGCAACTATCTTCATTTACTACCGTTACGGCAGATATGTATTTCCAAAAAAAGTCTAAATAAACATGTACAAGCAACCGAAAAACTGCCTCTTTGGCACCTCCAATGTATTGAGCTGTTGCAGACTTTCGACCTGTGCGTGGCAGTAATGGAGGTGCCGAACAGGAATTGTTTTCAGTTGTTTGTACATTTTTATTTAGAGCTTTTTGGGAAGTACATAGCGAAAGTCGTTATTAGCGCAACTCCATAGCTAAACTCCATATTTGGTGAGCATCGAAGGTATTTTGACATAACGCTTGCAGCGCTGTCTAATGGGAGTTTGAATTAGAGAACGACCGATAAATCGGCAGAGACGATATATCGGGCTGATGTTGGCCTTTTCTAGTCTATCGGCCCTTCTCTATCGGCTTTGCTGATATTCCCGCTAAATAGCAAAGCTGCCGCTATGCTAGCCGCCACTCACGCCTGAGCCACGAGCACTGCACAACGCAGAGGAATGTCTAGCTGGGAAAATCAGCAGCAAGCTAGCTCATTTTCCAACAGAAATGTGCAGTATTGCGAAATGGATGAATTGACAGTAAACAAAACGTAACTCCTGTTGCAAATATTAGTTGAGTTAATTCACTAATAATAAGGCTCACGTCGACGTGCCCGGACATGCATACAATAAGCAAGCTAGCTAAGCAGATAGCTCTGTGAATTGTTAACAAAGATTATGATAACTAATCCTTTCATCTGTGGTGATAGCTAGCTACAGTGGATATAAAAAGTCTACACACCCCCGTTAATATGCCAGGTTTATGTGATGTAAAAGAACGAGACGAAAATAAATCTTGTCAGAACTTTTTTCCACGGTTAATGTGACCTATAATGTGAACAATTCAATTGAAAAACAAACTGAAATCTTTGAGGGGGAAAAATGAAAAATAAAAACCTTACAATAACCTGGTTGCATAAGTGTGCACACCCTCTTATAAATGGGGATGTGGCTGTGTTCAGAATTATCCAATCACATTCAAACTCATGTTACATAGAAGTCATTACACACCTGCCATCATTTACAATGACTCTGATTACTCACAAATAAAGTTCAGCTGTTCTAGTAGGACTTTCCTAAAATGTTCTTAGTTGCATCTCAGCGCAAAAGCCATGGTCCGCAGAGAGCTTCCAAAGCATCAGAGGGATTTCATTGTTGAAAGATATCAGTCAGGAGAAGGGTACAAAATAATTTCCAAAGCATTACATATACCATGGAACACAGTGAAGACATCATCAAGTGGAGAAAATATGGCACAAAAGAGACATTACCAAGAACTGGACGTCCCTCCAAAATTTATGAAAAGACGAGAAGAAAACTGGTCAGGGAGGCTTCCAAGAGGCCTACAGCAACATTAAAGGAGCTGCATGAATTTCTGGCAAGTACTGGCTGTGTGCTACATGTGACAACAATCTCCCGTATTCTTCATATGAATGGGCTATGGGGTAGGGTGGCAAGATGGAAGCCTTTTCTTACAAAGAAAAACATCTAAGCCCGGCTGAAGTTTGCAAAAACAAACATCAAGTCCCCCAAAAGCACGTGGGGAAATGTGTTATGGTCTGATGAAACCAAGGTTGACATTTTTGGCCATAATTCCAAAAGGTATGTTTGGCGCATAAACAACACTGCACATCACCCAAACACCATACCCACAGTGAAGCATGGTGGTGGCAGCATCATGCTTTGGGGCTGTTTTTCTTCAGCTGGAACCTGGGTCTTAGTCAGGGTGGAGGGAATTATGAACAGTTCCAAATACCAGGTAATTTTGGCACAAAACCTTCAGGTGTCCGTTAGAAAACTGAAGATGAAGAGGAAGTTCATCTTTCAGCACGACAATGACACAAAGCACACATCCAAATCTACAAAAGCATGGCTTCACCAGAAGAAGATTAACATTTTGGAATGGCCCAGCCAGAGCCCAGACCTGAATCCAATTGAACATCTCTGGGGTGATCTGAAGAGGGCTGTGCACAGGAGATGTCCTCGCAATCTGACAGATTTTGAGCACTTTTGCAAAGAAGAGTGGGCAAATATTGCCATGTGAAGATGTGCCATGCTAATAGACTCCTAACCAAAAAGACTGAGTGCTGTAATAAAATCAAAAGGTGCTTCAACAAAGTATTAGTTTAAGGGTGTGCACACTTATGCAACCAGGTTATTGTGAGTTTTTTATTTTCCCCCTCAAAGATTTCAGTTTGTTTTTCAATTGAATTGTCCACGTTATAGGTCCCATTAACAGTGGGAAAAGTTCTGACATGATTTAACCTGGCATTTTAACAGGGGTGTGTAGACTTTTTATATCCACTGTATATATTTATCGTATCCGTAAATTGACAGTTGACAGTCGGAGAAGATGATTGTCTTAATAGGGAAAGGAGGAAGCGTTTTAAAATGCCAAAATAAAAAAAGGTTGGCAATAGGTTTAGCTACAGTGCCTTCACTGTATTCACACCCTTTAACGTTTTCCACATTGTTCTGTTACAAAGTTGGATTAAAATGGATTTGTCCTTTTTTTGTCAATGATCTACACAAAATACTCTAATGTCAACGTGGAAGAAAAATGTGTACAAAATTTGAAAAATAAAACACTAATATAACTCGGCCACCCAAGAACATTCACGGTCTTCTTGGTAAGCAACTCCAGTGTAGATTTGGCCTTGTGTTTTAGGTTATTGTCCTGCTGAAAGGTCAATTAATCTCCTACTGTCTGTTGGAAAGCAGACTGAAGCAGGTTTTCCTCTAGGATTTTGCTTAGCTGAATTCAGTTTCTTTTTTATCCTGAAAAACTCCCTAGTCCTTAACGATAACAACCATACCCATAACATGATGCAGCCACCACTATGCTTGAAAATATGGAGAGCGGTACTCCGTAATGTTTTGTTTTGCCCCAAACAAATGCTTTGTATTCAGGACAAAAAGTGAATTGCTTTGCCACATTATTTTGCAATATTACTTTAGTGGCTTGTTGCAAACAGGATGCACGTTTTGGAATATTTTTATTCTGTACAGGCTTCCTTCTTTTCACTCTGTCAATTAGGTTAGTATTGTGGAGTAACTACAATGTTGTTGATCCATCCTCAGTTTTCGATCACAGCCATTAAAATCTGTAACTGTTTTAAAGTCACCATTGGCCTCGGTGAAATCCCTGAGCGGATTCCTTCCTCTCCGACAACTGAATTAGGAAGGACTTATCTTTGCATTGACTGGGTGTATGCATACACCATCCAAAGTGTAATTAATAACTTCACCATGCGCAAAGGGATATTCAGTGTCTGCTTTTTTACCAATAGGTGCCCTTCTTTGTGATGCATTGGAAAACCTCCCTGGTCTTTGTGGTTTAATCGGTTTGAAATTCACTGCTAGATTTGAGGGACCTTACAGATCATTGTATGTGTGGGGTACAGGGATGAGGTAGTCATTAAAAAATCATGTTCAACACCATTATTGCACACAGAGCGATTCCATGCAACTTATGTGACTTGTTGAGCAAATATTTACTCCTGAACTTATTTAGGCTTGCCATAACAAAGGGGTTGAATACTTAATGACAAGACATTTCAGCTTTTCATTTTAATTCATTTGCAAACATTTAGAAAAACATAATTCCAGTTTGACATTATGAGGTATTGTGTGTAGGCCAGTGACTAACAAATTCGAAATTCATTTCATTTTTAAATTCAGTCTGTAACACAACAAAACGTGGAAAATGTCAAGGGATGTGAAAACTTTCTGAAGGCACTGTACCTAATAATCTTCCTGCATGTTTATGGACCAAGAAAGCTGTAGATCAGCACATGTGTGCGTTCTCACTTCTCAAACTATGGGCAGATTTGAGTCAGACAGACAGTGCATCATAGCTTCATATTTTTTCCTACCCTCGCTCTCCTTGTTAGATATTATTCACATTTATGGCTTGGTAGCAAATGTCGCTTTGGATAAAAGCGTCTGCTAAATGGCATATTATATTTATCATTGACATCTCTAAAGGGCTGTCCACACCAAGGACAATAACTATTAAGATAAAAATGTTTTCTAATTCAAGTGAACAGGAGCGTTCACACCACAAAAATGTAATTTTTTGGAGTTGGTATAATTGTTTTGATTTATCAGGGGGTGATGCAGGATACTCAGCACCCCTACTTCCTGCAGGTATGTGATCAAGGGCTACTTATTAATAGGCCTACAGCATACAGTAGGATGCGTTGATCAGTTGATTTACAGGTATACTGCAGAACGATAAACGATCCGCTGGTGAGGATACTCGCCAAAGTTTATAGTTATGTTGCTATAATTTATCGTTATAGTTATCGTCCTTGGTGTGGATGGCCCTTAACGCAGATACTGGGTCAGCTGCACACCATCCCTTTAAAAAAGAATATAAAGCCAAGGTTACTTCTATTTCATAAAAAAAGTTCCATTTATTTAGCAGGAATTCTGCTCTTGGGTAAAAGCCCAAAAAGCCTGGGGAATTATTTGGGACCGCTCAGAACTGACGTTAGTGGCTCGAGCTAGCTAGCTCTGTTACTCACAGGTTTGACTGCATAGTCCTGCTTTCCAGTTTGTGGTTGTCTTTCTTCACCTTGTTGCCCCTTTGTCGTTAACTGCACATCGAAGTTGAAACTGAACGACATAGTTCTGACGAAGCAGTGTATCTAACTACCGTAGCTAGCAAAGGCAGGGAATCGGTTCAGCATGAACTACACGCGGAGTGGAAAGAAAAGGACTTAGCTAAATACCCAGAATACCTTGCAGCACTGAGTCTGCGCAGTAAAGGAGAAGCGTTTGTGCTAAACGAAGCTCGCGCCAGTGTATCTCTCTTTCAATTATTCGCCTCCGGATTATTAAAACCTTCTTCAAATCGGTATAATGGACAGAGATAACACATTTATCGCGGGTGCCGTGCGATCCTAAAAAAGTGAGTAAATACATTCAGTGTATTTGTGCAATGGTAGCTAGAAAGCAGCATAAAACGCTATGTTACTGGTAGCTCATGACACTGCTGGTCAGTGCCAGTGGTCCTTTCATTTCAACTGATGATCTTTTGCAGACAGGGCGGTGAGGAAGAGAGAAGGTTGAGGAAGATGTCAGCGTTTAAATTGATATGAATGTATGCATATTATTGTTTAGTTATCTTTATAAACAGCCTTCAGTCCGTCGTCATAAACATATAACATTGTATCACAAAAAAGCTTGATTCTTTCTATGGCACTGGCAGATGGTTTAATAAAGAGGGGGATTAGGTGGTGGGCCATAAACTATCTGCTTTAGTTTTCGAGATGATCGATCACTGTCGAGGGAGGAGCTGGTTATTACATATTGTGTATATTTATTTCGGCCGAACACATTTCCGTTTGTTGGCAATGTCAATTATTGCATTTCCCCCCCAAAATACTTACTTTTATGTTCACTAGCTGGAGGAAAAGGGTGCAACTGCGGTTCCTGCATTTGGGCATTCCTGCATCTGCAGGAACCCCTCTTTATACTTATATTGGTCCATTTTTAAGCTAGGACTCCGGTACACAGGCGGGGGGCGCTTTAGTACAGTAGGTGGCGGTAATGCACCATACCATTGCCGATAAACCCCACAGAAGAAGAGGCGTGGTCAAAAGGGAAGAGGCCACACTTCTTAAACCCTTCCACCACATAGGCATGTCCTTGCAGCTCTGGTACGGGTAGCGGAATACTCTGGCAAATTCTTTAAAGGGCCAAAGTATGCCACGTCCAGTGGCTGCAGGACATGGGTGCAGTGTGGTGGAAGACAAAGAAGTATAACCCCTTCCCATCTAGTTCCAAGATGGCGTAGCAGTGCGCTCGTGTTCTCTGTTGGTGTCCGTGTAAATTGCCTGTTTTTTGTATTTTTGTTGTTGTATTTTACGTATATATTTCCCTATCACACTTTTCATCCTTCTACTAAATATACTTTCCTGCAACCCGCCTCACTCACTCAATATGGAACGGATTCTATTATTTACTCACCTTTTATCTAGAATCTCCAGCTGAAACTAGCTAGCCAGCTAACTAGCTACTTGCTATTAGCCACCGTTAGCGGTTTTCACACAGAACATCTGATTTTCTGCTGGAATAACTGAATCACTGGACCTTAACACTGGATCGCAACTAGCTAGCCGCAACCGAATGGATGTTGCTGTAGGCTAATCACCTCTGCCCCCGAAGCAAGCACCAGTTAGCCTTGAGCTAGCCTCGAGCCAGGCCCATATCCCGGCTATCTACCTCTTTGTCTACCGGACGGGAGTAGCCAGCTACCTAGCTACTTGCTATTAGCCACCGTTAGCGTTTTTTCACCATTGTCCGTGGCCTGCACTACCTACCAGCCAGCTCTAGCCTGGACTATTATCGGCCAGTTTGCACTGTCTGCACAGCGCGTTATCGACCCAGAACATATTGGATTTTCTGCCGGAATCACTGAATCACTGGACCTTTAACACCGGATCATCGCAACTAGCTAGCTGCAACCAAATGGATGTTGTTGTTGGCTAATCAGCCTTGAGCTAGCCTCGAGTCAGGCACATCTCCCGGCTATCTACCTCTCTGTCAACCGGACGGGACCTCCTAGAGTAGACACGGAGCCCCGCCGATCCATCATGACTGGTCTGCCGACGTAATCGTCTGTGGTTTCAACAGGCTTCCCGTTGCGACGACCACGAAGATCCATCTGCTAGCCCTGGCCCGCTAGCACATGCAAACAACAGCCGTGCTTCCTGCTCGCTGTGCTGTAGCACCAATTCGAACTGCTCTCTGACTCACATATTGCTGTTCACTGGACCTTATGATCACTCAGCTGCACAGCTGATGCCTGCTGGACTGTTCCTATACACGGTACCCTGTCCTGTTTATCTGTTTAGCCTCAGCCCAAACTTTCATTGCCATTACCAGCTGTTTTCTTAGCTCTCTCTAATAACACCTGTGATTGCTTTATGCCTCTCTCCCATGTCAATATGCCTTGACTATTGCTGTTCCAGTTAGTTTTTGTTATACAATTTCACTGTAGAACCCCAAGTCCCTCTCAAACTGCCTCAAATAGCTCCTTTGTTCCACCCCCCATACACGCCGAGACCGGCTCAATCGGTGCCTCCAGTGATGCTATCTCTTTCATTGTTACCCAACGCTTAGGTTTACCTCCACTGTACTCATATCCTTCCAAATGGCATATTATTATTATTATTATTATTATTATTATTATTATATCCTTGTCTGTACATAATGCCCTGAATCTATTCTACAACGCCTGGAAATCTGCCCCCTTTATTCTCTGTACCCAACGCACTAGAAGACCAGTTCTTAAAGCATTTAGCCATATCCTTATTCTAGTCTTCCTCTGGTGATGTAGAGGATAACCCAGGCCCTGCAGCCCCCAGTATCACTCCTACTCCCCAGGAGCTATCATTTGTTGACTTCTGTAACCATAAAAGCCTTGGTTTTCTGCACATTAACATCAGAAGCCTCCTTCCTAAGTTTGAGTTATTCACTGCGTTAGCAGACTCCGCCAACCCTGATGTTCTAGCAGTGTCTGAATCCTGGCTTAGGAAGGCCACCAAAAATTCAGAAATGTCCATCCCCAACTACAACATTTTCCGTCTAGATAGAACTGCCAAATGGGGTGGAGTTGCAATCTACTGTAGAGAGAGCCTGCAGAGCTCTATCATACTATCCAGGTCTGTGCCCAAACAGTTTGAGCTCCTACTTCTAAAAATCCACCTTTCCAGAAATAAGTCTCTCACTGTTGCTGCTTGCTACAGACCCCCCTCAGCCCCCAGCTGTGCCCTGGACACCATATGTGAATTGGTTGCCCCCATCTATCCTCAGAGTTCGTACTGCTTGGTGACCTAAACTGGGATATGCTTAACACCCCGGCCATCCTACAATCCAAACTAGATGCCCTCAATCTCACACAAATTATCAAGGAACCTACCAGGTACAACCCTAAATCCGTAAACATGGGCACCCTCATAGATATCATCCTGACTAACTTACCCTCTAAATACACCTCCGCTGTCTTCAACCAGGATCTCAGCGATCACTGCCTTATTGCCTGCGTCCATAACGGGTCCGCGGTCAAACAACCACCCCTCATCACTGTCAAACGCTCCCTAAAGCACTTTAGCGAGTAGGCCTTCCTAATTGACCTGTCCAGGTATCCTGGATGGATATCGATCTCATTCCGTCAGTAGAAGATGGCTGGTTGTTCTTTAAAAGTGCTTTCCTCTCAATCTTAAATAAGCATGCCCCATTCAAAAAAATTCAGAACTAAGAACAGATATGTTCCCTGGTTCTCCTCAGACATGACTGCCCTTGACCAGCATAAAAACATCCTGTGGCGTACTGCATTAGCATCGAATAGCCCCCGCGATATGCAACTTTTCAGGGAAGTTAGGAACCAATATACACAAGCAGTTAGGAAAGCAAAGGCTAGCTTTTTCAAACAGAAATTTGCATCCTGTAGCACTAACTCCAAAAAGTTTTGGGACACTGTAAAGTCCATGGAGAATAAGAGCACCTCCTCCCAGCTGCCCATTGCACTGAGGCTAGGAAACACTATCACCACCGATAAATCTACAATAATCGAGAATTTCAACAAGCATTTTGCTATGGCTGGCCATGCTTTCCACCTGGCTACCACTACCCCGGCCACCAGCTTTGCACCCTTCGCTGCAATATCCATCCTGCCCTGCCTTTCGTAAAGTTTTTGATAGCCAAGTTAACAAACAGATCACCAACCATTTCGAATCACACTGTACCTTCTCCGCTATGCAATCCGGTTTCCGAGCTGGTCATGGGTGCACCTCAGCCACGCTCAAGGTCCTAAACGATATTATAACCGCAATCAATAATAGACAGTACTGTGCAGCCGTCTTCATCGACCTGGCCAAGGCTTTCGACTCTGTCAACCACCGCATTCTTATTGGCCGACTAAATAGCCTTGGTTTCTCAAATGACTACCTCGCCTGGTTCACCAACTACATCTCAGATAGAGTTCATTGTGTCAAATCGGAGGGCCTGTTGTCTGGACCTATGGCAGTCTCTATGGGGGTGCCACAGGGTTCAATTCTTGGGCCGACTCTTTTCTCTGTGTATATCAATGATGTCGCTCTTGCTGCGGGTGACTCTCAGATCCACCTCTACGCAGATGACACCATTTTGTATATATCTGGCCCTTCATTGGACACTGTGTTAACAAACCTCCAAACGAGCTTCAATGCTATACAACACTCCTTCCGTAGCCTCCAACTGCTCTTAAACACTAGTAAAACTAAATGCATGCTCTTCAATCGAACGCTGCTGGCACCCGCCCACCCGACCAGAATCACTACTCTCGACGGGTCTGACCTAGAGAATGTGGACCACTATAAATACCTAGGTGTCTGGTTAAACTGTAAACTCTCCTTCCAGACACACATTAAGCATCTCCAATCCAAAGTTAAATCTAGAATCGGCTTCCTATTTCGCAACAAAGCCTCCTTCACTCATGCTGCCAAACATGCCCTCGTAAAACGAACTATCCTACCGATCCTTGACTTCGGCGATGTCATTTACAAAATAGCCTCCAACACTCTACTCAGCGAATTGGATGTAGTCTATCACAGTGCCATCCGTTTTGTCACCAAAGCCCCATATACTACCCACCATTGTGACCTGTACGCTCTTGTCGGCTGGTCCTCACTACATATTCGTCGCCAAACCCACTTGCTCCAGGCCATCTATAAATCACTGCTAGGCAAATCCCCGCCTTATCTTAGCTCATTGGTCACCATAGCAGCTCCCACCCGTAGTATGCGCTCCAGCAGGTATATCTCACTGGTCATCCCCAAAGCCAACACCTCCATTGGCCGCCATTCCTTCCAGTTCTCTGCTGCCAATGACTGGAACGAACTGCAAAAATCTCTGAAGCTGGAGACTCTTATCTCCCTCACTAACTTTAAGCATCAGTTGTCAGAGCACCTTACCGATCACTGCACCTGTACACAGCCCATCTGAAATTAGCCCACCCAACTACCTTATCCCCATATTGTTATTTATTTTGCTCATTTGCACCCCAGTATCTCTATTTGCACATAATCTCTTGCACATGTATCGTTCCAGTGTTAATACTAATTGTAATTATTTTGCACGATGGCCTATTTATTGCCCTCCCCCCATACACGCCGAGACCGGCTCAATTGGTGCCTCCAGTGATGCTATCTCTTTCATTGTTACCCAACGCTTAGGTTTACCTCAACTGTACTCATATCCTTCCATATCCTTTTCTGTACATAATGCCCTGAATCTTTTCTACAACGCCCGGAAATCTGCCCCCTTTATTCTCTGTACCCAACGCACTAGAAGACCAGTTCAAAAAAGCCTTTAGTCGTATCCTTATTCTACTCCTCCTCTGTTCCTCTGGTGATGTAGAGGCTAACCCAGGCCCTGCAGCCCCCAGTATCACTCCTACTCCCCAGGAGCTATCATTTGTTGACTTCTGTAACCGTAAAAGCCTTGGGTTTCTGCACGTAAATATCAGAAGCCTCCTTCCTAAGTTTGAGTTATTCACTGCGTTAGCACACTCCGCCAACCCTGATGTTCTAGCAGTGTCTGAATCCTGGCTTAGGAAGGCCACCAACAATTCTGAAATTTCCATCCCCAACTATAACATTTTCCGTCTAGATAGAACTGCCAAAGGGGGTGGAGTTAGCCTGCAGACCTCTATCATACTATCCAGGTCTGTGCCCAAACAGTTTGAGCTCCTACTTCTAAAAATCCACCTTTCCAGAAATAAATCTCTCACTGTTGCCGCTTGCTACAGACCCCCCTCAGCCCCCAGCTGTGCCCTGGACATATGTGAATTGATTGCCCCCCATCTATCCTCAGAGTTCGTACTGCTTGGTGACTTAAATTGGGATATGCTTAACACCCCGGCCATCCTACAATCTAAACTAGATGCCCTCAATCTCACACAAATTATCAACGAACCTACCAGTTACAACCCTAAATCTGTAAACATGGGTACCCTCATAGATATCATCCTGACTAACTTACCCTCTAAATACACCTCTGCTGTCTTCAACCAGGATCTCAGCGATCACTGCCTTATTGCCTGCGTCCGTAACGGGTCCGCGGTCAAACGACCACCCCTCATCACTGTCAAACGCTCCCTAAAACACTTCAGTGAGCAGGCAAAGCCTCCTTCACTCATGCTGCCAAACATGCCCTCGTAAAACTGACTATCCTACCGATCCTTGACTTCGGCGATGTCATTTACAAAATAGCCTCCAACACTCTACTCAGCAAATTGGATGTAGTCTATCACAGTGCCATCCCTTTTGTCTCCAAAGCCCCATATACTACCCACCACTGTGACCTGTACGCTCTTGTTGGCTGGTCTTCACTACATATTCATCGCCAAACCCACTGGCTCCAGGCCATCTATAAATCACTGCTAGGCAAATCCCTGCCTTATCTTAGCTCATTGGTCACCATAGCAACACCCACCCGTAGTATGCGCTCCAGCAGGTATATCTCACTGGTCATCCCCAAAGCCAACACCTCCATTGGCCGCCATTCCTTCCAGTTCTCTGCTGCCAATGACTGGAACGAACTGCAAAAATCTCTGAAGCTGGAGACTCTTATCTCCCTCACTAACTTTAAGCATCAGTTGTCAGAGCACCTTACCGATCACTGCACCTGTACACAGCCCATCTGAAATTAGCCCGCCCAACTACCTCATCCCTATATTGTTATTTATTTTGCTCATTTGTACCCCAGTATCTCTATTTGCACATAATCTCTTGCACCTCTATCATTCCAGTGTTAATACTAATTGTAATTATTTTGCACTATAGCCTATTTATTGCCTTACCTCCATAACTTGCTACATTTGCACACACTGTATATATATTTTGTTGTATTTTTGACTTTATGTTTTGTTTTACCCCATATGTAACTCTGTGTTGTTGTTTTTATCGCACTGCTTTGCTTTATCTTGGCCAGGTCGCAGTTGTAAATGAGAACTTGTTCTCAACTGGCTTACCTGGTAAAATAAAGGTGAAAAAATATATAAAAAAATAAAGTGCCGCCGCGAGCACCTCTGGGTCCATGTGGCTCTTGTGCCCATCGAAGAGGAGAAAGAGAGGGCGCTCCTTTTCTCTCTTTGCGTATTCTGACATTGAACTTAAGCATGAGAATGGCATCCTTAAAAAAAAAGTACAGCGTGCTATTCACCCGCTATTCGTTTTGGGGTGGACTAAATGAAGGTATGGCGGAGGTGTGTCTACAGATACACTGTATTCTGACCTTGACTTAATGCCACCACCTTTACGCACGAGGAAACCATGAATAAGGCCTAGCGATCCTACCGGTTCCAAGTGAAAAAATCATCTACTTTGTTTTATCTAATAGAAATAACACCATTCTTCATGCACTGTAAATTACAACAGCTAGGTAAATGAGTAATCTGTTTGGATAAGGGAATTGTAAATACAATTACAGTTGTTTTAGATCTATTTTACCTTATAATCGCCAGAGACAAATATGAAACCATTCATATGGCAGCAAACTAAAGCATAACATGTAAAGTTTATGAAATTCTGTGCCATTATGCAGAATTGAAATTGTACAGCCTTTTAACTTGCAGGGATGGGCACTCTCAAATGTCTTAATTATAGGCTACCCCGACTTTCTATGTTTCCTACTTCTATCATGTTAAATATTAGCCACTATCAGTATCGACCGTCAGTAGGCCTAATAACCACACATATTCAACTGCCAATTTACTGTTAGTTCCCTTCAGTTGGTATAGCCTACATTATCATTCCATTTAATTACTTTGTTTCGTTGACCTTAATTTGCTTCCTCTGTAAACGCTGTCACTGATGTGTGGTTGTTGCTGAGGATCATTAGTAACGGTTGATAATATAAAAAAAGACATTTAGGCTAATTAAATCGTTATGGAGCGGAGTGCAGACCAAGCCATAAGAATTTGAACCCGACGCATGGCGCAATACTTGGCCGTGTCATCACACAGTTCCATGGTTAGTGCAGGCAATAGACGAGGGTATAGCCTACTATTGTACACTATTTTTCCTATTATAATTCTACGTACACTAATCTTCCAACATTACCATGGGTTGAAGAACTGTATGTGGCAATTTTCAGAATGAATCAAACCACCGTTTTCTTTCTTTCATGCGTAAAGGCTCTCCAACCCATTTTTTTTGAGTGCCTAGGGTTCAGCCTAGCTAAAGATATTATTGTTATACATTTGCGGGGATGACATCTGGAGATCCAAGCTATAGGCTTGGGTAGCGCCGAACCTACTGAGTTGATTTATGCGCAATATAATGTTTTAATTATACAGTGCATTCGGAACGTATTCTAACCCCTTTACTTTTTCCACATTTTGTTACGTTACAGCCTTATTGTAAAATTGATTAAATTAATTGTGTTCCTTATCAATGTACACACAATACCCCATAATGACAAAGCGAAAACCGGTTTTTAGAGATTTTTGCAAATTAATTGAAAGTAAAAAACAAATACCTCATTTACATAAGTATTCAGACCCTTTGCTATGAGACTCGAAATTGAGCTCAGGTGCATCCGGTTTCCATTGATCATCCTTGAGATGTTTCTACAACTTGATTGGAGGTCACCTGTAGTCAATTCAATTGATTGGACATGATTTGGAAAGACCTGTCAATATAAGGTCCCACTGTTGACATTACATGTCAGAGCAAAAACCAAGCTAGAGGTTGAAGGAATTGTCCTTAGAGCTCCGAGACAGGATTGTGTCGAGGCACAGATCTTGGGAAGGGTACTAAAACATGTCTGCAGCATTGAAGATCCGCAAGAACACAGTGGCCTCCATCATTCTTAAATGGAAGAAGTTTGGAACCACCAAGACTCTTCCTAGAGCTGGCCGCCCGGCCAAACTGAGCAATCAGGGGAGAAGGGCCTTGGTCAGGGAGGTGACCAAGAACCTGATGGTCACTCTGACAGAGCTCCAGAGTTCCTCTGTGGAGATGGGAGAACCTTCCAGAAGGACAACCATCTCTGCAGCACTCCACCAATCAGGCCTTTATGGTAGAGGGGCCAGACGGAAGCACCTCCTCAGTAAAAGGCACATGACAGCCCACTTGGAGTTTTCCAAAAGGCACCTAAAGGACTCTCAGACCATGAGAAACAAGATTATCTGGTCTGATGAAACCAATATTGAACTCTTTGGCCTGAATGCAAAGCGTCACGTCTGGAGGAAACCTGGCACCATCCCTACGGTGAAGCATGGTGGTGGCAGTATCATGCTGTGGGGATATTTTCAACGGCAGGGACTGGGAGACTAGTCAGGATCGAGGGAAAGATGAGCGGAGCAAGGTATAGAGAGATCCTTGATGAAACCTGCTCCAGAGCGGTTCACCTTCCAACAGGACAACGCTGGAGTGGCTTCGGGACAATTCTCTGAATGTCCTTGAGTGGCCCAGCCAGAGCCCAGACTTGAACCCGATCTAACATCTCTGGAGAGACCTGAAAATAGCTGTGCAGTGACGCTCCCCACGGGGGGCCAGTATGACAAATGTATGCACTCACTAACTGTAAGTCGCTCTGGATAAGAGCATCTGCTGAATTACTTAAATGTAATGTAATAACCTGACAGAGCTTGAGAGGATCTACAGAGAAGAAAGGGAGAAACTCCCCAAATACAGGTGGGCCAAGCTTGTAGTGTCATACCCAGGAAGACTCAAGGCTGTAATCGCTGCCAAAGGTGCTTAACAAAGTACTGAGTAAAGGGTCTGAATACTTATGTAAATGTGATATTTCAGATTTTTTATAAATGTGCAAAAAAATGAATACTGTTTTTGCTTTGTCATTATTTGGTATTGTGTGTAGATTGATAAGGGGGCAAAAAAACTATTTAATCAATTAAGGCTGCGGTTGTGAGGCAGGTTGGACGTACTGCCAAATTCTCTAAAATGACGTTGGAGGCAGCTTATGGTAGAGAAATTAAAATTAAATTCACTGGCAACAGCTCTGGTGGATATTCCTGCAGTCAGCATTTTTAAAAAAAAATTATTTCACCTTTATTTAACCAGGTAAGCCAGTTGAGAACAAGTTCTCATTTACAACTGCGACCTGGCCAAGATAAAGCAAAGCAGTGCGATAAAAACAACACAGAGTTACATATGGGGTAAAAAAAACATAAAGTCAAAAATACAACAGAAAATATATATACAGTGGTGCAAATGTAGCAAGTTATGGAGGTAAAGCAATAAATAGGCTATAGTGCAAAATAATTACAATAGTATTAACACTGGAATGCTAGATGTGCAAGAGATTATGTGCAAATATAGATACTGGGGTGCAAAAGAGCAAAATAAATAACAATATAGGGATGAGGTAGTTGGGTGGGCTAATTTCAGATGGGCTGTGTACAGGTGCAGTGATCGGTAAGGTGCTCTGACAACTGATGGTTAAAGTTAGTGAGGGAGATAAGAGTCTCCAGCTTCAGAGATTTTTGCAATTCGTTCCAGTCATTGGCAGCAGAGAACTGGAAGGAATGGCGGCCAAAGGAGGTGTTGGCTTTGGGAATGACCAGTGAGATATACCTGCTGGAGCGCAGACTACGGGTGGGTGCTGCTATGGTGACCAATGAGCTAAGATAAGGCGGGGATTTGCCTAGCAGTGATTTATAGATGGCCTGGAGCCAGTGGGTTTGACGACGAACATGTAGTGAGGACCAGCCAACAAGAGCGTACAGGTCACAGTGGTGGGTAGTGTATGGGGCTTTGGAGACAAAACGGATGGCACTGTGATAGACTACATCCAGTTTGCTGAGTAGAGTGTTGGAGGCTATTTTGTAAATGACATCGCCGAAGTCAAGGATCGGTAGGATAGTCAGTTTTACGAGGGCATGTTTGGCAGCATGAGTGAAGGAGGCTTTGTTGCGAAATAGGAAGCCGATTCTAGATTTAACTTTGGATTGGAGATTCTTAATGTGAGTCTGGAAGGAGAGTTTACAGTCTAACCAGACACCTAGGTATGTGTAGTTGTCCACATACTCTAGGTCAGACCCGTCGAGAGTGGTGATTCTAGTCGGGTGGGCGGGTGCCAGCAGCGTTCGATTGAAAAGCATGCATTTAGTTTTACTAGTGTTTAAGAGCAGTTGGAGGCTACTGAAGGAGTGTTGTATGGCATTGAAGCTTGTTTGGAGGTTTGTTAACACAGTGTCCAATGAAGGGCCAGATGTATACAAAATGGTGTCGTCTGCGTAGAGGTGGATCTGAGAGTCACCAGCAGCAAGAGCGACATCATTGATATACACAGAGAAAAGTGTCGGCCCAAGAATTGAACCCTGTGGCACCCCCATAGAGACTGCCATAGGTCCAGACAACAGGCCCTCCGATTTGACACACTGAACTCTATCTGAGAAGTAGTTGGTGAACCAGGCGAGGCAGTCATTTGAGAAACCAAGGCTATTTAGTCTGCCAATAAGAATGCGGTGGTTGACAGAGTCGAAAGCCTTGGCCAGGTCGATGAAGACGGCTGCACAGTACTGTCTATTATCAATCGCGGTTATAATATCGTTTAGGACCTTGAGTGTGGCTGAAGTGTACCCATGACCAGCTCGGAAACCGGATTGCATAGCGGAGAAGGTACGGTGGTATTCGAAATGGTCGGTGATCTGTTTGTTAACTTGGCTTTCAAATACTTTCGAAAGGCAGGGCAGGATGGATATAGGTCTGTAGCAGTTTGGATCTAGAGTGTCACCCCCTTTGAAGAGGGGGATGACCGCGGCAGCTTTCCAATCTCTGGGGATCTCAGACGTTATGAAAGAGAGGTTGAACAGACTAGTAATAGGGGTTGCGACAATTTCGGCGGCTAGTTTTAGAAAGAAAGGGTCCAGATTGTCTAGCCCAGCTGATTTGTAGGGGTCCAGATTTTGCAGCTCTTTCAGAACATCAGCTGTCTGAATTTGTGTGAAGGAGAAGCGGGGGGGCATGGGCAAGTTGCAGCGGAGGGTGCAGAGTTGGTGGCCGGGGTAGTGGTAGCCAGATGGAAAGCATGGCCAGCTGTAGCAAAATGCTTGTTGAAATTCTCGATTATTGTAGATTTATCGGTGGTGATAGTGTTTCCTAGCCTCAGTGCAGTGGGCAACTGGGAGGAAGTGCTCTTATTCTCCATGGACTTTACAGTGTCCCAAAACTTTTTGGAGTTAGTGCTACAGGATGCAAATTTCTGTCTGAAAAAGTTAGCCTTTGCTTTCCTGACTGCTTGTGTATATTGGTTCCTAACTTCCCTATTTGATGCTAATGCAGTACGCCACAGGATGTTTTTGTGCTGGTCAAGGGCAGTCAAGTCTGAGGAGAACCAGGGGCTAAATCGGTTCTTAGTTCTGTATTTTTTGAATGGGGCATGTTTATTTAAGATTGAGAGGAAATTACTTTTAAGGAACAACCAGGCATCCTCTACTGATGGAATGAGATCTATATCCATCCAGGATACCTGGGCCAGGTCAATTAGGAAGGCCTACTCGCTAAAGTGTTTTAGGGAGCGTTTGACAGTGATGAGGGGTGGTCGTTTGACCGCGGACCCGTTACGGACGCAGGCAATAAGGCAGTGATCGCTGAGATCCTGGTTGAAGACAGCTGAGGTGTATTTAGAGGGTATGTTAGTCAGGATGATATCTATGAGGGTACCCATGTTTACGGATTTAGGGTTGTACCTGGTAGGTTCGTTGATAATTTGCGTGAGATTGAGGGCATCTAGTTTGGATTGTAGGATGGCCGGGGTATTACGCATATCCCAATTTAGGTCACCAAGCAGTACGAACTCTGAGGATAAATGGGGGGCAATCAATTCACATATTCACAGGGCACAGCTGGGGGCTGAGGGGGGTCTGTAGCAAGCGGCAACAGTGAGAGACTTATTTCTGGAAAGGTGGATTTTTAGAAGTAGAAGCTCAAACTGTTTGGGCACAGACCTGGATAGTATGATAGAGCTCTACAGCTAGCTCTATCTCTACAGTAGATTGCAACTCCACCCCCTTTGGCAGTTCTATCTAGACGGAAAATGTTATAGTTGGAGATGGAAATTTCAGAATTTTTGGTGGCCTTCCTGAGCCAGGATTCAGACACTGCTAGAACATCAGGGTTGGCGGAGTGTGCTAACGCAGTGAATAACTCAAACTTAGGAAGTAGACTTCTGATATTTACGTGCAAGAAACCAATACTTTTGCGATTACAGAAGTCAGCAAATGATAGCGCCTGGGGAGTAGGAGTGATACTGAGGTTTGCAGGGCCTGGGTTAGCCTCTACATCACCAGAGGAACAGAGGAGGACTAGAATAAGGATACGGCTAAAGGCTTTAAGAACTGGTCTTCTAGTGCGTTGGGTACATAGAATAAAGGGGGCAGATTTCCGGGTGTTGTAGAAAAGATTCAGGGCATTATGTACAGACAAGGATATGGAAGGATATGAGTAAAGTGGAGGTAAACCTAAGCGTTGGGTAACAATGAAAGAGATAGCATCACTGGAGGCACCAATTGAGTCGGTCTCGGCGTGTATGGGGGGTGGGACAAAGGAGCTATCTAAGGCAGGTTTAGCTGGGCTGGGGGATCTACAGTGAAATAGTACAATTAGAAATAACCGAAACAACAATAAGCTAACCATGTTTGGGCTGAGGCTAAACATAAACAGGATGTAGTACCGTAAAAAGGAACAGTCCAGCAGACATCAGCTGTATAGCTGAGTTATCATAAGGTCCGGTGAACAGCAATAGGATAGTTCGGAGGCTGCTAAAGCACTAGCGAGTAAGAGGCCACGGCTAGCGTGTGCTAGCGGGCCGGGGCTAGCAGATGGGATCTTCGTGGTCGACGTCGTAACCACATCAGACGATTTCGTCGGCAGACCAGTCGTGTAGGATCGGCGGGGCTCCGTGTCAACACTAGGTGGTCCCGTCCGGTTGACAGAGAGGTAGATAGCCGGGAGATGGGCCTAGCTCAGGATGATTAGCCAGACCACAGCGTCCATTTTGTTGCAGCTAGCTGTTAGCGATGAATCCGGAGTTAAAGGTCCAGTGATTCAGTGATTCCGGCAGAAAAACTGATATGTTCTGGGTCGATAACGCGCTGTGCAGACTGGCCGAATAATAGTCCAGACTTGAGCTGGCTGGTGAGTGGTGCAGGCCACGGACAATGGTGAAAAACCGCTAACGGTAGCTGATAGCAAGTAGCTAGTTAGCTGGCTACTCCCGTCCGGTACACCTAGAGGTAGATATGAGCCTGGATCTAGGCTAGCTCGAGGCTAACTGGTGCTTGCATCGGGGGCAGTGGTGATTAGCCAGACAGCAACATCCATTCGGTTGCGGCTAGCTAGTTGCGATCCGGTGATTAATGTCCAGTGATTAAAATTAATCCCGCAGAAAAAAAAATCCAATGTTCTGGGTGAAATACCACTAACTGTGGCTAATAGCAAGTAGCTAGTTAGCTGGCTAGCTAGTTTCAACTGGAGATTCTAGATAAAAGGTAAGTCAATAATAGAATCCGTTCCACATTGAGTGAGGCGGGTTGCAGGAAAGTATATTTTGTAGAAGGATGAAAAGTCTGATAGGGAAATATGTACGAAAAATACAAAAAAAACAGGGTATTTACAGGCTATTTACAGACACACGACAAAAACAGAACTGCACTACTACGCCATCTTGGATGAAGCATGCATCTGTGGCATTGAGTTGTGTGACAAAACTGTACATATTAGTGGCCTTTTATTGTCCCCAGCACTAGGTGCACCTGTGTAATGATCATGCTGTTTAATCAGCTTCTTGATATTCCACACCTGTCAGGGGGATGGATTATCTTGACAAAGGATAAAATGCTCACTAACAGGGATGTAAACAAATTTGAGATAAATAAGCTTTTTGTGCGTATGGAATATTTCTGGGATCTTTTATTTCAGCTCATGAAAGATGGGACCAGCACTTTACATGTTGCATTTATATTTTTGTTCAGTGCATTTTTTTTTAACTCAGACACCTGTGACCCATTCAAAACCTTGGGTCGCGGCCCACCAGTGGAGAACCGTTGATTTTAAACCACCTAATATACCCATATTCACTGAACATTTAGTATTTGAAACTAAAACATTCATTTCCCAAATGATTTCTCTATAATCCTACAGGCTCTTTTATCATTCTCCATACCTTATATTCTAATGCATCCAACATTATGCATGCCCACCATGGTATTGGGCAGCTGCTATTTGAGAACTCATCTGGTTTAGAAATCAAACTCTGGATATCTTATTGCAGAGCACATTGTACAACTGTTTTTAGAGAATATTGTGTTGCAAGGTATGCTATATGTGTAGGCTATGCCATATGTATTGGTTAATATGCATTTACAGCTTGTCATTTTTAAACCTCCATTCTAAACCTCTCTGCCAATAACCACTAGTTTTCAGTTTTCCCCACCCCACTCAGACCACTCCCAGTCAGTCCTAGTAAAATTATTTCTTGAGAAATGGCTCTTGCAAAGAAGCTATTTTTGTTACTTTTTGACCATTTTGATTGAGAACAATCACAGTAAGGTACTTGTTACCCAGAAATTATTTGATATTGAGATTTTTTAAAAATGGCTTCATTGGGCCTTTAAGAACATCTGGATAGTATTGCAACAATGTAGCTAGCTCCATTCTTTAGGAATCTGTCATTATTGGCTGTGTCACACTCACTCTTGTGCTCCGCCCTGCTCATATCCCTTGATTGAAATCAGAGGAAGAGGCGAGAGGGTTTACTCCGCCCAAAATGTTGCCACGAAAATAAGACCACAATGTGAGGAATCTTTGCAACAACAAATGTAATTGCTAATTTTCTACGCAAGGCTTATTTGATCGAATATAAAAGTTTCCTGATGGTTAGGTTGTTATGAATGCACTGATATAAGTGGACGCACGTGGCATTTCGGCAACTTTGAAAAACAAACTTTATATCGGAGTTCTCATTGGCTTGAATGGCTTCACCTGATGTCCATCTTTAAGGACATGTATTTACATTGTTAGCGCGGTTGGAATGCAGAATAGCAAGAGTAGAGTTGCCGTAAATTAAGTGTCAGGATTTTTTAATTTTTTTACAGCAGTAGGCCTAGCAGTTGGTGGTTCAATCCCAAATCTACCCTATGCACTTGTCTGAGATGATTTGACAGGTGTTTGCAATTTGGTAATAGGACCAACTTGCTCTCTGATAGGCTAGGTGGAAGTTTCACCATATTGCTTTGACCTATCAAATTATCTCAGATGTCCTCAAGTGCATTGGACGTAGGGTCTAGGGATCGATTTGGGATTGGGCCGGTGATTTATAAATGTCAATTTGGCCTGTTTCCACATGATCCCTTTACTGAGTCCCCTTTCATTTGGACTGTTTAATCTAATCCTAAATTGGAATTATGGGTAGGCAGAAGGGCCAGCCGGCAGGTCCAACATATGCCGTTATTCCCAGGGAGCCAGGGGAATGTCGGAACATAGATCCCAACGTCATAATTGCTACGTCCAGCCGAAGCCCAGAGAAGGAGTAGGCCTGAACCCGGAACCAATACCATTCCTTACACCCAAGTGGTCTTTGTAGCTCTGTGTAGTACATATAGTATTGTTCAGGCCTGTTTGTGTGTGTGTGTGTGTGTGTGTGTGTGTATACATTCATCCCTGTGTGTGTGTTTCAGGAGTAGAATGCGGCCGTGCCCCACCTTCCTGCTGGTGCTGCTGCGCTGGATGCGGTTGCGCGTGTGTGCCAGATGGTGGCGCTACAGCAATGGCAACAACAGCAGACTACCGCTGTGTGTGAGGCAGAGATGGGTCTACCTCAGACTGATGGTTAACTCCCTCTGTTACAACTCCCTCACCAACTCTGATGTCGTCATGGACTCACTGATGGAACCCATCTTCTGGATGGTGGACCTACTCACCCGCTGGTTCGGGGCGGTAAGTGTGTGTGTCAGAGAAAGAGAGATAGATAGTTGTACAGATGTTCCTGCTCATGAAACAATTTCTCCTTCACTTAAAGAGATTCTCTGGTTCTTTTGTATACTTTTTAGCCAGTAGTTCTGAAAGTAGCGCTCACGAGCCAAAAGTGGTCCCTGAAAATTGCATACTCCGTCAAATTATGTGCAGATATGTGCACCACGTCATTACGCTCTCTCTTGCTCTGCTGTGGGTGCATGATATACCTCTTGCTAGCTGTCACTTATATGGCGATGGGCTGAAGCTCATTGGTTGAAATCAAATTGCTAGGGGGTGGGCCCATCTGGGGGCAAATGTAGGGAAAATGGTACAGCACATCTTTCAGAAAAACAGTTGTTTTCAAACTAGGGATTTCGTGATTAATTGAGGTAAGACTAATTCTGCTCATATATTATGCATGTATGAACTACACATTGACACATCCAGCCCAAAGCGGGCGGTTTAAAAAATACTAAGTAGTCGCCAAAGTTCCGGATCATGTCTTTAATTACCCTCCCTCTCTCGCTCTCTCGCTCTCTCTTCTCTCTCTCTCTCTCCCTTCTCTCTCTTTCTCCATCTCTCCAGGTGTTTGTGTGTCTGGTAGTGATATTGACCAGTTCTATCCTGCTGATAGCCTATGTGGGTCTGCTGCCCCTGATCCTCAACACCTACTCTCCACCCTGGATAGTCTGGCACATCGGTTATGGACACTGGAACCTCGTCATGATCGTCTTCCACTACTATAAAGCCACCAAGACCGCCCCAGGATACCCCCCTACGGTGCAGACAGACACACACACACACACACACACACACACACACACACACACACACACACACAGTACCAGTCAAAAGTTTGGACACCTACTCATTCCAGGGTTTTTCTTTATTTTTACTATTTTCTACATTGTAAAATAATAGTGAAGACATCAAAACTTTGAAATAACACATATGGAAGTAACCCAAAAAGTGTTAAGTCATGTGGTAACCCAAAAAGTGTTAAACAAATCAAAATATATTTTAGATTTTAGATTCTTCAAAGTAGCCACCCTTTGCCTTGATGACAGCTTTGCACACTCTTTGCATTCTCTCAACCAGCTTCACCTGGAATGCTTTTCCAACAATCTTGAAGGAGTTCCCACATATGCTGAGCACTTGTTGGCTGCTTTTCCTTCACTCTGCGGTCCAACTCATCCCAAACCATCTCAATTGGGTTGAGGTCGGGGGATTGTGGAGGCCAGGTCATCTGATGCAGCACTCCATCACTCTCCTTCTTGGTCAAATAGCCCTTACACAGCCTGGAGGTGTGTTGGGTCATTGTCCTGTTGAAAAACAAATGATAGTCCCACTAAGCGCAAACCAGATGGGATGGCGTATCGTTGCAGAATGCTGTGGTAGCCATGCTGGTTAAGTGTGCCTTGAATTCTAAATAAATCACAGACAGTGTCACCAGCAAAGCACCATCACACCTCCTCCACCGTGCTTCACGGTGGGAATCACACATGCGGAGATCATCCGTTCACCTACTCTGCGTCTCACAAAGACATTGCGGTTGGAACCAAACATCTCAAATTTGGACTCATCAAACCAAAGGACAAATTTCCACCGGTCTAATGTCCATTGCTCGTGTTTCTTGGCCCAAGAAAGTATCTTCTTCTTATTGGTGTCCTTTGGTAGTGGTTTCTTTGCAGCAATTCGACCATGAAGGCCTGATTCAGGCAGTCTCCTCTGAACAGTTGATGTTGAGATATGTCTGTTACTTGAACTCTGTGAAGCATTTATTTGGGCTGCAATTTCTGAGGCTGGTAACTCTAATGAACTTATCCTCTGCAGCAGAGGTAACTCTGGGTCTTCCTTTCCTGTGGCGGTCCTCATGAGAGCCAGTTTCATCATAGCACTTGATGGTTTTTGCGACTGCACTTGAAGAAACTTTCAAAGTTCTTGACATTTTCCGGATTGACTGACCTTCATGTCTTAAAGTAACGATGGACTGTCGTTTCTCTTTGCTTATTTGAGCTGTTCTTTCCATAATATGGACTTGGTCTTTTACCAAATAGGGCTATCTTCTGTATACCAACCCTACCTTGTCACAACACAACTGATTGCCTCAAATGCATTAAGAAGGAAAGAAATTCACAAATTAACTTTTAACAAAGTACACCTGTTAATTGAAATGCATTCCAGGTGACTACCTCATGAAGCTGGTTGAGAGAATGCCAAGATTGTGCAAAGCTGTCATCAAGGCAAAGGGTGGCTACTTTGAAGAATCTCAAATATAAAATATATTTTGATTTGTTTAACACTTTTTGGGTTACTACATGACTTAACACTTTTTGGGTGACTTCCATATGTGTTATTTCATAGTTTTGATGTCTTCACTATTATTTTACAATGTAGAAAATAGTAAAAATAAAGAAAAACCCTGGAATGAGTAGATGTGTCCAAACTTTTGACTGGTACTTTATACACACACATACACACACACACACACACACACACACACAGGTGTAATAGAGATCTATGTGTTGTGTTTATTCCAGGTAAAGAATGACATTCCGTTTGTGTCTGTGTGTAAGAAGTGTATCATCCCCAAACCAGCCAGGACTCACCACTGTGGCATCTGCAACACGTAAGACAAACTCAAGTTGCCCCTAACCACAGATCTATGATCAGATGACCCTATCCTAACCATAACCAATAGTGTGAGGAAATATCTGACCCTGGGCCAGTGGTACGGGAATAACTTATACTTTTACTTACTCGATTAGAACTCATAACCCTGCTACAGTATGGTAGCGTTGTAGATGGCCAACGTTAACATGACATCTTCTACTTCACAGGTGCATTCTGAAAATGGATCATCATTGTCGTATCCTTTAAATGGAGTTGGAGAGTAGCTACATCTTTTACAAGAATGTCTGTTAGGCACAAGAATGAAGACAAAATCACAGGATATAAAAAATTACAACACTTGACAATGTGTAGTATTTTGAGGATGGGTGTTAGTGTTTTTGGTTTTCTCCTTAACTACTGTTCCCCCCAGCGTGGCTGAATAACTGTGTCGGCCATTTTAACCAGCGCTATTTCTTCTGCTTCTGTCTCTCCATGACCCTGGGCTGTGTCTACTGCAGCATCAGTGGCCGGAACCTCTTCCTAGATGCTTATAGTGCTATAGAGGTACACACACACGCTTACAAACTCTTTGAGAGAGACCTGAGTCTGCTGATCTGCTATCTCCTCCATTGTGGGGCTTCTATTGTTGAGAGGGTCATGGTCTACTTTAACCATCTCTGTGTTCAGTTTTAACTCTTGAAGTGTTTCTTCTGTTTGTCTCTTAACGCTTGGTTGTCTGGGTGTGTGTTTTTGTATTGTCCACATAGCGCTTCAAACACATGGACTTGGATAAATCAGGTGTCCCGGTGACAGGGATGGGGCAACTCATAGGAATCTTACCTCCTGGGCAGGTAGTACACACACACCCTGCCCCTTCCACGTCATTCTGCTTCTCGTAGTTACTTTCTTGTTCTTAGTGATGGCAGTTCAATGGATGACTTAGATTTAAAGAGTGATATTGTTAATACGATCTTTGATCTTGTATTATGCTTATTATTGCATACTCATAAAACCGGTGACTTAAGCACAACCTCTGGGTCCCGACTAGGATATGTTTTCCTGTTTAGGTGTTTGTATGACCTCTGTATGTTGTTGTCAATCAGAGCACCTACCAGACCCCTCCTCCTCCCTACACGTTCAGAGACAAGATGTTCCACAAGAGTATCATCTACATGTGGGTGTTAACCAGGTGAGATCTACTTCACAATATTACTGTTATTATTACTGTATTTTAATTAGTTTACCACAGTGATCTTTAAAGCTGCAATATGTAACTTTTTGGGTGACCTGACCATATTCACATAGAAATGGTAGATATAGATCTGTCATTCTCATTGAAAGCAAGTCTAAGAAGCAGTAGATGCGTTCTATGTGAGCTATTTCTATGCTTCCTGTTCTTCCCGTTTAGTTTTTGTGTCTTCTACTTTCGGTTTTGTACACCAGTTTCAAACAGCTGAAAAAATAATCTTTTTGGTTATGGAAAATATTTTTCACAGTGGTTTAGATGCTACAATGATTATCTACACTATACCTGCTTGTTTTGTCACATTAACTGAAATTAGGTGGAGAAAAAAAAAAGGAAATGGCGGAGTGATTTCTGCATAGTGCACCTTAAAAAAAATATATATATATATATATATGTTTTTTTAAAGTTCCAATTTAAAAGCACATTATTTCCCCGTGATGATAGAACCTCAGCCTCACAGTACCGTGTGTGTTGTCATTGGCTGTTTGTCCTAAAAAACAGTGATTGGTCATTTTAGCACTGTGGCTGTAGCTCTGGGGGGGCTGACTATCTGGCACGCAGTGCTGATATCCCGAGGAGAGACCAGCATAGAGAGACACATCAACAACAAGGAGACTGAACGCATGGCCAAACGTGGCAAGGTGAGGACACACACACACAACTACTCTTACAGTTGGTGGACACAAGCTATTCAAACTGTATTCTCCTCTTTCTCCCAGGTGTACAAGAACCCCTTTAACTATGGCAGACTGAACAACTGGAAAGTCTTCTTTGGTGTGGAGAAGAGAAGGTTAGTTAGATGCTTGTCACCAAGCAGTGTGAAGATCTGTTGATCTGTGCAGATATTTAACGCGCAGATATTTTTGTGACTGTTGTGGTCAGAAATAAAACACTATTAATAAATATTATATTGTATTTAGTTGTGGTAACCTCTGCCTCTCTTCTCTCTCCAGTCATTGGCTGACGCGAGTCCTCCTGCCCTCTGGACATGCCCCCTATGGGAACGGCCTGACCTGGGACATCTATCCAATCAGAAAAGACATGATTCCCGTCTGAGACAAATAGAAAAGAACTGACTTGAGACATCTACCCAATGAAGAAACACCTGATGGCTATCTGACCCCTGACCCCACAGACTCTGTCCACAGAGAAAACTACATCTCCCAGCGGCCCCTGCTCCCTACAGGTGCTGAAGTCCATTGACCAGGTTCTATAGACGAGAAGTTGAGGTCTGAGCTGGAGAGTGAATACTCAGAGGACTACAGGGATGGCCAACAGGGAAGAGATGGGGAATGTTTGCTGCTCCCAAGTTAAACAAACCTGGTCATTTCCATGTAAAAGGACCCATGAGCACCAACATGTGATGTTCATAGGAGCATGTCAAATTGGGTGTCAAATAAAAGCTAAGAGTCTATATTTTTGAGAAATGAATGCATATAGAAATGTTTAAACCATTTCCCATCCTAAAAATTAGGAATAACAAACGCTTTGATTTCTTGTCAGATGGAAAAGGGGTCTTAGAAAACATCTACCAGAAAAAGTCTTAAAATGTATTAGAAATGCATCAAAAGATAATGATGTTGAAGTAAAGACCCCTGCCAAGTAATAGCAACAATTGAGTTTAGGAAAAAAATGTCTGCCTTCTGTAAGTTTAAGAAACATTGCCTTTTGCCTTGAAATTCCGTTACCAAAAACCTACATATCTTTAAGATATTTTCAAATTTCTCTCCTTTACTTGTTACTCCTTCCAGAAGTAACAAGTAAAGGTAGAACTATCAATTAGTGATAGTTTTTACTTATATCAATTTTGTTATGAATTATTAAGGGATTAAAACTCGAAATTCTGTTACCAAATCGGTAACAGAATTTCTGCAATTGAATTGGCTACAATTGGAAATCATAGTAGTCACAAACCACAGTTGGGTTACCTGCTACAGTCCTCCCTTCCACTGGCATACTGTTATGTTCAGCTGATAACTGGTTTCTTTCTGTCTAGTGGCCAAAGCAAGAGTGAAAAGTCTGGACATCTCTCTCTCGCTCGCTCCTCTTTCCTCTCTCTCGTAACCTCTTCCTGCTTTTACTGACACCTACCCATGAGTACCCTCTCTTTCCATTTACTGTAACCAGCCTCCTCACCCACTGAGCATCGGACGTCCATGGACGTAAAAAGTAGTTAAAATTTGGTTCATTGCGCCCTGGCCTTGATTTCATTGCCCACAGATGTTTTTTGGTCCGGTCCAGACCAGCCTTGATTTCAACGTCCACAGACGTCTGGACAGGCCTTCATTTGACCCAAACATAGTTTTTCACAAGTTTGGACAGTACAGTAGAATCCATTAAAGAAAAGTATAGTTCAGTACATTACTGCACAGTAGATAGAGTACAGTATAGTTCAGTACAGTGAAGAAAAGTAGAGTTCAGTACAGTACACAGTAGAGCACACGAGTTGATTACACTAATGTACTGAACTATAATGTACTGAACTATACTATACTCTACTTGACTGTACTGTACTGAACTCTACTGTTCTAAATTTTTTTACATTTTAGTCATTTAGCAGACGCTCTTATCCAGAGCGACTTACAGTTAGTGAGTGCATACATTTTCATACTGTACTGTACCGTTCTGTACTGTACTCTACTGTATTCTATGATTGGTTCAGATTTGGTCCGGACCAACCAGATTTGGTGGTGTAGCTCATTAAAATAATAGCCAGTGTGTAGAATAATACCCAAGTATGCAAAGAAGGATATTGCATATTTCTACCTTTGGTCTACCTATTTAGGATACATCACCATCAACAGAATGACATTCATATCCATAATTATGCATTTCTGTGTAGTACAGATCAGGGACCCATGATGAAATTCCGTTAACAGGTGTAAATCCATTTAACTTATAAATAGATTTTTTTCAAACTCAAGCTGTTATGTCATAGCTGACACCCTATTCTTTCTGCAGACATCTTTGAATCTTAATTGTGGTCATATAAAGAACTGAGGGCGATTTTAATGAAATTCTGTTACCAAACTTTGCACCTGCACAGTTCTTCCAGTAAGTGTGTTTTTGTAAAATGTTCAGTGTAAATTGTTAAAAGTAGTCCTTGTGCATAGATGTGTATGGTTTGTTAAACTTTGGAATCCAGTGTAAAATCTGAGTCTCAGCGCAATTCTGTTACCGTGGAATTGCCCCCCTACAAAATGTTTCAACCCTGGTCCTGGCACTTGGTTTTGGGCTTGCGTAATAAAGGCCTACCACACTCCGGTACTTGTTTTTGTTGTTTTTCTATGTGGGGAGGGTCAGGTGAGAAGGGGATGGAAGGGGGGTGCTGTGCGATTATTAAAGATACTCTTTAAAAAGGTAGGGTTCTACATTTTTTGGGAAGATGGGCAGGGACTCTGCTGACCTAGCTTCAGGGGGAAGCTGGTTCCAACATTGGGGTGCCAGAGCAGAGAAGAGCTTGGACTGGGCTGAGCGGGAGCTGCCCTCCAGTAGGGGTGGGAGGGCCAAAAGACCAGAGGTGGCAGAACGGAGTGCTCGAGTTGGGGTGTAGGGTTTGAGCATAGGCTGAAGGTAGGGAGGGGCAGTTCCTCTTGCTGCTCTGTGGTCTTGTAGTGGATGCGAGCTTAGACTGGAAGCCAGTGGAGTGTGCGGAGGAGCAGGGTGACTTGGGGGAACTTGGGAAGGTTGAACACCAGGCGGGCTTCGGCGTTCTGGGGGGGGGGTCTTTGAGCGGAAGAGGTCTTTGAGCGGGCAGGCCTTCCCTGGGAGGAAGAGCAGTTCCATCTTCTCGAGGTTGAGGTGGTGGGCCAAGCTGAGATATCTGCCAGGCACGCAGAGATGCGTGTTGCCACCTGGGTGTCAGAAGGGGGGGAAGGAGAAAAGTAGTTGTGTCATCCGCATAGCAATGATAGACCATGTGAGGATATGATGGAACCGAGTGACTTGGTGTATAGAGAGAAGAGGAGAAGGCCTAGAACCGAGCCCTGGGGGACACCAGTCATGAGAGAATGTGGTGCAGACTCAGATCCTCTCCACGTCACCTGGTAGGAGCGGCCTGCCAGGTAGGATGCAATCCAAGAGGGTGCGGAGCCTGAGACTCCCAGCCCTGAGAGGGTGGAGGGGAGGATCTGATGGTTCACAGTGTCAAAGGCAGCGGATAGATAGAGATTTTGCTTTGGCAGTTCAGAGATCTTCTGTGACACAGAGAAGAGCAGTCTCGGTTGAGTGAACCGTCTTGAAACCTGACTGGTTCGGGTCAAAATAAAGAAGGGATACCGGTCTGTAGTTTTTGAAGTCAGAGGAGTCTAGTGTTGGTTTCTTGAGAAGGGGAGCAACTCGGGCCATTTTTAAATCAGAGGGGACGCAGCCAGTGGTGAGGAAGTGAGGAATGGGAGAAGGTCTCCAGAGATGGTCTGGAGAAGGGCGGAGGGGATGGGGTCAAGCGGGCAGGTTGTTGGGCGTCCGGACCTCACTAGTCAGGATTTCATCTGGGGAGAAAGAGGTCAAGGTGTAGGGTAGTTCTGTGTGAGTGGGACCAGTGGACTCAATAGGCTGAGTGAATGAGGAGCGGATGTTCACAACCTTTTTTTCAAAGTGGTTGACAAAGTCGTCTGCAGAGAGGGAGGAGGGAGGGGCAGGTGGAAAATAGTTTATTGGGTTAGAGGCAGTAGCTTGAAATGTAGAGTGATAGAAAGTGGCTTTAGCAGCGGATACAGAGGAAGAGAAGGTAGAGAGGAGGGAGTGGAAGGCTAATAGGTCCTCCAGAAGTTTAGTTTTCCTCCATTTTTGCTCAGCTGCCCGCAGACCTGTTCTGTAAGCTCGCAATGAGTCACTCAGCAGGAGGGGAGGGCCCGGCCAGGAGGAAAGGGGACAGTGCGAGTCATAGGATGAGGATAGGGAGAAGAGTAGGGTTGAGGGGCAGAATCAGGAGGGAGAAGGATTTAGCAGAAGGAAGAGATTAGTGGGAGAGAGAGAGAGCGCATGGCCATCTGGGTAGGGGCTGAGTGGCTGGGGTTGGAGGAAAGGGAGACAGAAAAGGAAACAAAGTAGTGATCAGAGACCTGGAGCGGGGTTGCAGTGAGATTAGTAGGCGAACAGCCTCTAGTAAAGATGAGGTCAAGCATATTGCCTGCCTTATGAGTGGGAGGGGACTGGGCAAGAGAGAGTTGGAAAGAAATGAATCGAAGGCAGACGTTGGGAGGTTGAAGACACCAAGTACGAAGAGCGGTGCGCCATCGTCAGGAAATGAGCTTATCAAAGGTGTCAAGCTCATTGATGAACTCTCCAAGGGCACCTGGTGGGCGATAGATGACAACAATGTTAAGCTTGAGTGGACAAGTGATAGTGACAGCACTGAATTCAAATGAGGAGATGGACAGGTGAGAGAGGGAGAAAATAGATGTGATTTAACTGTTAAATTGAGTGTTTTATCAAAATGTACACATAATGTCTGTGGTATGACCCAGGTACACTTTAGGAGAAGATGGAGACTTTTACGTCCCACAATCTATTACGAACACCCTATGCCAAGAGTGTGCAAAGCTGTCATCAAAGCAAAGGGTGGCTACTTTGCAGAATCTAAAATCTAAAATATATTTTGATTAGTTTAACACTTTTTTGGTTAGTATATGATTCCATATGTGTTATTTTATAGTTTTGATGTCTTCACTATTATTCTACAATGTAGAAAATAGTTAAAATAAAGAAAAACCCTTGAATCAAATCAAATCAAATCAAATTGTATTGGTCACATGCGCCGAATACAACAGGTGCAGACATTACAGTGAAATGCTTACTTACAGCCCTTAACCAACAGTGCATTTATTTTTTACAAAAAAAGTACAAATAAAACAACAACAAAAAAAGTGTTGAGAGAAAAAAGAGCAGGAGTAAAATAAAGTGACAGTAGGGAGGCTATATATACAGGGGGGTACCGTTGCAGAGTCAATGTGCGGGGGCACCGGCTAGTTGAGGTAGTTGAGGTAAGTTGAATGAGTAGGTGTGTCCAAACGTTTGACTGGTACTGTATATAGTAGCATAGTGAACAGTCCATGGCTTGGGTGGCTAGAGTCTTTGGCCATTTTTCGGGACTTCTGCTGACACCACCTGATATAGAGGTCCTGGATGGCAGGGAGCTCGGCCCCAGTGATGTATGGCTGCACCACCCTCTGTAGCGTTTTGCGGTCAAGGAAAGTGCATTTGCCATACCAAGCGGTGATGCAGCCATTCAAGATGCTCTCGATGGTGCAGCTGTAGAACATTTTGAGAATCCGAGAACCCATGCCAAATCTTTTCAGCCTCCTGAGGCGGCAGAGACGCTGCCGTGCCCTCTTCACGACTGTGCGGGTGTGTGTGTGGACCATGTTAAATCTTTAGTGATATGGATGCCAAGGAACTTGAAGCTCTCGACCCGCTCTACAACAGCCCTGTTGATGTGGATGGGAGCGTGCTCTCCCCTCTTTCTCCTATAGTCCACAATCAGCTCCTTGGTCTTGCTGACATTGAGGGAGAGGTTGTTGTCCTGGCACCACACTGCTAAGAGCCTCTGACCTCCCTGTAGGCTGTTCCATCGCCGTCGGTGATCAGGCCTACCACCATCGTGTCGTCAGAAAACTTGATGATGGTGTTGGAGTCGTGTGTGGCCATGCAGTCGTGGGTGAACAGGGAGTACAGGAGGGGACTAAGTACACCCCCTGAGGGGGTCCCGTTACTAGGAGTTTTAAAGGTTGAAGAGGTGGGGTGATGCTTAACTAGTGCAGGGTTGTTGAGACTTTACTAAGTGAGGGGTGAGATCTGAGTAGGAGGAATGACAATGTTCCTAATATACAGGTAACTGCCAAAATAAAGGAAACACTAACATAAAGTGTCTTAATAGGACGTTGGGCCACCACGAGCCAGAACAACTTCAATGCACCTTGGCATAGATTTTACAAGTGTCTGTAACTCTTTCGGAGGGACGTGACACCATTCTTTCACGAGAAATTCCATAATTTTGTGTTTTGTTGATGGTGGTGGAAAACGCTGTCTCAGGCACTGCTCCAGAATCTCCCATAAATGTTCAATTGGGTTGAGATCTGGTGACTGAGATGACCATGGCATATGGTTTACATCGTTTTCATGCTCATCAAACCATTCAGTGACCACTCGTGCCCTGTGGATGGGGGCATTGTCATCCTATGGGGCATAGCCATGGTAGCCAAAATAATGGCCTGCCTAGCATTTTTATACATGACCCTTAGCATGATGGGATGTTAATTGCTTAATTAACTCAGGAACCACACCTGTGTGGAAGCACCTGCTTTCAATATACTTTGTATCCCTAATTTACTGAAGTGTTAAAATGATTTTGGCAGTTAGGCCTACCTGTATATTCCGTAAAATTGAGAATCTCCCTCTTTCACACACGCAGTTCTTACATTTTAGTCATTTAGCTTATCCAGAGCGACTTACAGTTAGTGAGTGCATACATTTTCATACTGGCTCTCCGTGGGAAACGAACCCACAATCCTGGCGTTGCAAGCGCCATGCTCTACCAACTGAGCTACAAGGAACCACACACCACCAGAGGACAGTGTCGGACTAGTGTTGTCAGAAACGTCTACATCCCACAGACATTGAAAAAATACCAACCCCCATGCTACACTGGGTCAATTAGTAAAAATAAATAAAAATACATTCTTTATCTAAAATATTCTTAATCAAAATAAAAATCGGGAAATATGATATTGTCTTGACAATTTTCTATTAGATGTAGGGTACTTAATTAACTACATTTACAGACATGAATGTATCCCATTTTATGGCTGGCTCTTTTATGAGAAATTGTTGATTTAGCTGGAAATTCTATTTGTTGACCGTTGTTGTTTCTACTGCGCATGCGTTTCCGAATAATTTGTCGTCGGGACAGTGAACGCGGAGTGAAAGGCGATTACATTTATAAATAAGCTTCAGACTGATTGCATGGATGAATCCATATGTTTACTTTATCAGTTTGAGAGGAAGACGTTTTCAATCTATTGCAAGTACATCAACTCTAGCTTTTCTACAGCAGTCTTTTTTATTCGAACGAAAAGAGAATCTAGTTTTGAACGCAGCGGGCAGAGCAGGCACAGGTTTGGACCTGTGTAAAGCTAGCCACAATAAGGATTAGCCACACTAGTGGAATTTGCTGTTTGCCTTCAAAATAAAAGTCCCCCCATTGAAAGTGATTCAAACGGAAACAACAAATATTGGAATTGTTCCATATTTTGACTAGATAATGCTTAACAAGGTCAGAATGTTGATATATAAATTAAACAAAAGACAATAATTACTTAATTTGTGTATATTGATGAGCGAAAAAAACAATTCAATCCATTTTAGAATAAGGCTGTAACTAACAAAATGTGGAAAAAGTCAAGCCTCCTTCACTCATGCTGCCAAACATGCCCTCGTAAAACTGACTATCCTACCGATCCTTGACTTCGGCAATGTCATTTACAAAATAGCATCCAACACTCTACTCAGCAAATAGGATGTAGTCTATCACAGTGCTATCTGTTTTGTCACCAAAGCCCCATATACTACCCACCACTGTGACCTGCACACTCTTGTTGGCTGGTCCTCACTACATATTCGTCGCCAAACCCACTGGCTCCAGGCCATCTATAAATCACTGCTAGGCAAATTCCCTTCTTATCTTAGCTCATTGGTCACCATAGCAACACCCACCCGTAGTATGCGCTCCAGCAGGTATATCTCACTGGTCATCCCCAAAGTCAACACCTCCTTTGGCCGCCATTCCTTCCAGTTCTCTTCTGCCAATGACTGGAACGAACTGCAAAAATCTCTGAAGCTGGAGACTCTTATCTCCCTCACTAACTTTAAGCATCAGTTGTCAGAGCACCTTACCGATCACCTCACCTGCCCATCTGAAATTAGCCCACCCAACAACCTCATCCCAATTTGTTATTTATTTTGCTCATTTGCACCCCAGTATCTCTATTTGCACATCATCTCTTGCACATCTATCATTCCAGTGTTAATAATAATTGTAATTGTTTTGCACTGTGGCCTGTTTATTGCCTTACCTCCATAACTTGCTATATTTGCACACACAGTATATATATTTTCTGTTGTATTTTTGACTTTATGTCTTGTTTTACCCCATATGTAACTCTGTGTTGTTGTTTTTATCGCACTGCTTTGCTTTATCTTGGCCAGGTCGCAGTTGTAAATGAGAACTTGTTCTCAGCTGGCTTACCTGGTTAAATAAAGGTGAAATAAATAAAAGGGGTCTGAATACTTTCCGAATGCACTGTAAGTCACCAATGCAATTCTAAAGTCTAATACATCCAGAGTGTGAATTCAAATGATTTTTTAATTTTTTTGTGTCAAATTAACTAATTCTTGTATTTTGTTGAATTTGTATACAGCATTCCAACCTTGTTTAACATGATCTAGTTCAAATATGGCATGATTCCACTATCTGTATCCGTTTGAATCACGTTCAATGGGGGACTTTTATTTTTAAGGCGAACCGCAAATTCCACTTTTGTGGCTAATCCTTATTATGGCTAGCTTCACACAGATCAGGCTTGACACAGCGGCTGTGAGAATAGGCACCTGTTGTTGCAAAGGTGACAGGACAGACACTGGAAGGCTGTTGACTCCACCGTGTCTCCTCTCACGTATCGCTGCAGCTGAATCCAGAAATAACTTTGGAGCTTAAGTCTTCGGATGTGGCAAGCCAACTGCAGACGAATGCTCAATTTAACGAACTGGATATCTGGTAAATAAAGTCCTGTTTTGTTGAATTGATTGTTTACCAATGCAATAATTGCAACTAGCAGCGCTGACAGAATTTGTTGATGTGTGTAGTTTTTAATCCACTGTTGCATTGATTTGATAGATACAAAATCAAGACATGTGGAAACAGCCTGAAGACCCGACGTTGAATTGCATTCAATTCTACGTTGGGCATAAATTAGCATTTGGATCAGGAAAGTTTCCTCTCACCACCACAATCCAGAATGTTGAATACAA
This sequence comes from Coregonus clupeaformis, assembly GCF_020615455.1. Classification (NCBI taxonomy): domain Eukaryota; kingdom Metazoa; phylum Chordata; class Actinopteri; order Salmoniformes; family Salmonidae; genus Coregonus; species Coregonus clupeaformis. The sequence goes on along the minus strand of NC_059192.1, from coordinate 40,295,631 downwards.
TTTGCCTGGGCAGCCACTAGTGGTCTTTATGGAGCGCCACTATCATCTTGGCTTGATGTGTACAGCTGGTAATACACTTGTGACACCCAGCGACCGGTTCATACATAAAACATTCTCCATTCATGCAAAGGCTTCAATTTCCTCCTTAACTAGATTTAATGGTGAGAAAGAAAGCGGGAAATATGCTTATTTTCTTCCCCTTCAGCCAGACTGATGCAACCTGATTGGCTGAATGCAAAACGCAACATCTGGGACTAGCATTCCTAGGCATTAGTGGCTGCCCAGGCTAGAATAAAATGATATTGTAACTTACATTACTGGTTGTCTGTGTGGTTGGTCCTTTTGCAGGTAGGAATGTGAGACAATATATCCATAGGACAGTATAATTACATGAACTTTTCAAAGCACTATGCGTTCAGGTTTCTATCACCTGAAGCATCAGCAGGAGCTTGTGCATGTGTTTACATGGTTCTGTGCATGCTTCAGGTGATAGAAATCTGAAGGCACTACCGGTGCTTTTGAAAAGTTCATGTAATCATACTTTCCTGTGGATATATTGTCTCACATTCTTAACTGCAAAAGGACCAACCGCATGGACAACCAGTAAAAATAATTGTATTAAACATTCTGGGTTTGCAGAGGTTGTGAGAGGAAACTTTCCTGATCCAAACGCACATTTATGCGCAACGTTGAATCCAATCCAATGCAATTCAACGTCGGGTCTTCAGGCTAGTGGAAACATCCATCTTCCTAGCCTAGCTAACTAGCTATCTTAATTGCAGTTTGTGAGCTCGAGCTGTCAGACACGTTGACAGCTCTTGGTACACGTGACATGTAAACATTGCCATTACAGCAGGCCAAATAAACAATGAGCCAATGTCATTGACCATCCAAATATGGGATGTGTTTTGCAGGCATATATCATACTGACAAGTATTGTCTTTGGATAAATTAAAAAAACTCTAATGTCTATGATTTGTTTTGTTTCTATATTTGAGTAGCATGTGTGTGTGTGTGTGTGTGTGTGTGTGCGTGTTTTCCTGGTGTTATGTAGCTACTGATGTTATGTCATTGTATGGCTCTGCAGAGACAGTCATGGGCGGGTGTGTAGGGAGGGATCGGCTGGACGGACCTGCCAGGAACTCTACATGGGGCAAAAAACGAGGAGGTAAGAAGATTTGATTGCATAATGCTCTGCAGACAGTGGTGTAGTGTATGGTATACGCCATATACCCACTTTTTTTCAGTGGGCATTGTGTATACTCACTTCTTAATCCACCAAAACCTTCTCAAAGTAGCCTATGCCTACCTGGCAGAATGATATCAGAATTATTTGCATCAATCCAGTGGCCATTTGTATTGCAAACTCCATCTCATGTGCGCTACAGAAACACCGGTAACTAGGGCTGTTATGGTGACCATATTACCGCCACACCGGCAGTCAGGAGTCATAACCGCAGTGAAATTCCACGTGACCATTGAGTCACTGTAACTAGGCTTCTCCAAAACTGTTCTCTGATGCCTCCGATGATCATTAGTAGTATCCTACCAAACTTGCTAACGGCCAGTCGCTAATGTCCCTCTAATCACTCTGACTCCAATGCAAATGCAATCAAAAATCAAATCAAACACTTCATTAGAGCCCTGTTATTCAGAGTTTGAGCAGAATATAATCACCTGTTGTGCAGCGAGAGCCAGTTCCTCATAGCTGGTTGATGCATAGAATGAAATGTGTTCCTGTTGCGCAACATTTCTATAGGCTATGCTATGCAATTGTGTGACAAAATAGAGTTTTGATGGCCTCTATTAAAAAGAGGAGGATCCCATCAGCTTTCAAACAGGGTTTAAACTTTGAGCACCTTTATCTCCTAAATGTTTTGGCATTCAGGTCCAAAAAGTCACTTTCTGACCTTCTTCTATGGGCAAACATGTATTGAAAGTTTTGTTTAAATGAAAACGGGTGCGGTCAAAAAGTGATTGAATTCAAATGGATTTACCCATAGACTACATTATTTGTTTACGATGTCGCCTATGACAACAAAAACATATGGTCCTTTTTTGTTATGATTGTCATATGATCATATGTGGTCCTCTGTAGCTCAATTGGTAGAGCATGGAGCTTGCAATGCCAGGATAGTGGGTTCGATTCCGGGGACCACCCGTACGTAAAATGGATGCACGCATGACTGTAAGTATACAGTATATGATGGTTAACATAATGTAAGACGCTTGTTCTAAGCATTGTTCTACTGAAGCTATAGTCTCTGGTCTAGGCAGGTCTACAATACCTGGAACTTTCCAAGGCCAAGTTTGTCTCTTAACAAACAGGTAACCTATACAACGGACTATACCAAGAAGTAGCCCCCCCCCCCCCCGAGTTTAAAGTCTATAATGGGGTTGTGGTGTTGACTTGGGTTATTCAAGACCTCTTCCCCTAAATAGCTGATTGGATTAGTGCTGTTGTGTAAAGCATTAGCTGCCTACCTACCAATCTGGATAGGACACTATTGATAGATGTTGTTTATGGCATATGCAGCCAGATATTCGATCGTCATATATAGATCCTGTGGTGGTATTTTGGTTGGCTGGGTGTGTGTTATTAAGGCATTCATTAGTAAAGAACTGGGGAAGTGTCACAACAGCTAGCTAACCTAGCTCTGACACCACACGGATAACTGTAGTCGTCACGGATAGCCAAAGCGTGGTGGTGGGATCATACCCTTGACCACTGCAACCTTCTTAGACAGAGAGACGTAAGCTCCAGTTGCTGGTTGGAGTCTCTGAAAGGCTGTTTTTTCTGATGTTGAGTCAGTGTCGTGTTTGATTTAAACATCAGTCTCTGGAACACATACATCAAATCTCTGGGAGACAGAAAGAGAAGAACATGGGAGTCGCTAACTCTAGGGACTACCATCCGTACCACCCCTCACAGTCTCCCATCAAGGTGGTGCTGAAAAGTGAGTATGGGTGCAGATGAACTATGGATCGTTTGATTGCTGGATGACTGTGTTAGTGAGCGTCATCTTTCTAGAGCTGCAATTGCCAATAACATAACAGTGTTAAGTCTGTGTCTAGTTTGTTTTCCAACATGTTGAAGTAGTGTAAGATGTGGTCATTAGATATTAGAAACAACTTGTTATTAGGTTGTAATACATCTGTCTTAAGCTATATTGTGACCTGTTAATATAACCTACCTCTTTTCATGAATTCAGTTAACAGGGAATAGGTAAGGGGACAGGGGACGTTTATGAAGGGATATGAGGAGAAGGAAGTGTGTAATGTGAATAAGGGGACTTAGACTAATTATTATGGGAATATGCTGTAGTAGTATCAGGAGTCAAACTTGTGTAATAATTATATAATAGTGACTCTTAAAGGGCAATTCCACCACTATTCAACCTAATTTTCATTATCTCAAACACAGTACTAGTGTCAAAATTTGTGAAAACGGCACATTTCTACGTTTTGTAGAAATAAATATAAAGTAAAAAAGTTCTACCCAATGACATCATCAAAAGTTAAAACATTTTAAAAACTGTGATTTTAAAACACTATGAGATTCACGATGACGTGGGGAGCAACAAAATACCATCCCTCTCGCAAATTCTACCCTGTGGTGTCACAGAGAAGCATTTTTTAGGACCTTTTCTTTAAACACAGATCATAGAAATGCTCTGTTTTCACATATGTAGGCACTGGTTTGGTGCTGGAGATAATGAATATGAGGTTGAAAAGTGGCGGATTCGCCGTTAAACTCTAATATAGCCTAACCTGCAGCACACAAAGGATTTGTATGTTTCCCAGTGATGTTTGACTGTTGATGTGTTGTGCACTATCTGTCAGGGCTGGAGACCAGCTTCAAACCTACATTATAGTCACTGCCTGTATGAAGGAAACATCAATTCTTTAGATTTGCATGAAATATGAATGCATTGATGCAAGGATTTTTGTTGACTGGTATTCAAGGGAGCCACAGTATTGCACGTTATGGGTCATTGTGCTTTTGGCTGTACAGTAAGTACTATCCCATTCATCAGAACCATAGGCATTGTAATGCCTATTATGTGATTCTAGGGGCAAATCAGCACTTTGTTCAATGTTTTGCGGACCCTGATGGACACTCCATAGCATTCACTACGTCTCTTTATGAAATCGTTACGTTTCAATATGGCCATTACAGAATAGAAGGCCATGTCTCAAATATGGCTTTTCAGACAATCATATTTCACGGCTTTTAGAAAGTTCTCACAGAGCTTGTTTCCCACTCACAGTTGTCCGCCAGTGTTTGTTATGAAGTTGAGATTTTGATGAAGTAATACAGTGTCTTGATTTTTATTTGCTAGTTCTTCAGTCTTGTGAAGATAGGGGGGTGATTGGGACAGGAAATGTTACATCCATGTTTTTGTAAAATATGCCTCTTACATCAGATCATCTTGCAAATGTCTCTGCAAAGCTATCTTTCATCAAGGTTTTATATGGTCTATAATTGGTCTCTTTATAAAAAAAATATTGTTGGTATCCTTTTTCAGCGTTATGATACAGTGGGGAGAACAAGTATTTGATACACTGCCGATTTTGCAGTTTTTCCTACTTACAAAGCATGTAGAGGTCTGTAATTTTTATCATAGGTACACTTCAACTGTGAGAGACGGAATCTAAAACAAAAATCCAGAAAATCACATTGTATGATTTTTAAGTAATTCATTTGCATTTTATTGCATGACATAAGTATTTGATACATCAGAAAAGCAGAACTTAATATTTGGTACAGAAACCTTTGTTTGCAATTACAGAGATCATACGTTTCCTGTAGGTCTTGACCAGGTTTGCACACACTGCAGCAGGGATTTTGGCCCACTCCTCCATACAGACCTTCTCCAGATCCTTCAGGTTTCGGGGCTGTCGCTGGGCAATACGGACTTTCAGCTCCCTCCAAAGATTTTCTATTGGGTTCAGGTCTGGAGACTGGCTAGGCCACTCCAGGACCTTGAGTGGCCTAGCTGTGTGTTTCGGGTCGTTGTCATGCTGGAAGACCCAGCCACGAACCATCTTCAATGCTCTTACTGAGGGAAGGAGGTTGTTGGCCAAGATCTCGCGATACATGGCCCCATCCATCCTCCCCTCAATACGGTGCAGTCGTCCTGTCCCCTTTGCAGAAAAGCATCCCCAAAGAATGATGTTTCCACCTCCATGCTTCACAGTTGGGATGGTGTTCTTGGGGTTGTACTCATCCTTCTTCTTCCTCCAAACACGGCGAGTGGAGTTTAGACCAAAAAGCTCTATTGACCTTCTCCCATTCCTCCTCTGGATCATCCAGATGGTCATTGGCAAACTTCAGACGGGCCTGGACATGCGCTGGCTTGAGCAGGGGGACCTTGCGTGCGCTGCAGGATTTTAATCCATGACGGCGTAGTGTGTTACTAATGGTTTTCTTTGAGACTGTGGTCCCAGCCCCCTTCAGGTCATTGACCAGGTCCTGCCGTGTAGTTCTGGGCTGATCCCTCACCTTCCTCATGATCATTGATGCCCCACAAGGTGAGATCTTGCATGGAGCCCCAGACCGAGGGTGATTGACCGTCATCTTGCACTTCTTCCATTTTCTAATAATTGCGCCAACAGTTGTTGCCTTCTCACCAAGCTGCTTGCCTATTGTGCTGTAGCCCATCCCAGCCTTGTGCAGGTCTATAATTTTATCCCTGATGTCCTTACACAGCTCTCTGGTCTTGGCCATTGTGGAGAGGTTGGAGTCTGTTTGATTGAGTGTGTGGACAGGTGTCTTTTATACAGGTAACGAGTTCAAACAGGTGCAGTTAATACAGGTAATGAGTGGAGAACAGGAGGGCTTCTTAAAGAAAAACTAACAGGTCTGTGAGAGACGGAATTCTTACTGGTTGGTAGGTGATCAAATACTTATGTCATGCAATAAAATGCAAATTAATTACTTAAAAATCATACAATGTGATTTTCTGGATTTTTGTTTTAGATTCAGTCTCTCACGGTTGAAGTGTACCTATGATAAAAAATTACAGACCTCTACATGCTTTGTAAGTAGGAAAACCTGCAAAATCGGCAGTGTATCAAATACTTGTTCTCCCCACTGTATCCATTACATCCATAACAGTGGTGGATGTGATGGATATGGATGTATCAAATCTTGGCTTCAGAAGCATGTGCATTCACCACATTGTGTCAGCTTCTTTAGACTTTTAAGCAATTGTTGATATCTTGAAAATTATGTGATATCTTAGAGAATACAGTATATGCAGAAATGCATTTCTCGTACATGGCAGTAGTGTTTTTTTTTGATGGAAAGATGAAAATAGTGTTTATCCGTAATCTGTGGACCGTCCTGGAGTGTCTTATTCAAATGAAACCCCCCAAAATATGCTGACTTCATTCAGTGTCCAGAAAAGTGGATTGGTGGTATATGTACATCTACAGTATATTGCCTCTTTTGCATACTTAAATATAATATTTCAGAAAAGGATCTTCAATGCTGCAGTCATTTTTTGGTACCCTTCCCCAGATCTGTGCCTCAACACAATCCTGTCTCGGAGCTCTACGGACAATTCCTTCGATCTCATGGCTTGGTTCTTGCTCTGACATGCACTGTCAACTGTGGGACCTTATATAGACAGGTGTGTGCCTTTCCAAATCATGTCCAATCAATGGAATTTACCACAGGTGGACTCCAATCAAGTTGTAGAAACATTTCAAGGATGATCAATGGAAACAGGATGCACCTGAGCTCAATTTCGAGTCTCATAGCAAAGGGTCTGAATACTTATGTAAATAAGGTATATTTCTTTTTTATACATTTGTAAAAATCTCTAAAAACCAGTTTTCTCTTTGTCATTATGGGGTATTGTGTGTAGGTTGATGAGAATAAATAAATAATTTAATCAATTTTAGAATAAGGCTGTAATTTAACAAAATGTGGAAAAAGACAAGGGGTCTGAATACTTTCTGAATGCACTGTATGTAATGGGGAATTAATAGACACAGCAAACAATGCACACAAAGTTATGAAACAATGAATACCCACGAAATGGCAGGAGAGAACGCATTCTGGAGCAAGACGTGCCTTGTGCATCTGAGCCACAATCCCCATAATCTTGGACCATGTCATCCCTGTAGCCTCCTCAATGGATTAGTCCACTGAGAGGTGCAAATTAGACCGGTGTCTCGTGTGCCATAACAAAAAAATATATATTTGCGACTGCTGGACTAATCAAATGTCATGTTTTCAATACAGACCCCTTTTGTCATACAGTATTCCATATAAGGCAACCAGACCTGATGAAAGTTGCACAGTATACCCTTAATCTTGTAATAAATCAAATCTAGTGATACATAACCTGACATTTCTTCCATCCATTGTAACATTGTGGGAGGATAACCAACCTTCCAATTATTGGCAATGCATTTCTTATCCACTAGAAATGCTAGGTTACATAGTTTCTTCTGATAACATTCTCCAGTATCAACAGTTCCAAGCAAACAAAAACAGGGAGAAGGGAGTATCTGTAGACATGCTGAGAGAAAAGAACATACTCTTTGACAGAATTCAGCCAGCCTTCACAAGATCATAACATGCAAATATGTCCCCTTTTGTGTTTTAGACCTTCAGCAGAGGAATTACATTTCTGAGTGCATGATATTCAGTTTCACTGGTATATAGTATATTATATGGATGGTCTTAAACTGCAGTAATTTATTTCTGAGATTATATGAACATGACTGGGCATTCAAACATATCTGTATCCATTCATCATCATCCCAGGTCTTCCTCACATTTTTTGTTTTACATGTTTTGTGTCATCGGGAAAAAACAATATCAACCCTTGATACAGTTTCAAAATCAACTTTAGAGGTTTGTCAGACTGCCTTAAAATAAAAAAAATGTGTTTGCTGCACTTAGAGAATAAAGTGTTGTATCTGCAAAAGTTCACCTCTGCAAAAGTTCACCTCAGCGCCGTCACAGATTGGACTTCCCTGGCTACCTGACCCTGCTGAGACCCTGTCACCATCTGATCCTGCTCAGATGAGGCATGACAAAGAATTATCTTGATGTACATTTATACATTAGAATAGAATCAATGGTTCAATCATTGAAATTACCATTATCCCCAGATCCCAGACTGTAGCCTACCCATCAACTCATGATGGAACTTTGTATCCATTCACTGATTGTTATAATATACTGCAAAATTCACCTGAGCTCCGTAGACTGGTCTTCCCTGGCTGTCTGACCCTGCTGGGACACCGGCCACCATCTGATCCTGCTAAGACATGATGAGCATAGTATTGTGTACTGACTGTGCACCATGACAGTGTAGCCTGTAGAGCTGTTGATACCATGTCAGTATGAAATGTAGGGAATTAGCTCGGGAAACTGACAGCTCAATAACGTTACATTCAATAACGTCTAGTTCATTGAAGCAAAAATAATAGCTAAAGTCAGTAGGTTAGCTAGCTAACGTTTGCCAACTTTTGGCTAGCTCTAATGGTACACCAACTGTTGAAAACAAGCCAAAGGAATTTACTTCTGTTGAAATGGGACAAAAAGGGTAGAAAACATTTCCATACACACAACAGCTGTTAGATACAGCTACCTGACAGAGACTAGAGCTGAACTGGCTGTGGTATCTACTAGCTAGCTAGTTCATTCTCTATAGACACAACTTCAGTCAAGAGTGGATGTAACATTACTGTAGGTAACGTTACATTTCAGTTACACTACTAGTTAAGCACTGGGAATAATTAAGTCAAACAGCAGTTACAGTTGAAGTTGGAAGTTTTACATACACTTAGGTTGGAGTCATTAAAACTCGTTTTTCAACCACTCCACAAATGTCTTGCTAACAAACTATAGTTTTGGCAAGTCGGTTAGGACATCTACTTTGTGCATGACACAAGTACTTTTTCCAACAGCTGTTTACAGACAGATTATTTCACTTATAATTCACTGTATCACAATTCCAGTGGGTCAGAAGTTTACATACACTAAGTTGACTGTGCCTTTAAACAGCTTGGAAAATTCCAGAAAATGATATCATGGCTTTAGAAGCTTCTGATAGGCTAATTGACATCATTTGAGTCAATTGGAGGTGTACCTGTGGATGTATTTCAAGGCCTACCTTCAAACTCAGTGCCTCTTTGCTTGACATCATGGGAAAATCAAAAGAAATCAGCCAAGACCTCAGAATTTTTTTTTGTAGACCTCCACAAGTCTGGTTCATCCTTGGGAGCAATTTCCAAACGCCTGAAGGTACCACGTTAATCTGTACAAACAATAGTACGCAAGTATAAACACCATGGGACCACGCAGCCGTCATACCACTCAGGAAGGAGACGCGTTCTGTCTCCTAGAGATGAACGTACTTTGGTGCGAAAAGTGCAAATCAATTCCAGAACAACAGCAAAGGACCTTGTGAAGATGCTGGAGGAAACGGGTACAAAAGTATCTATATCCACAATAAAACGAGTACTATATTGACATAACCTGAAAGGCCGCTCAGCAAGGAAGAAGCCACTGCTCCAAAACCGCCATAAAAAAGCCAGACTACGGTTTGCAACTGCATATGGGGACAAAGATCGTACTTTTGGAGAAATGTCCTCTGGTCTGATGAAACAAAAATAGAGCTGTTTGGCCATAATGACAATCGTTATGTTTGGAGGAAAAAGGGGGTCGCTGGCAAGCCGAAGAACAGCATCCCAACCGTGAAGCACGGGGGTGGCAGCATCATGCTGTGGGGGTGCTTTGCTGCAGGAGGGACTGGTGCAATTCACAAAATAGATGGCATCATGAGGAAGGAAAATGATGTGGATATATTGAAGCAACATCTCAAGACATCAGTCAGGAAGTTAAAGCTTGGTCGCAAATGGGTCTTCCAAATGGACAATGGCCCCAAGCATACTTCCAAAGTTGTGGCAAAATGGCTTAAGGATAACAAAGTCAAGGTATTGGAGTGGCCATCACAAAGCCCTGACCTCAATCCTATAGAGAATTTGTGGGCAGAACTGAAAAGGCGTGTGCGAGCAAGGAGGCCTACAAACCTGACTCAGTTACACCAGCTCTGTCAGGAGGAATGGGCCAAAATTCACCCAACTTATTGTGGGAAGCTTGTGGAAGGCTACCCGAAACGTTTGACCCAAGTTAAACAATTTAAAGGCAATGCTACCAAATACTAATTGAGTGTATGTAAACTTCTGACCCACTGGGAATGTGATGAAAGAAATAAAAGCTGAAATAAATAATTCTCTCTACTATTATTCTGACATTTAAAATTCTTAAAATAAAGTGGTGATCCTAACTGACCTAAGACAGGGAATTTTTACTAGGATTAAATGTCAGGAATTGTGAAAAACTGAGTTTAAATGTATTTGGCTAATGTGTATGTAAACTTCCGACTTCAACTGTACCTTGCAAGCTACATCAGTCAAATAAAGAGCAGCCAGTTTCTGCTCTGCTTGCTTTTACAACTCGGAGAAAAAGCACAACACACATAGAGACAGCAGCTGCAGACAGCAGCACCATGCCTTTCAGAAGCTTTGCCTTCACACTGCCTGTCCGCACGCTCTGTGGTGTCCGCGCAGCCCTAAATCCAGCCATCTGAAACTGCCAAACAGTCTACCCGACTGCTCTAAAAAGCATCCACCTGGTCCCTAAGCACACCGATGCCAGTTTTAGTGTCACAGTGCAATGATAAAACTGGGGGACAAAAATGCAATTTTAGAATGTGGAGGGGTCATTTCCCCCCGTTCCCAGTGAGTTGCGCCCCTGGTTGTCATTTCAGGTTTATGTTTGTTCATGATCTAAGAAATATGGATTTGTTTCCAAAATTAGGGAGTTGTTTCAGAATGCAGTTGTTATCATAATTTTGAAGTCCATTGAGTCTATAGCAGTCACCTGTCAGTCTCCACTCAACACTCATCTCTCAGAGCAATGCATTGTGGGATAGCAGGCGCTAAATCCCGTTATGTGGTGCCCGATTACTGCGGTAATCCACTGGACTGTTGTCCACTAAAGTAAGTGTGTGTGTGTGTGTGTGTATGTGTGTGACTCTGGGTAATCCACTGCACTATAAATAATCACTTAGATTTTCCCCCCTCTCTCTCTGAATCAAAGTGACCTTAGTTTCCAGTACTGTATACTCCACTATGATTACCACTATTATACTGAGAGTATCTCTGCTGAAGATGCTTACAGAGGGGTACACACACCTCTCCTTGAGATGTGCTTCAGCAGTATAAAGTTAAGCCCCAGATATCCCTAAACCTTAGATATGGAAACCTTGTGAGACAGGACCTAGGCCAACCTGGAAACCACAGTGGAGATTCACTCAGAGGTTTCTGGTTTTCTCAGAGGCAGACATTGACAGAGTGCCTAGAGAAGTATTCCTGGTGAGGGTTACTGTCCTGCCTCCTCACATTTACCTGTCCCCTTTTTATATAATGATTGGTGTGTATTGTTATTCTGTAGTTCTGTCCATCCTGTAAGCTGATTGTTATCCACCTGGAAGATGAATGCATCTGATCTTCATGTTTCATGCAAAGTTTTGTTTTTCTAGAATGTGGTGTGCTTGCATGTTGAGGTCCAGGACTATTCACTTCTGTACTATTTTGTCAAATTGTATGATTCTGCTTTGGTTGCTTCTGTTCTCCCTACATGTTTTCTCACTCTCTGTTCATCAATTGATGCCATGAGTCAAAGACAGACTTGAGAATAGTCTGTGGATGTCCCTACTTCTGCATATAGACAAGCCACCTAATAATCCTTTATACAATGGCTAGTTCTGGCCACACATTATGATTTGCATTTGAAAATTGAATACTTCATCTTTGCGATTAGCAATGTCATAGACTGAATGAGAGCTAGCAAGCTACACTCTGTAATGAGTGTTCTATTACATGACATTCAGAGGAATGGTAGTGTACATTCAGATCGAAATGCTGAATTAAATATCCTCACCTTCGGGAAACAACCTGATGTATTTATTTTTACTTTATGTCCCTTCAGGACGCAATGAGCCCCTGAAGAAGGAGTGCACTAAATGGAAGAGTGAGTACCCTATGACGGAGGGCCAGCTGAGGAGTAAGAGGGATGAGTTTTGGGACACGGCTCCAGCCTTCGACGGCAGGAAGGAGATTTGGGATGCGCTCCGAGCGGCAGCAGTGGCCGCAGAGGTTAACGACCTGGAACTGGCTCAGGCCATAGTGGACGGAGCCTGCATCACACTACCACACGGTGAGACACACGCACATGCATACACGCACACACACAGACTCACACGCATGTTCCATCTCAATAACTAACTAATCTAACATTAGTATTTATAACATTTGGCACCAACCTGAAGGCCATTATAATGCTATATCAAACCTATGCCTAAGCCCAAATCGACTCCTACACTCTTAGAAAAAAGGGTTCCAAAAGGGTTCTTCGGCTGTCCCCATAGGAGAACCCTTTTCGTTTCCAGGTAAAATCCTTTTTGGTTCCAGGTAGAACCGTTTTTGGTTTCATGTAGAACCCCTCTGTGGAAAGTGTTCTACATGGAACCCAAAACGGTTCTGCTTGGAACCAACAAGGGTTCTTCAAAGGGTTCTCCTATGGCAACATCCGAAGAACCCTATTAGGTTCTAGATAGCACCTTTTTTTCTAAGAGTGTAACTTCCTAAATGCACTTGTGGAGATCTGAATGGATTGGACTGGTATCAATATAGTAATAGCTCCACCATGTATTTTTATAGCCTGGGTGATGTATCCTGACGGAACCAGCCTGATCACATGACAGATGGCTTACCATTATGTTTCACTTAACACTGCGATCAGGCTGGTTCCACCAGGCTATGGGTGACATAATTCATGACCAGTTAGCTGATTCGTGATCTGTGTGTCTCTGTGGTTATCAGATTACTGCTGTGTGGTTATATAATAGTCCTGGGCAGCATGACAGGACCTCAGGGATTTAGCTACATAGACATTATGGACACAGCAGGGGGGGAAAGCTCCTCTAATGTGTGTGCATGTTTGACATGTGGAATTGCATCATTCTATAATTATTTGCTAAACAGAACATTGCAGAATCGGCTGTGTTTCAGCAGGGCTGGAGCAAAAGCCTGCACTGTAGCTTCGGGAGGAGCTAGGGGTCCCTAGGGGCTAGGGGTTGATTTCAGATAGAACTTGTCACTGAGTGTTACTGAGGTTTGTTTTGTGTCTATCTGTCCCGTCCAGGTACGCTGACAGAGAGTTATGACGAGCTGGGGAACCGCTACCAGCTTCCTGCCTACACTCTAGCCCCTCCTGCCAACCTCATCACTGAATGCACCAATGAGAGCCAAGCTCCCGATCAAAAGGAGCAGAAAAAGCCTCCCCCTCCTCCCAAAGAGGAGTTCCAGCTACGAGTACGCCTCTCGTGCGGTAAGAGAAACACCCTATTCCTTTTCTCTTTTTTCATCTGCTCAATTTCTCTCTGCGGTTCTTCATTGAGATCAGAGGGGTATACTATGAATCTAGATAGATGTACTTAGGCTTTTCTGAAATTAGCTAGTTTCAGTTAGCTTCACATTCCAGCTCAGGCTTCATTCATGTTACAAAGGTAGATATTGATCAAACACCTACCGCTTACTCAAGCCTGCTCGAGCCGGGCTTGTAACTGCGCGTTCATGTCGCACATGGCTAGTCGCAAGTCAATCCATGGGTGAGTCAATGCCACATGTTCATTTTTGCCCAAATCAAAATGAAAGAAAATTGAACCAGCAAATTCAGCAGACTGTGGTGTGAAATGTGCTATTAGAAATGCCCTCTTTTCTTATGCATATCGTTTCTTTGGTGTGCTTATCAATATCAATGCTTGAGTCCCTTTTTCCCCACTCCTATCGATAAAATAATTGTATAAAGTAATACGAAAGTTTTACTGAGCGTGAAGTTTCAAATACATCCTGTCATTACTAAATGTGTTGTGTGATATGTATTTGGAAAAAAACATATTCCTCAAATATGGTCCCGAGAATGAAGGGATGATGACGCACTCTTTGCGAGAGGTAGGGAATCTATTTTGATTGGTCCTCAACTCACAGCTTAAACGCCTAAACATGGCTCAAACACTTTTGTGTTACCGGTTATCCAGAGTTGAACTCAGTTTACCAAAGTTAGCTCGCTTACTTCTCTATCTAGATTCATAGTACACCACTCAGGATAAGTCCATGCCCCAATCCCCAGGTTCATTCCAATACTAATCATCTGGAGTGTGAATGTCAGCCCCTCAGGCCTAGTTTTTATCACCTTGTTTGACAGCGTGTTTAAAGGGGGCCTGAGGATGTGTTCGCACGTGGCAAGTCTTTGTACATTGACTCTGCCAAAACAGTACACAGTTACAGTCACTCACCCTTTTAGATAACTTGAAACCGTCTAACCAGGTCTTGGGTCTTGAAGTTGCCTAGGCCAGGGGTTCTGAAACCTTTTGGGTCCGGGGACCCCTTTTGTGATAGCAAATTCATCAGGGACCCCCTCATAACTTGAGTGAGATAAAAATAGCATACAAAGAGTTTTACTATGACTTCGGCAGTGCATGGCCAGGTGAACCAAGTCTCGGGCCCTGGGAAGGAACATTTTAAAGGCTCTCCTCTTGGCATATGAGAGGAATTGTTGCAGTTTTAAAGCTTGAAGCTAGAGTCCTTAATTGAAAGACACCATTCCCCATTCTACATTCCTGAACAGACCCCTGATTGTAGAAGTAACTTGACCAATGTCTCTCTTCTCCACAGGCAAGGACCTACGTATAAGCGCCTCCATGTCAGACTCCATTTCCCAGCTGAAGAGAGCCCTGGAGGGGCAGGAGGACATTGAAGCCGCCCACCAACGCTGGTTCTTTGCAGGGAAACTGCTAACAGACAAGACACGGCTCCAGGACACCAAGATACAAAAAGACTTTGTGGTCCAGGTCATCGTGAACAACTACTCACCCGTAACCAAACTCATACCAAACTGAGAGAGAGAGAGAGAGAGATAACTTATTTGAGAGAGAGAGCGAGAGAGAGAGAGAGAGAGAGAGAGAGATAACTTATTTTTATTGGACATGTTCAGATAGTTCCTCCAAATTCCGGACCACTTTCTTACATTTCATGCCTAGTGGACACGACCCTGGACTGTTGGTTACTGCAAAGGAATTGTGGCTCTAATATTTCATAATTTCTTTGCTTTTGTATTTCTTATCCTCTTTTTGTATTTTCCTAATGATCCCACATTGTTACTGAGTGAAAATACACAAATGATGTGTAGCCTGGCAAAGCACTGACAAACTGTAGACTGAACTGGAAGAGAATCATGGCATAAGGAGAAGAACACTTACTACAGTGTGTCTGTCTGTCTACAGTTTATCCACTACCATTACACCTCTGTCCCCTACAGTATATTCATTATTTTCCTTGTGAGTGTGTTCATGTGGAACTTTGAACTGTGAATAGGGTTGGACAGTGGAAAGTATCCTGCCTGACGATACAAATATTCTATTGGATCTCTATTTATACTGAAAGCCATTCTATTTGTACTATTTCTATTGTCTGATCTTTACATAATGGTAAAAAATAATAATGACAGATTTATGAAAGAAAGTTTACATACTGTTTCAATGCTTGTTTGATTGTGAATATTTATATATTTAATAAGCAGAAATGTCTTTTTAAGTGAAAATGTTCATGAAAAGTCAACAATTTGAGGAGCAAGTGAATATCCTGGTTTATAAGGTGAAAATAGCTGGTTTGATTTTCATCGATTTTTCCAACCAAGTATGGATAACATGCTGTAGTTTTGTATGCTCCAAAGTGCACTAAAAGGTGAATATTTGTGAATGAATTTATGAATAAACATTCTAAATGAATCAAACCTCTGTATATTTGATTAAGATTTTTGTGCATAAAGGCTCTCCAAACCTGTTTTTTTAATAAAGTAGGTAGATTCATAAATACCTTCCTATCTCTAAATAATCTACAAGATTAGGTATTTTCAAATCTACTAAACGTCTTCATAAGGTAAGTCTGAATACCAAATACGAGTGCTTAAATCAAAACGCGTAAAAGATCATACATTTCCTAAGTCTGAATCGTCCCCTGAGTAATGTCAAAATTGTAATTTTTCATGACAAATTGTGTCAGAAACTGTTTTTATGGTAGTCAAGTGTATAAATGTAAATTGCTTGCATAGAAAAATTGGGGCTAGTAGTAGAAGTAGTGACCAGTGGCGGCTCCTGAAAAAATTCTCAGGGGGGGCAATTTTTCTGATGATTTAGGTGACCTACACACATTTTAAAAAAGATATGTCCAGCAACAACATGAAGACAGGGGCAGCATATAAGTCAATACTGATATACACATTACTTGCTTCAAAAAGGCCTCATGGTTGAATTGGAAATATGTGCACCTGAGCATAATTCACAACAAGCAAGCAGGAGCTTTTGATAGAGGCTACTGAAAACATTGATGCAAGTTATTGGTAATAAGAAATTTTTATAGACTTCCATATTCTGCCCTCTTGTATAGATTTGTGAAAATGAACAGTGATAGACATTTTGCCTGAAAACAGAATTTGAAAATAATTTCTAGAAAAGGTAAACACAGCTATCTGTATGGCTTTGTAAAAATGAACAACCATATTCTGGCCAATTGTATAGATTTGTAAATATGAACAACCATATTCTGGCCAATTGTATAGATTTGTAAAAATGAACATGAACCGATTTTTTTTTTTTTTTATTTTTTTTTTTCTTTTTAAAATGAAAATAACTATTTTAAACAACATCAACTGTGAACTGATTTGGGCGTGTGTGTGTTAAAGAGACAGACAGGGAGGGACAAAGAGAGAGAGAGGCTACATTACTTGTACTGAAACTGTTCTCTTCTCTCTTTCAATGCAGCAAAGCGGTCAATGACTTTCTCATTGAAATCAGGCATGCTGAGGACTAGTTCCCTCTCCATGGAAAGCATGGCCAGTGCATTCAGACGTTCCTGGCCCATTGAATTTCGCAGGAATGTCTTAACTCGTGTCAAAGTTGAGAAACATCTCTCAGCTTCAGCTGTTGTCATGGGAGTAGTTATGAGGATGTTCAACAGAGTCACAGTCTCAGAGAACGTCTCCTGGAGGTTGTAGCTCATGAGAACCTGGTACAGTGCCAGTGCACCACAGCAGCCCTTGAATTCAGGATTCTCATAGATCAGAGATAGTTCTGTCTTGAGCTTTGCCTTGCTCAGCATGGGGTATGCATTCACAGTGGCATTCAGAGCCTCATCAGGAAATGAATGGCAGTACCTTTCAAACATGTCTGCTTGCAGTAAGGTAGCACTCACAAGGTGGCCAGAGAAAGAGAACCTTTCTTTGGTGTGATCCAGGATGGTGTTGCAGACCTCTTCAGACAGCCTCTGCTTCTCCTCTTCTCTCAAAGCTGTTCTGGGTCTTTTGGCTCCTGTTGCTTCTTGCAGCTGCTGTTGAGAGGAGTCCCTGAAGGCAAACAGACCAATGTGTTTGTTGGCTTTGTACAGTATTGTTGTCTATGTGATGCACAGGTATATGCAATGTATCCATGTATAGTACAAATACTTCAGTTCCACTTAAAATGGGCAGGGATGCATAAAGTCTTTAGTGTTTAAGTTAGCCTTTGTGTCTCACATAGCCTGGATGTTCAGCACAGTATACAGTGGTGCTCATAAGCTTATGAGCCCATGCTAAAGTTGACTAAAAGAGGAATAAAAAAGAAAAGAAAATTGGTGTCCTTAAAGGTTGGATTTTCCAACTTTTTTAATTAAGTCATTAAGATCAATTTCCAAAAGATGATTTTTTTATTTTTGTATTCCTCTTTTTAGTCAACTTTAGAATGTGTTCATACACTTATGAGCACCACTGTACAGTACACATAGTATATAAAATAAGCTAGATTACACCACTGGCCATATATAATGAGAATAATGTAATTT
The DNA here is from genome assembly GCF_020615455.1 of Coregonus clupeaformis. NCBI lineage: Eukaryota > Metazoa > Chordata > Actinopteri > Salmoniformes > Salmonidae > Coregonus > Coregonus clupeaformis. Next base: position 40,277,664 of record NC_059192.1, on the reverse strand, counting down.
CAAACACAAATGCAGTCTCCTTTCATGCATACATTTTCAAATAAAGCTCTGCTTTGAGAAAGATCGAATGATATTGTTTAATCTTACCTTATGGCCTGCACACTGCTTGTGAAGCTGTCGAGGGGCACGTTTGATGAAGACAGCATCGATGTCCTTCTTCTGTAGCTTCTGGTACAGAATGTCGACGTGGGGCATGATTTTGTGAAAAAGCCCCAGGAAAAAAATTAAATCTTCGTCATGTAGCATCCTCACGTAGCCAGATGCCTCTCTCACGGTGGGCTGGTCAAATGAACCCAATGAACCCGTCCGGATGGCTTCAAAACATTCTATGAGGTCGTCTCGATTCTCGTAGACAGTGTTCACGACTCTGCTGTTGAAGTTCCACCGTGTGGATGAAGGTCTGGGCAGTCTTCGTGCAACAGTCTGGTCAAGAATGCTGGTGCGTTCAGTCTCTCCAAAAGCACACTGCCGATTGAGACTGAGGTTGATTCCGAGATGGGAAGGAACTCAAAAAAGCGCTCCTGCACTTTGTGGTTGCTATCTATGTACCTCAGCACAAGCACCAGCTGTGTCTGTGTAGAAACGTCCGTGGTCTCGTCAGCTTGGATAGCTACGAAGTTCGCCGACTTCACCTCCTCCACAATATGTTCCCTCATGACCGCTAGCATACACTCCAGTAGCTCGTTTTGAATGGTCTTTGATGTGCCCTTGAAAACTTTAGCATTTTTAAGATGGTCATCAAACACCTCATCTAATTGTGCCACAAAGTTGACAAGTCCAAGAAAAATACCAGGGTTGGTGGAGCCCTCAGTTTCATCTTTGCCTCGCAAAGCTAACTCAAACACTCCGCAAAACTTCACACACTGGATTAGCCGGCTGAGGATGTGGCGGTTCTTGCTAACCTCATCGTTGTGGCGGCGGACAGCTAGCCTGTATCCCTCATCCAGTTGAGTGGCAATGTTCACTCTCCCCAAAGCAGACAATCTCAAACAGCTATCCATGTGGGTCTTTGACAGCTCATGTTTCTTAATCTTTTCTGAAAGATGGTGCATGTCCGTTACACCAGTCGCTGTCCAAGCGGTGCTGTCTGCCGTGCCGCCTTCAGGGTGAAAGAGTAAGCAGGGGTAGCAGAAGACTGCATTAGCTACATCGCAGCCTGCTAGCCAGGTTTTTCGTTCGTACCAATTTTTGGAAAATCCTCGGGTGTAGGAATTTCCCCCTTTAGTAGAAACCTGTTGAATTATTAAATTTGGTCTGGGAGGTCCTAATTGTTTCGTTGCCAATTTATCTTGATTTGTTCGCCGACAAAAAGGAACTTCTTTCAAAGAGACAATCGAGTTGCACTGAACGCTAGCCATCTTGACAGTAGTACGTGAATTGATTGACGCTGCTACCCGCTCTTTTCTTAGTTATGTTCATGGTTATGTTACGTATGACGAAAGCGCGTAAGTGCAAGCCCTCCCGGAACCCATAGAGATTGTATTGAAAGCTCTGATATTTGAAAAAAAAAAGATTTTACATGAGAGTCTATGAGAGACTTCTGGGGCGATTTTCAACCTGACTGAAATGACCCCAAAACGGGCGGGGCCATTTGAAGCACGACTTTAGCCTGATTGGACATTTAGTGGCAGATCAGACGTCTAGATTAGAACACTGATAACTACTGTTGCCGTGATATAATTGATTAGAAAAAAAATCCCTTCCTTTTCCCGTTTGGCAGTGCGTCGCCCATATCGCCCTAATGAACACACCGCCCCTGGTAGTGACTGTACTACAAATATACTGAACAAAAATATAAACGCAACATGTAAAGTGTTGGTCCCAGCTTATTTCTCTCAAATTTTGTGCACAAATTTCTTTACATCCCTGTTAGTGAGCATTTCTCCTTTGCCAAGATAATCCATCCACTTGAGAGGCGTGGCATATCAAGAAGCTGATTAAACAGCATGATCATTACACAGGTGCACCTTGTGCTGGGGACAATAAAAGGCCACTCTAAAATGTGCAGTTTTGTCACACAACACAATGCCACAGATGTCTTAAGTTTTGAGGGAGTGTGCAATTGGCATGCTGACTGCAGAAATGTCCACCAGAGCTGTTGCCAGATAATTTAATGTTTATTTCTCTACCATAAGTCGCCTCCAACGTCTTTTAGAGAATTTGGCAGTACGTACAACCGGCCTCACAACCATAGACCACGTGTAACCACGTCAGCCAGGACCTGACGTCGTGTGGGCAAGCGGTTAGCTGATGTCAACATTGTGAACAGCGTGCCCCATGGTGGCGGTGGGGTTATGGTATGGGAAGGCGTAACCTACAGACAACGAACACAATTGCATTTTATGGATGGCAATTTGAATGTACAGAGATACCGTGATGAGATCCTGAGGCCCGTTGTCGTGCCATTCATCCACCGCCATCGCCTCATGTTTCAGCATAACAATGCACGGCCTCATGTCGCAAGGATCTGTACACAATTCCTGGAAGCTGAAAATGTCTCAGTTCTTCCATGGCCATCATACTCACCAGACATGTCACCCATTGAGCATGTTTGGGATGCTCTGGATCGACATCTACGACAGCGTGTTCCAGTTCCCGCCTGTAGTAACTTGACAAGGAATGCCCACACGCATTTCAATATTACTTTCCTTTACTTTCAACCCAAGAAATAAAAGGTGTACAGCCATGTACAAACGGTACAAATACAGCAAAACGATACAGCCCACTCAACCTGTGGTAGAGTCACATTGTACAGATCCGACTCTGGGTGATGACATCATCAAAGGGGAAAGGTCACGGTCAATGCCAATAATATCCCTACACACATGAATATTAATCATACTATACTGCAGGTACGTACAACACATATTCAATGTAATTATTTATATAGTGTCCACACTATAACACTTCTCCCCCTCAATTTAAATCCCCCCTGTAAGGAAAACATAAGGTTAACAAGTAAACCACATCAGTGTTTTCTTTACTTTACTTCACAACACTGTAGAACTTCTGCTGGTGTTACTGTAACTGTAAACAACAACAAAAAAACAACAAAATGACAGTCCTTATTTATTTTCAACTAGGTCTGCTGCTCCAAACAAACACTAACACCACGAGTCTCTGTCTCAACTACAGAGTTAGTATTTCAGGAGGCTTGTGACCATGCTGTGATCTGCGCAGTACTCCTGGTGTGCCACGAGACACAGGTAAGGCGTGTCCCAGTGGAGCTGGGTCTGAGGGCACAGGAGCGGGTTGGGTGTTTGTGAGAGAATGTCTATCACCCTCTGCTGGAACCACTGAATGCCCCTGTTCCTCAGATACTGTTTCCTGTGGGGTTTCAACTTGTATACTACCACCCACAGCTGTTCCGTCTGAAAACATGGTCTTGTCTTTGTCATAGCGCAGGCGGAGGTGGTCCTGGTGTCTGCCCATGACTCGGCCATCAGTCAGTTTGACCACAAAGGAGACTAGACCACTCTGACTCAGAATGATACCTGGCAACCAGGGTTGGCTGCTTGTGAAGTTACGGATGTAGACAGTGTCATTGGGTTTTAACTGTCTCTCCCTCGCGTGGTGGTCATGTCTCTCTTTTTGTTTCTCCTGCTTCCGTTCCACTCGTGCTTTGATGTCCGGACGCAGTAGATCCAGGTGAGCTTTTGGCTTTCTGCCCATCAACATCTCAGCTGGAGCCTGTCCTGTTGTTGTTTGTGGCGTGATGCGGTACTGGAACAAGAACCGAGAGAGCTTAGTTGTGATGGTTCCCCCAGTGATCCTTTTGAGCCCCTCTTTCAGTGTCTGCACAGCCCGCTCTGCTAAGCCGTTTGAGGCCGGGTGAAACGGAGCGCTGCAGCAAATCCCACTTCTCCGCATGAATTCTTGGAACAAGTCACAGGTAAAGGTTGTTGCGTTGTCAGACACAAGAGAGTCAGGCAGACCATGGGTTGCAAACACCTGCCAAAGCTTTTCGATGGTTGTGGTCGCTGTGATGTTGCTCATGATGTGAGCCTCCAGCCACTTGGAGTGCGCGTCCACCATGACAAGAAACATGTGACCCACGAAAGGGCCTGTAAAGTCTATGTGCAGCCTGGACCATGGGCGGTCAGGCCACTCCCACAGATGTAGTGGCACGGGCTGCGCCATCTTCTGGTTGATCTGGCACTCAGAACATGATTTCACTTTGTTTTCTACGTCCTGATCCATGTTAGGCCACCAGATGTAAGGCTAAACTTAACATCCGGGAGGCACCCGGGTAAGGCTCATGGACCTCATCAATCACTGGTGCACGGCCAGGGGGTGGAACAACCACTCTGGACTCCCAGAGTATGCAGCCATCCTGCACACTCAGCTTAGTTTTGCGCTTTGCATAAGGTCTTAGTCCATCATCCTCTATGACAGGAGGCCAACCCTGCATAAGGAATTGTCACGAGAATTTCTATCTCTAATTAAACTCAATGCTTTGAATAATTCCCAGAGGGTGTAAGGCTCTGGTTCAATCATGAATTAAACAAGGTCCACAGTCAGCAAGAATCATCAGTATGTTTATTCATGAGAGCGCTGGCGCCAAAACACACACACAGCCTTTTTGTATCCCTTCACACAATGGAACTTTGCTCCGCCCACCTTTAGGCGGCCTGTACATTTCCACAGTATAGAATGATTAACCAGTTTCTAGGTCTTCTCCCTCCTGGAATGTTTGTCTCAGCAGTTTCTAACCCCCCCCTTGGTTAGTGGGTTTACACTACATTATAACCCTAACACAGTTTTACACAGTCATCATCAGTATCGGGGTGGAACAATCTTAGTCATAATCATAAACCTACAAATTCATCTATCAATCCACCCTTTGACCACATTTTTTACACCCTCAGGATAAATTTGCTATGGTTTTCCATTTTACCAAACATTTCATCAAATCACTGTATCAAAGACGTATTAACTCCTGAGTTCTCAGCCCATTCTTCACTTAGAGCAGTCAATCCTGCAAGAGCTCTGCATCGCCCTTTTCTGCCAGCAACATCTCTAGAGCCAACCTATTTTGCCAAGTCATGAGCGAGGTGGCGGATAATTGATCTGAGATTCCCCTCACTGCATCTCTAGTCTGGTTCACAAACAGTTGTTGGCTTTAATATATCTAATTAATCCAATCCACATTTTTATTGATTGTTACTCACCAAAAGAATGTTGTAGTAAATCCTTCCCCTACTTGATTCATAGCTTTGTATTCATCCGGTAACCCTCTTGCTACGGTAACCCCCTTGGTATCCCAATTGTATCCATCCAAATAGGGCTATTCTCCTTCTGGTTAAAACTCATCCTACGTCTGTTTAACCCTTTCCTTGGTTTCTGGTGACTAATTCTAACTGGCTGAACCAGTAGAACCGGGGTGCAGGTACATACCCACCCTTTTGGCCTTGTCTGCCTTATACGGCCTTTACTGGTACACGCCCACCACACATCGGTTACAGGGCTGTAAGGTTTAGAATTCTCTCTTGTGCTTCCAAACCTAAGTCAGTCACATTGCTACTATTTTCGATTGACAATTTGTGATGTCTTTGTTTCTCTTTAACCCCCATCTGGATGTCCAGTCCTGGCCGGTCTCATATCCCTGTCCCCAAGTGTGTTTAAACACTTGAGTCCAAGAACAATACGCTGTGGGGCCCGAACACAAATATGATGGGGTCTTATTCCATTCGGTTGCTTGTTGACATGTACCCCACCCGTTGGCTACGTCCCTAACCCTTATTTTGAATCCTACAGTCTGCCCTTCTCTGACTCCTATTTTGTAGGTTACTCGTCCCTGATGGTCAGTATGTCGTGTCGCTTCTCTTTTACTTCTTAACAATGGTAAGGGCATAGCGTAATTGGTGCGGGGTGGTGGTGGATCTTGACATATCAGGACCATTGCCGAGACTATGATGCAGCTCAGGGTTACCCATATTCCCCAAAACCGCCAACCCTCTCCTGCCCTTAGTCTTTCTGCTTGGTACCACCCCATACTCACACCCTAAGAACATACTACAGTGATGATAGGTTGGGGTAGGAGATCATCGTTAACAGAGGTGATATTCAGACCCTATTGGTCTAACTCTGCGTGTGTTCAGTGGTGCTTGTATGGGTTCTTACCTTTTTGCAGTGGGTAACGTGGACCCAGGTTGCTCTAATATAACCTGATAGGGCCCTTCCCAACAGGCCTGCTTCCAGTCTTTCTTCTTTAGGGACTGGATCCACACCAGTCACCAGGTTGGATAGAGTGGGTCACCTTCTTCTTTGGTTCACCTGTGGGGCACAAAACCTTTGACATACAGGTGTGGTTAATAAACAACCATCTCATGTGCTCTCAATTTCTATCTCTGCCTGCTCCTGTGTGTTTTCCTTAACCCCTCTCTAATCATACCGTTCACATTAGTATTTTCTTTCTAGACTGTATATATATACAGTGGGGAAAAAAAGTATTTAGTCAGCCACCAATTGTGCAAGTTCTCCCACTTAAAAAGATGAGAGAGGCCTGTAATTTTCATCATAGGTACACGTCAACTATGACAGACAAATTGAGATTTTTTTTCTCCAGAAAATCACATTGTAGGATTTTTAATGAATTTATTTGCAAATTATGGTGGAAAATAAGTATTTGGTCACCTACAAACAAGCAAGATTTCTGGCTCTCACAGACCTGTAACTTCTTCTTTAAGAGGCTCCTCTGTCCTCCACTCGTTACCTGTATTAATGGCAACTGTTTGAACTTGTTATCAGTATAAAAGACACCTGTCCACAACCTCAAACAGTCACACTCCAAACTCCACTATGGCCAAGACCAAAGAGCTGTCAAAGGACACCAGAAACAAAATTGTAGACCTGCACCAGGCTGGGAAGACTGAATCTGCAATAGGTAAGCAGCTTGGTTTGAAGAAATCAACTGTGGGAGCAATTATTAGGAAATGGAAGACATACAAGACCACTGATAATCTCCCTTGATCTGGGGGCTCCACGCAAGATCTCACCCCGTGGGGTCAAAATGATCACAAGAACGGTGAGCAAAAATCCCAGAACCACACGGGGGGACCTAGTGAATGACCTGCAGAGAGCTGGGACCAAAGTAACAAAGCCTACCATCAGTAACACACTACGCCGCCAGGGAGTCAAATCCTGCAGTGCCAGACGTGTCCCCCTGCTTAAGCTAGTACATGTCCAGGCCCGTCTGAAGTTTGCTAGAGTGCATTTGGATGATCCAGAAGAGGATTGGGAGAATGTCATATGGTCAGATGAAACCAAGATAGAACTGTTTGGTAAAAACTCAACTCGTCGTGTTTGGAGGACAAAGAATGCTGAGTTGCATCCAAAGAACACCATACCTACTGTGAAGCATGGGGGTGGAAACATCATGCTTTGGGGCTGTTTTTCTGCAAAGGGACCAGGACGACTGATCAGTGTAAAGGAAAGAATGAATGGGGCCATGTATTGTGAGATTTTGAGTGAAAACCTCCTTCCATCAGCAAGGGCATTGAAGATGAAACGTGGCTGGCTCTTTCAGCATGACAATGATCCCAAACACACAGCCCGGGCAATGAAGGAGTGGCTTCGTGAGAAGCATTTCAAGGTCCTGGAGTGGCCTAGCCAGTCTCCAGAGCTCAACCCCATAGAAAATATTTGGAGGGAGTTGAAAGTCCGTGTTGCCCAGCGACAGCCCCAAAACATCACTGCTCTAGAGGAGATCTGCATGGAGGAATGGGCCAAAATATATATATATATACAGTGGGGGAAAAAAGTATTTAGTCAGCCACCAATTGTGCAAGTTCTCCCACTTAAAAAGATGAGAGGCCAGTAATTTTCATCATAGGTAAACGTCAACTATACTAGGTTTTCACACACTGTTGCTGGTATTTTGGCCCATTCCTCCATGCAGATCTCCTCTAGAGCAGTGATGTTTTGGGGCTGTCGCTGGGCAACACAGACTTTCAACTCCCTCCAAAGATTTTCTATGGGGTTGAGATCTGGAGAGGCCACTCCAGGACCTTGAAATGCTTTTTACGAAGCCACTCCTTCGTTGCCCGGGCGGTGTGTTTGGGATCATTGTCATGCTGAAAGACCCAGCCATGTTTCATCTTCAATGCCCTTGCTGATGGAAGGACGTTTTCACTCAAAATCTCACGATACATGGCCCCATTCATTCTTTCCTTTACACGGATCAGTCGTCCTGGTCCCTTTGCAGAAAAACAGCCCCAAAGCTGATGTTTCCACCCCATGCTTCACAGTAGGTATGGTGTTCTTTGGATGCAACTCAGCATTCTTTGTCCTCCAAACACGACGAGTTGAGTTTTTACCAAACAGTTCTATCTTGGTTTCATTTGACCATATGACATTCTCCCAATCCTCTTCTGGATCATCCAAATGCACTCTAGCAAACTTCAGACGGGCCTGGACATGTACTGGCTTAAGCAGGGGGACACGTCTGGCACTGCAGGATTTGACTCCCTGGCGGCGGCGTAGTGTGTTACTGATGGTAGGCTTTGTTACTTTGGTCCCAGCTCTCTGCAGGTCATTCACTAGGTCCCCCCGTGTGGTTCTGGGATTTTTGCTCACCGTTCTTGTGATCATTTCGACCCCACGGGGTGAGATCTTCGCGTGGAGCCCCAGATCGAGGGAGATTATCAGTGGTCTTGTATGTCTTCCATTTCCTAATAATTGCTCCCACAGTTGATTTCTTCAAACCAAGCTGCTTACCTATTGCAGATTCAGTCTTCCCAGCCTGGTGCAGGTCTACAATTTTGTTTCTGGTGTCCTTTGACAGCTCTTTGGTCTTGGCCATAGTGGAGTTTGAAGTGTGACTGTTTGAGGTTGTGGACAGGTGTCTTTTATACTGATAACAAGTTCAAACAGGTGCCATTAATACAGGTAACGAGTGGAGGACAGAGGAGCCTCTTAAAGAAGAAGTTACAGGTCTGTGAGAGCCAGAAATCTTGCTTGTTTGTAGGTGACCAAATACTTATTTTCCACCATAATTTGCAAATAAATTCATTAAAAATCCTACAATGTGATTTTCTGGATTTGTTTTTCTCAATTTGTCTGTCATAGTTGACGTGTACCTATGATGAAAATTACAGGCCTCTCTCATCTTTTTAAGTGGGAGAACTTGCACAATTGGTGGCTGACTAAATACTTTTTTCCCCCACTGTATATATATATATATATATATATATATATATATATATATTTAAAGTATGTAGTCCTCTCCTTCGTCTCTTTATCTTCAATCCTACCATCTACCATCATGGGCTTTGCCCATGTGTCAATATTGCCACATCTCTAAACAATCACTTAGGTTATTGGTAAATTATCCCTATGCCATATCCCTTCTTTTTGAGACTGGCCCTTGCTTCTTTATCGCTCCTTGCTTCTTTCCTTTGTCCATTATGGCGGCTAAATTTGACTTTCATTCAGTTCAGAATCAATAGTAATACAATCAATCAATCCCTTATCTTGTAAAAACACTCATGTTTAGTTTAAACTCTGTTCTAACCCGGCTCGCCCGGGCTTGACCTGAAGACTGATGGTTGGACATGACAGGTCCATACTTAAATCTTTCAAACATAAACACACACAGTGAAATGACCCAATTCAGTTATTTGTCTAGCAAAAAAGAATTCTATCTCTATGTTCGTGATTAACCCAGTTTTATCTCATAGTCCACTAAACATTTTTTAAAGCTAAGACTGTTTGGGAAGTGAGCAACTTTTTTTACCTCTATGAATTGTTCCTCCGCCTCGGAGTTCCAAATGATTTTATCATGGGCTGCCCTTGCCTTCCCATAGATAAGATAACTTTATTCACCAGTATGCAGTGCATAATGGGGTACCCACGCTCTACAGTAGTTTATCATTCCCAAAAAGTTCATAATTCATTTCTTGTTTAACGGTTTTGGTGCTCCAAGTATAGTAGTGGATGAGTTTAACGTTCGCCCCTCCTGAGTTATGGTATGTCCTAAGTAAATCACCTCGCTCTACCAGAGTGGAAGTTTTATTTTGCTAACTTTGTGTCCCTGTTCTGCCAGAAAGGTCAACAATTGGATTGTATCCCTCTTACATCCCTCTTGAGTGGGATTAGCCAATAGAATAGAATATACCTAAATTAACATTTGGCTTCTTTCCTGAGGTTCAAACTTTTCAAAATTCCTAGTTATAGCCTGGCTCTCCCTCCCCGCTCACTACCATGTTACCCGTACCACATATGCCTTCATACCCCTCTCAGTCGGTGTTTCAGCTACGTTCAACTGAGTCATAGCATCTCTTCCTAGTAGATTAACTGGACATAGGCTTAATATCAGTACAGGTATGCATGCTCCTCTTCCTGAATTTTCATGTTTTCAAGTCACAGGAGCTGATAACCGCTCTATAAATTGATGGCCTGAGGCAGAGCGTACTAGGAATTTTTCCCCCCTTTTCTGAACACATGAGTCACAACGTGATTCATGCTTTCAAAAACAAAACACCAACATTGTTTATTAACCCATAATAAAAATGAAATTAAAATGACAACATTTGATAATACCTCAACTTACTTCTATCCCGTAAAGTAATCCAAGATTAGTACAATTGACTAGCAACAGGTATCCCTCATTCAGGGAAAGCTCTCTCTCTCTCTTGCTATTTTATGGTTCGAATCATATATATTATTACCAAATTATAAACTTCTTCACACTTTTCACAGTATTATAAATCACCCTCAACTCGGTAATATAAACTATCTTAAAGTCTTCCTCTCATGCCTTTAGAATTACCAGTGTGGATGATCAAATCACACTAGAAAGTCAAAACAAAGTTCAGAGGTCATTGAAATCCTTCAAAGAGTTGCTCCATTATATAGTATACTAAACATTACCATCATTCAAAACATTTAATAAATGTTATTTATCCCAAGTGTACATTAAGTCCTCATGACATTTATTCTCATAAGATTCACTGTGTGTGCTCCTTTAAGACTTATCACCTTTGACCTGTTGAAAACCCCCTAAAATCAAAATAACAACCCTTTATAAACCTCATACTAGGTGTGTTGTGTTTTATCTGAAAAACCCAATTGAAAACAACAAACAAAAATAGCCAGGCCCTACTTAATGTGGTAGCTCCCTTTTACAACCTAATACTGCCTAACTTCACTAAACTGCTCCCCCTAGCCCTGGGCAACATTCCAATGAGATAAGCAAATCCCCTTTCTCCTGGAAGAGAAATTATACATTTTGTTAACATTCAATTACAATCAGTAATCTGCAGATAAAAAAACATGGACATTCTTCCATTTTTTTTTACTAGTAGACAAAATAAAACACTCTCAAACAGCATTCTGCATTTACCTCTATCATAGGGTTTAAAACTAACGTAACAACATTAACCATCCTAAATTGCTGTAGTAACGTCATGTTTGGTTCAGTTTATCACCAATCCTCCATTATTAGAATACATCAGATCTAGGTAAATATCCTTTCTAAGTAGGCTAGAAGTAACACCAAACACTTGCTGTATTTTACCATAATATATTGAATTCATATCCATATTCAATTCGATAGTCCACATTACAACTCTTTTCTCAGTAGGTCTTAAACTATCAACTCATTTAGCAACACAAAAATAATTAGTTGAATAAGTGAGTCATTACTAAAATTCCCTTACGATATTACCTCTGGGAATTGTTTTGTTATGTAACTTAGATTGACACACTGGTGCGTCAATCGACTCTAGGGGGTTAAAGAAGGATTTCTAAGCCTTGAGACAATTGAGACATGGATTGTGTATGTGTGCCATACAGAGCGTGAATGGGCAAGACAAAATATTTAAGTGCTTTGGAAGAGGCTATGGTAGTAGGTGCCAGGCGCACCGGTTTGAGTGTGTCAAGAACAGCAACGCTGCTGGGGGGACATGTACGACAGTGGGTTCCAGTTCCCGCCAATATCCATCAGCTTCGCACAGCCATTACAAAGGAGTGGGACTGATTTCCTTATATGAACTAAACTCAGTAAAATCTTTTAAATTGATGCATGTTGCATTTATATTTTTGTTCAGTGTAATTATCAATAATACTATACATACTTGCTGCTACTACTATAGGAAGAAAGGATAAGAGATTGATTGCTTAAAAATGACAGTTTTATAAAGCCTCATGAAGCAGACAATGCGGTCTTGGTACAGTGAGGGGTGCAGAGAATAGCGCCAAAATGCAACAATCAAATTCTAGAACAGCAGCATAGAATTCTGGTACAGCGTGCAAAAAGAAGTTGCGCTGTAAGGGCCGTTATTAATATTTAGAACTTACTCAACAAAAGGTTTAAGTTAATTTTCTGCAATTCTACACATTTTGCCATGGCTTATGCCGTGTTCTTATGCTAAGTGACCAAACATTGATTTTGTTCTTATGCTGAGTGACTCAAACCTTATAACAAAATCAAGGGACTGAGTCCCCCCCTGCATGTTGATGTATGCCACTGTCATTATGTTGTTGGATCTGACCAGAATATGCTGGCCTGACAAACGCGGGAGGCGCCTGAGCGCTAAGTACATCATCAGAAGTTCCAGGTAACTGATATGGCGGGCACTCTGTGACACCGTCCAGACTCCCCGAATTGAGTAACCCTCACACAGAGCACCCCACCCTTGGGGGACGCATCTGTCATGACCACCTTGCGGGAGAACACCTGACCCATGAGAACCCCTTGCGACAGTAGCCGGGAATCTCTCCGCTGGGCCAAAGGCATGTCGGGGACACTTCAATCGACCGGTTTAGTTGGCGAGATGCATCGTAGCGCAGTGCTAGCACCCAGCGTTGAAACGGCTGCATCAATAATAGTCAAAGGGGAATGACCACTATCATAGAAGCGAAAACGTACTGTTGGGCCAAGTAGAGCTGGAACCCGACCACCATCTCCAGGGATAGAATAGCGTGATTTATGCATGAGTCTCAATCGAGACCCAGAAATGGAATGCGCTCTTTTTCTGGTTCACAATAAAAGAGACTGAACATGGGACACCAGCCTGGATGTGTGTAACACTGCTTGATCCCTTGACACTGCTGATATCAGCCAATCGGCCAGATAGACCAACACCCTCAGCCCCTGGCCCCTCATGGGTGCCACCACCTTTGAAAAGATGCAATGCAAGATAACAAAATAGATCAGTTGGTGTAGCACTTGCGAGGCACTGCAGAGCATTAATTGAAATAATTTCCTTTATGTTTTACTGGACTGATGGTACCTGCATCTGCTGGTCATGGTGCTTTCAAGACAACTGTGAACAAGGTCAAATCATGACGTCAGTGATCTTCAGGTCGGAATGTCTGAGCTCTAGAAAGATGCCCCAGTTTCCGATTTGGAATTCTGAGTTGGATGACCGTTCAAAACGAATTTTCCCAGTCGGATCTCATTTATTTCCCAGAGTTCCCAGTTGTCTTGAACGCACTGAACTCGAAAGGCAGAGATTTCCGAGTTCACAGTTGAACACGGCATTAGTCTCAGCCTCTCATGGCACCTGCTATCTCCTTCCTTTCCTCCGGTGAGACTGACCAGAGAGAGGGGACACCGTCTTCCACCTGATGGCAAAACTCGAGTCGCACCGCATCTGCCTCATGCACAAATTCATGTTGTTCCTATGACCAGAGAAAGTTAAATATTTATTGATATTAAAATAGACACAAAGAGTTGCTAATAATAATAAAAACGAAGAGTTGTTGATACACTTGGCTACTCATTCATTGCAGCTGCAGTGCGAGCAGAACTATGGAGAAGCGCGTTTTATGTTTTGTAATAGTTTTGAATAAAAATAGTGTTGACAGTGCTGAATAAAAACTTAAACATTAACTCACTCATAAAAACAGCAGCTAAAGCTGAGAGAGACTGTGTTCTTTAACAGTCTCTCTGTGGTCATGGTTTTAAAAGTTATTCAATCTTACGTAGGCTAGTAGCCTATCAAACTTTGCTGTGGCCAGGGTCGTGGAATCTCTGTAGGTGCAATGATTTTAGCTATCCCACTGGCCAGCGCAGTAGGTGTACTTGATTTAGATCTCCCGGTCCGCCGGATAGGCGGAGTTTGTCTTTTCAGACAAATAAAATGTTTCAAAATGGGGACACTGTGCTTACCCAGTGCGCAGGGCTTCTGAATGAAGTGCACCTACTGCCAACAGCACAACACAAATAAATACAAAAAGGAGCACAAGCCTTTATCGTTGGCTTTTCTACAGAAATGTTTGGTGGCCGACTAGGAATGCCTTTAAGATCGATCAGTCGATCCCGATTGACCGGTTGGCGACCACTGGTATAGCTTGCAACTTGTAAACAACTACCTAGTCCTATAAGTGAGTACTATTTTAATAATAATAATGTTAAATAATACAGACTGGCTGTTAAGCCAATTATATTATATGACTGTTGCCTCCCATTTTAAGTTTATTGTGATGGTAATGATGTTTGTTTTTGATAATTATTAGGTGGAGGTCGCTAGCTACAGTGATATGGTCAACCTAGCCTATCTTTTAGCTAGCTAGCTGCTCTGCAGTTCTAGCTAGCTTGACTTGCTATAAAGTTAGAAAACAAGGTGAGGAAAACTTTACTATCACCTGAAACAATACATTTATTGTGGAGTCAGGCACAGGAGGGTAAATCCCAGAATAAAGGTTTATTCCGTATATATGTCGATACAAAGTACAAGGAGCTCCACTGAGCTCATATAACCTCCACAATAAACAATCACACACAAAGACAAGGGGGCAGAGGGAACACTTATACAGGTACTGATGAGGGGAAATGAAACCAGGTGTGTGTAATAAACAAGACAAAACAAATGGAATAATGTGATGAGGAGCAGCAGCGGCTAGAAGGCTAGTGACGACAAATGCTGAAGCCTGCCCGAACAAGGAGAGGAGGCAGCTTCAGAGGAAGTCATGACAGTACCCCCCCCCCCCCTTGACGCGCAGCTCCAGCAGCGAGCCGACACCGGCCTCGGGGACAGCCAGGAGGACACGGAGCAGGGCGAGCCGTGGAAATCCCGTAACAGGGAGGGATCGAGGATATCCCTCACCAGAACCCAACACCGCTCCTCCGGACTGTACCCCTCCCACTCCACGAGGTACTGAAGGCCCCCTACCCTACGCCTCGAATCCAGGATGGAATGGACGAAGTACGCCGGGGCCCCCTCGATGTCTAGAGGGGGCGGAGGGACCTCCAGCACCTCAGACTCCTGGAGCGGACCAGCCACCACCGGCCTGAGGAGAGACACATGAAACGAGGGGTTAATACGGCAATCTGGTGGGAGTAGTAACCTATAGGTAACCTCGTTGATTGTCCTCAGGACTTTGAACTGCCCCAAAAACCGCGGCCTCAGCTTCCGGCAGGCAGGCGGAGGGGCAGATTCCGTGTCGAGAGCCAGACCCGATCACCCGGTACAAAAACCGGGGCCTCACTGTGGTGGCGGTCAGTGTTGGCCTTCTGGCGATGCTTATAGCGTTTATAGCATTCACGCTTATAGCCTTCTGCCATGTGCGCATTGCTACGCTTATAATGTGAAGAAATAGCCTAATGGTTTATCAACATTTTAAGGTAGATGTTCTCATCTGTTGCATCAGGCTCTTTCCTTAAAACAGGTTTTATGATGCTAGTGGTTGTATTAATTTGGGATCTATCGCATCCTACAACTGTCCCAGACTATGTTTGGAATTTTTTTTTCTCGCACAGAATAGAATAGGTCAACCTTTGTACTATAGGGGATAGTAGATTGACATAGGCTAGTGCTTTTGCTGTTCGGTAGGCCTACTGATTTTGTTGGCTGACTAAAATAAAATGTGGACAGTTCTTCCAATATCTTCAATATGCGCATCGGAATTGGATAAGGACGCGCGCCGTTGTGTCCCTGATGTGTCTGTCTTCACTTGTAACCAGTGAGAAAGACCTGATCACGTGACGGAGAGCCATGCGAGTGAGAGGTGCTTCTGCACGCAGCCGGGAGAAGGGAATTATAATTATTATATTCACCCCAAGGGCACAACGGCCACTGGCCGCAAAAGGCATGGATTTTTTTAGGGGGCATTACGGCCACACAAAGGGGATGCCGCCGGGAAATTTGAGGGAGACTGATGAAGTGTGTACAGCCTGCACATAAAACAAAGCAGAGCTCATGCCTTTCATGCGACTTTTTTCAAACCATCATTAGAGTTGCATCATGCAGCCTTAGAATGTACTAAAAATCAAAACATATAGCCCAACATTTGTATCACAACTAAAGTTACATAAATAACTCTAAATTAAGCATATAGGAGTACCTGTTTCTTTGTTAACCGCTCAACACAGAATAGCCGCATGTGCGCACACCCTCAAATCGTTTGGAGAAAATATCCTTTCTATTTTATTCAGCTATGTTCAATTGTGTTCTTTATACTATAAAATAATATAAAATAATGCCAAGGAAATCTAAGCAAATATTGTCTGCTAAATTAACTAGTGTAGCCCACAGCCATATGGCATAGCCAGATCTGGGCCTAACATAAACACAACTCAGATTATGCTATTCTGTTCTTCTGAAATAGACTACATTTTCTTGATATCATGTTTCTTTAGGCCTGTCTAAAATAAACAATGGATTTATTGTGAAAGTGTAGGCTATATTACATGGATTTATTAGACTTTTTAAAATGTAGATTTTCTCTGCATCAGTGGCTTGGTCTGCATCAGTGGCTTGTAGGCTATGCTTGGAAGACAGGAGATGCTAAATATGTCTATGTTAATTACCGGTCAATTACCATGAGACCGGCAGTTATTTGCTTGACAATCACCGGCTGAAAAAATGTCATGACAGCCACAGCCCTAATCGTGATGGCTGTATACATTCCACCTCAGGACAAAAATAACAAGCTGGCACTTGACGAACTGTATGAGGCTATAAACAAGCAGGAAACTATGCAATCGGAGGCTACTTTTCTTGTTGCCGGGGATTTACTTCGCCACTAGGGGCGATAAAGTCCTGGACCACTGTTACTCAACTCACAAGCAAGCATACAAGGACTTCCCTCATCCCACCTTCGGCAAATCGGATCACAACTCTATACTCCTGCTTCCTGTTTACAGAAAAGCTCAAACAGGAAGTACCCGTGACGTGCTCCATAGAAAATTGTCGACCGAAGCTGAGGCTATGCTGCAGGTCTGCTTTGCTAGCGCTGACTCTAATATGTTCCGGAACTCCGCCGATATCTCTCTCTGAGGCTGACGTGAGTAAGGTTTTTAAACAGGTCAACATTTGTGAGGCTGCAGGGCCAGACGGTATTCCAGGGCATGTCCTCAGGGCATGTTCTCAGGGCATGCGCAGACCAGCTTGTAGGCATCTTCATAGAGGAATACCTATGTGAGGATGCTGTTCATCAACTACAGCTCAGTGTTCAACACCATAGTGCCTTCCAAGCTCATCACCAAGGTCGGGACCCTGGGACTGAACACGCCCCTCTGCAACTGGATCCTGGACTTCCTAAATGGCCGACCCCAGGTGGTAAGAGTAGGCAACAACACCACTGCCACTCTGACCCTCAACACGGGGGCCCCCCAGGGGTGTGTGCTTAGCCCCGTCCTGTACTCCCTGTTCACCCACAACTGTGTGGCCACGCACGACTCCAACTCCATCATCAAGTTTGCTGACGACACGACTGTGTTCGGCCTGATCACCAACAGCGATGAGACAGCCTACAAGGAGGATGTCAGAGACCTGGTGGTGTGGTGCCAGAACAACAACCAAGGAGATGATCGTGGACTTCAGGAAACAGGGGCGGGTGCAGACCAGTGTTAATTTCGTCAACAAAAATAGTGAGTACAATATTTGTCAACACCTATTTTTCAGTGGCAATTGACAAGTCTATAACTGACTAAATAGACCCAGAAAAAACTAAACTGTTGACTAAAACAGGATGAGATAAAATGATCTCTGTGACTATATTCTGACTACTAACTATGTGGACTGGACAAGAGTTTTTGGAGAGATTCTACTAAACTAACATATGGAATTGTTTTAAGATGGTCATACCATCGATCATTTAGCTATTTGATTTGGAATTGTAGGACCCCTGTAGGTATCAAACAATTTTATATATTTAGCTTAAACTGACAGATTTTGATGGGGATTTTTTAAAATGTTACTTAGATTGACGCACGGGTGCAAGCTGCTTTGGCTGGCCACTCAAGGACAATGAGAGACTTGTCCAGAAGCCACTCCTGCGTTGTCTTGGCTGTGTGCTTAGGGTCATTGTCCTGTTGGAAGGTGAAACATCGCCCCAATCTGAGGTCCTGAGCACTCTGGAGCGGGTTTTCATTAAGGATCTCTCTGCACTTTGCTCCCTTCATCTTTCACTCGATCCTGACTAGTCTCCGCTGAAAAACATCCACACAGCATGATGCTGCCACCACCATGCTTCACCGTAGGGATGGTGCCAGGTTTCCTCCAGACGTGACGCTTGGCATTCAGGCCATAGAGTTCAATCTTGGTTTCATCAGACCAGAGAATCTTGTTTCTCATGGTCTAAGTCGTTTAGGTGCCTTTTGGAAAACTCCAAGCGGGCTGTCATGTGTCTTTTACTGAGGAGTGGCTTCTGTCTGGCCACTCTACCATAAAGGCTTCATTGGTGGAGTGCTGTAGAGATTGTTGTCCTTCTGGAAGGTTCTCCCATTTCCACAGAGGAACTCTGGAGCTCTGTCAGTGTGACCATCAGGTTCTTGGTCACATCCCTGACAAATGCCCTTCTCCCCCGATTGCTCAGTTTGGCCGGGCGGCCAGCTCTAGGAAGAGTCTTGGGGGTTCCAAACTTCTTCCATTTAGGATTGATGGTTCTTGGGGACCTTCAATGCTGCAGAAATGTTTGGGTAGACTTTCCCAGATCTGTGCCTCAACACAATCCTGTCACGGAGCTCTACGGACAAATCCTTCGACCTCATGGCTTGGATTGAGGACAGGGCTTTGTGATGGCCACTCCAATACCTTGACTTTGTTGTCCTTAAGCCATTTTGCCACAACTTTGGAAGTATGCTTGTGGTCATTGTCCATTTGGAAGACCCATTTGTGACCAGGCTTTAACTTCCTGACTGATGTCTTGAGACGTTGCTTCAATGTATCCACATCATTTTCCTTCCTCATGATGCCATCTATTTTGTGAAGTGCACCAGTCCCTCCTGCAGCAAAGCACCCCCACAGCATGATGCTGCCACCCCCGTGCTTCACGGTTGGGATGGTGTTCTTCGGCTTGCAAGCATCTC
Organism: Coregonus clupeaformis; assembly: GCF_020615455.1. Taxonomy (NCBI): domain Eukaryota; kingdom Metazoa; phylum Chordata; class Actinopteri; order Salmoniformes; family Salmonidae; genus Coregonus; species Coregonus clupeaformis. The sequence continues at coordinate 40,258,406 of NC_059192.1, read as the reverse complement.
CCTTTTTCCTCCAAACATAATGATGGTCATTATGGCCAAACAGTTATATTTTTGTTTCATCAGACCAGAGGACATTTCTCCAAAAAGTACGATCTTTGTCCCCATGTGCAGTTGCAAACCGTAGTCTGGCTTTTTTATGGCGGTTTTGGAGCAGTGGCTTCTTCCTCGCTGAGCGGCCTGTCAGGTTATGTCGATATACTTTTATATATATATATATTTTACTGTGGATATAGATACTTTAGTACCTGTTTCCTCCAGCATCTTCACAAGGTCCTTTGCTGTTGTTCTGGGATTGATTTGCACTTTTCGCACCAAAGTACGTTCATCTCTAGGAGACAGAACGCGTTTCCTTCCTGAGAGGTAAGACGGCTGCGTGGTCCCGTGGTGTTTATACTTGCGTACTATTGTTTGTACAGATGAACGTGGTACCTTCAGGCGTTTGGAAATTGCTCCCAAGGATGAACCAGACTTGTGGAGGTCTACCTTTTCTTTTGATTTTCCCATGATGTCAAGCAAAGAGGCACTGAGTTTGAAGGTAGGCCTTGAAATACATCCACAGATACACCTCCAATTGACTCAAATTATGTCAATTAGCCTATCAGAAGCTTCTAAAGCTATGACATCATTTTCTGGAATTTTCCAAGCTGTTTAAAGGCACAGTCAACTAAGTGTATGTAAATGTCTGACCCACTGGACTTGTGATACAGTCAATTATAAGTGAAATAATCTGTCTGTAAACAATTGTTGGAAAAATTACTTGTGTCATGCACAAAGTAGATGTCCTAACCGACTTGCCAAAACTATAGTTTGTTAGCAAGACATTTGTGGAGTGGTTGAAAAACGAGTTTTAAATGACTCTAACCTAAGTGTATGTAAACTTCCGACTTCAACTGTTTATATATATATTAGCGAGAAAAAAAACATGGGGGATTGGAAGTGATGCAGACAATTACATTGATGGAAGTTACAATCTATCTGCAATATTAAAGCTGATCTACCCCATTAATAAAATAAAAAATAAAATAAAAAATAAAGATGACCAGTGTTCCATTATATAAGTGACCAGTGATTCCATGTCTGTGTACTGTACATAGGGCAGCAGCCTCTAAGGTGCAGGGTTCAGTAACCGGGTGGTAGCCGGCTAGTCACAGTGACTAAGTTTTGGGCAGGTTACTGGGTGGAGGCCGGCTAATGATGGCTATTTAACAGTCTAATGGCCTTTAGATATAAGCTGTTTTTCAGTCTCTCGGTCCCAGCTTTGATGCACCTGTACTGACCTCGCCTTCTGGATGATAGCGGGGTGAACAGGCCGTGGCTCAGGTGGTTGATGTCCTTGATGATCTTTTTGGCCTTCCTGTGACATCAGGTTCTGTAGGTGTCCTGGAGGGCAGGCAGTGTGCCCCCAGTGATGCGTTGGGCAGACCGCACACCCTCTGGAGAGTTTCTTCAGCCTCCTGAGGTTGAAGAGGCGCTGTTGCTCCTTCTTCACAACACTGTCTGTGTGGGTGGACCATTTCAGATTGTCAGTGATGTGTACGCCGAGGAACTTGAAGCTTTTCACCTTCTCCACTGCTGCCCTGTCGATGTGGATGGGGGCGTGCTCCCCCTATTGGGGCGGTATGTAAATTGAAGTGGGTCTAAGTGGGTCTAGGGTGTCAGGTAAGGTGGAGGTGATATGATCCTTAACTAGCCTCTCAAAGCACTTCATGATGACAGAAGTGAGTCATTTAGTTCTATTACCTTTGCTTTCTTGGGTACAGGAACAATTGAGTTTAATAGTTAAACAACAGTCTAGCTATGTTTTTCTCTCCCTTGTGTAGGCTATAGAAAATAGGCCGTCTTTGAATTTGTAGTCTCGCTCATCCCTCCCACTTTTCCCACTGCATTTCATATACAGGTTGTGTAGCCAACATAGCCAAGTTTCCCTCTTTTCCTCAGAGAAAAGAGCTTGATTCTAGCCCTTAGGCTACCGTTCAAAAGACATGCCCCATAATACTGAAGCTACGTTTTTTTTCTTTCTATCGTGCGTTGGCGGGCCCGTTCTAAAAGTAGGCGACTTGCGGACCGGACCGTTAACCATGTGTTTATGCTATACCTTGTTCAGTCATGTTAACTCATTAGCTAGCTATGGCTAACAACCGACAGGATGCAACGTTTTGGAACATTCAGATAGAAATATGCTATGTAAAACAAACATGCCTCTGACATATTGAATAAGGAATGTCGGCCCAACGTTCAATAATATTACCAGTAGCCCAAATGCAAATATTTGGTGGCACAGAAAGGACGGAAAAGGGATAGCAAACAATTTATTGACTAAATTCCTCTTGCCAATATGCTATATCTGACTGGGTAAATAACTTTATCTTGAGTTAATGTGGACCCAGTCACTCAGACTTGAGCACATGGACCAGGACATTAGTGACTCGGACACAAGCACAGGGGACCTGGGACTCGATTTGGACACAGTTTAGTTACTCGACTACATCACTGGGCGAAAAAGTCATTAGCCCCCATTCTACTTTTGGACATCAATGTGGCTGCGACGTCTGTGGAACGTTGATAGCAATGGAAATGATGCGACCGAGTGATGGAGATGCAACCCATACTACTTTGCCAATACTTTGCGGCATATCTGGTGATTGTGCTACTTTCTCTTTCTTGCTCTCTCTCTCTCTCGCTCTCTGTCTGTGCTTGTGTGTGTCTGTTTGTTTCGTATGTAATGTACAATATCTATGTAGGCAGAACTAGGAATTTAAATGGCCAGATAATTATTATATAATATAATATTATTCTTATATATGTTTGTCGTATTTCTGCTGTTGGGAAGAGAATAGTATATTATGCAGAAAAATATGTTGGTAGGACAAGGCTATGTATATTTGTGCACATGAAAGTGATTTATGTTTACTATAGGTTAATGAGGCAATACAAATGTGATGTGACTAAAACGAAAGGCCATTTAGTTGACTAAATTGGCCCACTGTTTTCGTAATTTTGACAATAACTAGATGATCATTATTCAAATGACAAAAATGTGACTGAGACTTAATGATATTTTAGTCAAAATGACAAACACTAGACTAAATCTAAAAAAGAGTGCCAAAATTAACACTGGTGCACACCCCCATCCATATCGACAGGGCCGCAGTGGAGAGCGTAAGAACTTCATGTTCCTAGGTATCCACATCACTCCCTCAGGAGGCTGAAACGATTTGGCATGGCCCCGCAGATCCTTAGGAACTTTTAGAGCTGCTCCATTGAGAGGATCCTGACTGGTTGTATCACCTTCTGGTATGGCAACTGCACCGCCCCTGACAGGAAGGCCCTACAGAGGGTGGTGCGGACGGCCCATCACTGGGGGTGAGCTCCCAGCCATCCAGGACGTACATGCCAGGCTGTGTCTGAGAAAGGCCCGAGAACCACCCGAGACATGAACTGTTCAAATCATATTTTATTGTGCCGAATATAACAGCTGTAGACTTTACCGTGAAATGCTTACTTATGAGCCCTTTCCCAACAATGTTGGGTTAAAAAGTAAAGAGAAAAAAAGAATGAAATAATTAGCAAATAATAAGAAACAAAATTAAATAGTAACGCAATAAAATAACAATAACGAGGCTATATACAAGGAGTACCGGTAACGAGTCAATGAGCAGGGGTACGAAGAAGTTGAGGTAATATGTACATGTAGGTAGGGGTAAACGTGACTAGGAAATCAGGATAGATAATAAACAGAGTAGCAGCAGCGTATGTGAAGAGTGTGAAAGTGTGTCTGTGTCTATGTGAGTGTGTGTGTGTGGCGTAAATATGCATGTGTGTGTATGTAGTGTGTGTGTGTGTGTGTGTGTGTGAAACTTAGAGGGTGAATCTAAAGATGAAACAACTAGGATGGGTGCTAAAATGACTAGGATTGTGACTTTGACTTCTGGACAACGAATGAAAGTTGATATGAAAACCAATAAAACAGGAGAGAAATGGAATGTGAGGAAATCTTTCATAGGCAAGCGTGCGTGGCAAAAGGCCTATCTGATTATTGAGTTGCGGCTGTCAGTAAAAAGCATCTAAAATATGTGTGAAGAGAATGTGTCTTGAGTATAATTTCAAATGTTGCGACAAGAAGAAGGGGAGGGGTGTGTGGCGTCTCTCTCCAGAATGCATGCGCTCAGCTCTCCAGAATGTACTCAGCTCTCCAGAATGCCCTCAGCTTGCGCATTCATTGTTTCATTGTGTGAATTGTTTGCCCTTTGATTGTTTATTTTGATCTATTCCCCATTACATATGTCACCAGTAGTAAATGTACGGTTAATCCCTGTCATTTGGTTATATTCATTTCTGTTAATGCATTGTGTTACTAATTAGGCTTACAGTCATTTACCATTCTCATTCTCGGAGTGGAAATGTTGTTTGCAGACTTCACAACTGGCTACACTTGTGAGAAACAAGTTTTGGTTTATTTCATAACAATAATTTACGAGTTTTGACAATTTTTTCATTGTCTTTTGTTTGGAGTGCTCCATGTGAGCAATGAGCATGGGTATGGTTTCTCTGTCTTGTTGATGTTGAGGGAGCGTGTGCCTCAGCACACATAGAAGTAGCCTACCTGGCCTGCTATGCGCAAATATAGGAAAGCCCATTTGGGGATGTTTGATTTCTGATTGTCTTAACCACCTCCACAACTAATAAGCTGAGCTTCTCAGTAATTTTTTCTTCACTTCACACAGTAAGTCAACAAAGTCTGTTTTTCATAAAATATTTTACATCCGTTGCGGATGGTAGCCTAATAGTTCCTCACAGTAGACCTATTAGAAAAATATTTCCAACAATCTCCCCCTGGATAATCACCAAGCCTCAGTGTGAAAGAGCTAAATACACTACATGACCAAAATTATGTGGACACCTGCTCGTCGAACATCTCATTTCAAAATCATGGGCATTAATATGGAGTTGTTCCCCTCTTTGCTGCTAAAACAGCCTCCACTCTTCTGGAAGGCTTTCCACTAGACGTTGGAACATTGCTGCAGAGACTTGCTTCCATTCAGTCACAAGAGCATTAGTGAGGTCAGACACTGATGTTGGGCGATTAGGCCTGGCTTGCAGTCGGCGTTCCAATTCATCCCAAAGGTGTTCGATGAGGTTGAGGTCAGGGTTCTGTGCAAGCCAGTCAAGTTCTTCCATACGATCTCGACAAACCATTTCTGTTATGACGAGTTTCTCTGGTATCGAGTACTTCAGGATGTAAGAGGATAGTTAAACACTTAGATGGAGAGTTGATTTATAGTTATTTAATATTACAGTACTGGATTCGCATGACAAGCGGTACGGGCATAGCCTAATCTCATCCGAATCACTTACATAGAAAACCTCTCCGTTTATATAATGCTTTCAGAGCGAATTCCATTCAACAGTTGCCAACCATTATTGAGTATCACTCATCTCCTACAATAGGATCCCCCTACATGGTATCGTGTTGCACCCTAGCCAGGATATTCCATCACATACTCCTTCTAAGATCAGCACAAGTGGTCCCCAAGCTATCTTGGCACGCAGACCTTCTGGCACCCACCAGTGACATAAATAATTATATGGCATGTCCTTATCCTCTCACCCCCATACAGCTCATGATCAAAGACATTAACAAATACTGTATAAAAAACGTCATATCAATCCCTCATTTTCTTTCTTTTTGTTGTTGCAAGTAGAATTCCACCAATATAACATTACTTGAACCAAACAAACAAAACATACAAATGAATTCCTAACCTCATGACATAATCCCCAAAAATACATTGATTCATGACAATTTGTAAGTTGCATGTAGACTACAATATAGTCAGATGAATATATCCCAATAAAAATAACTTCAGTCTCCATTCTCCATGTTCATTCAGAGGAACCCCAAGCTTTTCTCTGTTCACTTGGGGCGCTAACTGATCAACACATTTTCAACCTGTCTTTCTCTAATATATTTCCCATAGCTTTAGTTAATTTACGAAACCTTCCTATTCTGATGGCAAGTATGTACAACATGCATCTCCCCCTATAATCGCATACCTTCCCCCTTTATCTACTGTAATAGCATCCAATGCTATGCGATTATCAATTGCATATTGTTCTATGAGTGACATTTCAGACCCAATTGCTTGAAAATCCAAGACTGTTAATAGGTACCATGTTCAACTCTGTTCAACCCTGACTCTGTTCCCATAATATGCCTGAGGAGAGATACAAAGGATAACATTCTGGTTTCAGTCACTGATAAATGAGTACAGCCTTGGACTAGTTAGGATTGAGGAATTCAACCAAAGCTCAGATCAGATGAAAATAGCATAAACATTCCTATGTCACACACACCAAACCCCATGAAAGGAACCAATTCAGTTCTTGCCTAGCAACAGAGATATGTACCATTCTAAAAATCCACATCAATCCCCCCTCTTTGGGAATACATAGTCCCATATCAATACCTCCAAATACTTCAAATGTATATAGTGACTAATATGTGAATATGGTAACCTAATAATCAACATGTTCATGATATCAGTCACAATCCTTACATTAACTTACATGTTTCAAATAGTAAGATTCAAAAGTTTCTACTTGAAATAAATCATATAAGTGTATCCTAAGACATTACAATAAGGTATCGCTGTTTCAACCATAATTGTCACGATCGTCGGGAACAGAGGACCAAGGCGCAGCGTGGAAGGTGAACATATTTTTATTATATGAGTAATCACACGAACAAAACAACAAACGATAACGTGATGTCCTCGGTTTAAACACAAACCTAATTGGAACAAGATCCCACACCCCACTGTGGCAAACAGACTGAATAAATATGGTTCCCAATCAGAGACAACCAGCAACAGCTGACACTAGCTGCCTCTGATTGAGAACCACTTTGGCCAACCTAGAAACACAACAACTAGAATCGACAAAGGAAACTCACACCCTGGCTCAACATACAAGTGTCCCCAGAGCCAGGGCGTGACAATAATATCTATTTAAGACAGTTATCTCGTAATTGTACAAGCAATACCCTTCATGCTGAAAATAGTTTCAACATCTTTAGTTACCAATATATACTAATGATTTACTTAAATCACTCAGTCATCTTATAAATCATAACCAAAACCAAATTACTTATCTCAACCAAATTTAGAATGACAATTCTTAGTGATTCACATTGATCCCATCACTCAAAATTAAAACCCTTAACTTTAGCACACATTACAACTGTCAGAGTGTACACTTATATTACATACAGTATAACAATCCAGAATGCTAGTATTACCTTCATCATCATGATGTCACGGTTTCGGCCGAGGCTGCCTCTCTTCCTTGTTCGGGCAGGCTTCGGCGTTCGTTGTCTCCGGAATACTAGCTGCCACCGTTGCATGTTTCTATGTTCGTTTGCTTTTGTCTGTTTGTTGTGACACCTGTTCTCGTTTAGTGTAATTAGTGTCCTATAAGTTTCTCGTTGTGTCTGTCTAGTGTTGTGTGTGATTGATTTATTTCTGTCGTGTGTTGTGCTTGTAGATTTACTTATTCGCTCGGTTGAGCTTTACTCCACTGTGTTGGAGCGTTTCACGCACCTGTGTAGTGCGCCTTTTGTTTTGTCGCCTTCGTGCGTAGTTTCGCCTTCGGGCAAGTTTGTTCGATTTTCCTTGTTGGAAATTGCACTAAAGTCTTTTGGACTATACTTCGGTGTCCTGCGCTTGATTCCACCACTACACCCACCTACAGCATTACTGACAAAATCACACACCATCAAGAATGGAATCAGCAGGAGCCGCAGCAGCCCAGGCGACGCTGGAGGACAGGGTCCGTGAACAGAGTGACCAGATCCTGCAGATGGGGTCCGCACTGCAGGAGGTGATCACCACCATCCGAGGCTGGGGGACTCCTCCACCGCCATCCTCTCTGCCAGCACCATCGGCAAGTCAGCCCATTCCCGCTCCGGAACCCAGAGGAGTTCGACTCTCGCTCCCGAGGGCCTACGATGGGACCGCGGCCGGGTGTCAGGATTCCTTCTCCAGGTGGAGCTGTACCTGGCCACCCGTGCACCCGGGCGCCCTCGGGACATGAGAGCGTGTCCGCCCTGATCTCCTGCCTTTCCGGGAAGGCGTTGGAATGGGCCAACGCTAGAGTGGAGGAGGATCGACGCGGATACCATCACCTACGACGAGTTCTCCCGCCGCTTCAGGGCGGTGTTTGACCATCCCCCCGGAGGGAAAGCGGCGGGGGCGTCTGGTCTTCCTCCCGGCAGGGGAAGAGGAGTGCCCAGGAGTTCGCCTAGAATTCCGTACTCTAGCGGCGGATGCAGGGTGGAATGAGCGGGCTCTCATCGATCACTACAGATGTAGTCTACGCGAGGGCGTCCGTCGGGAGCTGGCCTGTAGGGACACCAGCCTCTCGGTCGACCAGTTGGTCGACATGTCAATCAGGCTGGATAACCTGCTAGCTACCCGCGGGACGTTCCGAGGGGGGTCCGCCCATTTCACCCTCCAGCGCCTCCGAGCCGTGCCCCATGGAGCTCGGGGCGCTGGCGCTAGAGAGAGGAGGGTCGGCTTACGAGGGGGGTCCATCTCCTGCACCAACTGTGGTCGGGAGGACACACCGCGGCTAGGTGCTGGGGATGGCCTCCTAGGGGAGAGGACGACAGGTCCCGCACTGGGGGAGTCCTTCCAGGTGAGTAGGCGCCCCACTCACCCAGAGCTCTCTGTTGCACATTTCTGTATACCTGTGCGTTTTCCACAGGTAGCACCTCATTCCCCAGCATAAGGCGCTGGTAGATTCAGGCGCGGCTGGGAATTTTGTTGATAAGAAGTTTTGTTTAGCCTTAGGGATTCCCCTTCTTCCTGTTGATGTCCCTTTCCCGTTCATGCCCTAGATAGCCGTCCGTTGGGTGCGGGCTTGATCAGGGAGGTCACTGCGCCACTTAGGATGTGTGCGCAGGGGGGTCATCAGGAGATGATTCAGCTATTTCTGATCGACTCGCCTGCGTATCCGGTGGTGCTGGGCATGCCCTGGTTGAGTACCCATAACCCATCTATTTCGTGGCAGGAGAGGGCTCTGATGGAGTGGTCTGCCCAGTGTGTGGGTCGATGTTTGGGCGTTTCCGTAGGGGCTACCTCGGTGGAGAGTCCAAACCAGGTGCCCGCATTGCACGTTCCCCCTGAGTATGGGGATTTGGCTATTGCGTTTAGTAAGTCGAGGCGACGCAGTTGCCGCCCATAGGCAGGGAGATTGTGCGATAGACCTCCAGGCAGGAGCTGCGCTCCCACGGAGCCATGTGTATCCTCTGTCTCAGGAGGAGAAGAAAGCTATGGAGACTTACATAGACGAATCTCTGAGACAAGGATACATACGGCCTTCCACTTCCCCTGCGTCCTCGAGTTTCTTTTTTGTGAAGAAAAAGGATGGTGGTTTACGCCCGTGCATCGATTACCGTGGTCTCAATCAGATCACGGTGAAGTACAGTTATCCACTCCCGCTGATTGCGACCATGACTGAGTCATTGCATGGGGCGCGTTTCTTCACTAAATTAGATCTCAGGAGCGCGTACAACTTGGTGCGCATCAGGGAGGGCGATGAATGGAAGACAGCCTTTAGTACCACCTCGGGCCATTACGAGTATCTTGTCATGCCATACGGGTTGATGAACGCTCCGTCAGTTTTCCAATCATTCGTGGATGAGATCTTCAGGGACATGCAGGGGCAGGGGGTGGTTGTGTACATAGATGACATTCTCGTGTACTCGCCTACCCGAGTCGAGCATGTGGCCCTGGTGCGCAGAGTGTTGCGGAGGCTGGTGGAGCACGACCTGTATGTTAAGGCAGAGAAGTGTCTGTTTTTCCAGGAGTCGGTCTCCCTTTTTTGGGGTATCAGTTGTCTGCGTCAGGGGTGAAGATGGAGGTAGACCGGGTGTCAGCCGTGCGTAATTGCCAAACACCAACCACTGTGAAGGAGGTGCAGCAATTTTTGGGGTTTGCGAATTACTACCGGAGGTTTATCCGGGGTTTTGGACAGGTGGCAGCTCCCATCACGTCTCTTTTGGAAGGGGGGTCCGGTCGTCTGCAGTGGTCTGCTGAGGCGGACAGGGCGTTTGGGAGGCTGAAGGACCTGTTTACCTCGGCCCCGGTGCTGGCGCATCCGGATCCCTCTTTGCCATTTCAGGTAGAGGTGGACGCGTCAGAGGCCGGTATAGGAGCCGTGCTTTCACAACGGTCAGGCGCGCTACTCCAAACTCCGCCCCTGTGCTTTTTATTCGAAGAAGCTCAGTCCGGCGGAGCGAAACTATGACGTAGGGGACAGGGAGCTGTTAGCCGTGGTACAGGCCCTAAAGGTGTGGAGGCACTGGCTTGAGGGGGCTCAACACCCTTTCCTCATTTTGACGGACCACCGCAACCTGGAGTACATCCGGGCAGCGAGGAGGCTGAACCCTCGCCAGGCAAGATGGAATATGTTTTTGACCCGGTTTACATTTAAGATCACGTACATCCCTGGGTCACAGAACGGTAAGGCAGATGCACTGTCTCGGCGGTATGACACGGAGGAGAGGTCCGTGGGAGCCCACTCCCATACTGCCGGAGTCGTGTCTGGTGGCACCGGTAGTGTGGGAGGTCGATGCTGAGCTCGAGCGGGCCTAACGCACCGACCCTAGTCCACCGCAATGCCCGGAGGGTCGAAAGTACGCTCGCCGAGGTTCTGGATCGATTGATCTATTGGGCTCACACGTCACCCTCCTCTGGACACCCTGGTATCGGCCGGACAGTGCACTGTCTTAGTGCCAAGTACTGGTGGCCCACGTTGGCAAGGGATGTGAGGGTTTATGTTTCCTCCTGCCTCGGTGTGCGCCCAGTGTAAGGCGCCTAGACATCTGCCTAGGGGTAAGTTACTACCCCCTGCCCGTTCCACAACGACCATGGTCTCACCTCTCGGTGGATTTCCTTACTGACCTTCCTCCTTCACAGGGGAATACCACTATACTGGTCGTTGTGGACCGGTTTTCTAAAGCCTGTCGTTTGCTCCCCATGCCGGGGCCTTCCTACTGCCCTGCAAACTGCCGAAGCACTATTCACCCATGTGTTCCGGCACTACGGGGTACCCGAGGATATTGTGTCTGATCGAGGTCCCCAATTTACCTCCAGGGTCTGGAGAGCCTTTATGGAGCGGTTGGGGGTCTCGGTGAGCCTCACCTCGGGTTACCACCCGGAGAGTAATGGGCAGGTGGAACCGCGTGAACCAGGATGTGGGTAGGTTTCTTAGAACATACTGCCAGGACCGGCCGGAGGAGTGGGCAGATCGTTCCCTGGGCCGAGATGGCCCAGAATTCCCCTACGCCATTCCTCCACTAACCTAACCCCTTTCCAATGTGTGTTAGGTTACCAGCCGGTTCTGGCACCTTGGCAGCAGAGCAAGATCGAGGCTCCTGCGGTGGATGAGTGGGCGCGGCGCTCGGAGGAGACATGGAACGCTGCACACGTCCACCTGCAGCGGGCCCTCCGTCGTCATAAGGCGAGCGCCGATCTCCACCGCAGTGAGGGACCGGTGTACGCACCTGGTGATCGAGTCTGGCTCTCTACCAGAAACCTGCCCCTCCGCCTGCCCTGTCGGAAACTGGGTCGGCGGTTTGTAGGGCCATTTAAAGTCCTGAGAAGGTTGAACGAGGTGTGTTACAAATTACAACTACCTGTTGAATATAAAAGTATTAACCCCTCGTTCCATGTGTCTCTTCTCAGGCCGGGTGGTAGCTGGCCCACTCCAAGAAAGTGAGATCAGGGAGACTCCTCCGCCCCATTGGACATCGAGGGGCACCGGCGTACTCCGTGAGGTCCATCTTGGATTCGAGACGTCGGATGGGGGTCTCCAATATCTAGTGGAGTGGGAGGGGTACGGTCCGGAGGAACGGTGCTGGGTGCCGAGGAGGGACATTTTGGACCCGTCTCTCCTGACGGAATTCCATCGTGGGCACCCGACGCACCCTGCTCCGCGTCCCTCCTGGTCGTCCCCGAGGCCGAGTCTGCGCACGTCTGGAGCCGCAGCGTCAAGGGGGGGTACTGTCACGGTTTCGGCCGAGGCTGCCTCTCTTCCTTGTTCGGGCAGGCTTCGGCGTTCGTTGTCTCCGGAATACTAGCTGCCACCGTTGCATGTTTCTATGTTCGTTTGCTTTTGTCTGTTTGTTGTGACACCTGTTCTCGTTTAGTGTAATTAGTGTCCTATAAGTTTCTCGTTGTGTCTGTCTAGTGTTGTGTGTGATTGATTTATTTCTGTCGTGTGTTGTGCTTGTAGATTTACTTATTCGCTCGGTTGAGCTTTACTCCACTGTGTTGGAGCGTTTCACGCACCTGTGTAGTGCGCCTTTTGTTTTGTCGCCTTCGTGCGTAGTTTCGCCTTCGGGCAAGTTTGTTCGATTTTCCTTGTTGGAAATTGCACTAAAGTCTTTTGGACTATACTTCGGTGTCCTGCGCTTGATTCCACCACTACACCCACCTACAGCATTACTGACACATGAGAATAACTACATATCATTATCTCAATGCATTCTAAATCTCATTACCACAAATGTAGATAAATCAAAATTAATTATGGACACAGCTGACCAACTCCTTCCTTCCCCGGCACTTAAATCTTCTGGCGTCTCTTCATTATGTTCTTCAGACAGCTTCATAGTTCAAAATGAATTGCCCATGACAATGTCCCAACTTCAATGTCTCATCCGAGTCACCACCATCTCTACACCCCATTGTGTCTTGTCCATTTGCCAACCAGTATACCAACAACATGAGAAATGTTGTATTTGAACAGATATCTCTCCATTCTCACTCATGGTGGACTCCTGTCCCACTCCCGCGATAAAAGCAAGAGAAAAAAGACAGTTGATAGCTTCGATTGGCTGTTGTACACCGATTGTAGGTAGAAGTGGTGCTGTACAGGAACGTCTTCAATGCCTCTGATGTTCATTTTCAGCCGGTTCAGAGTGTTTTTTTTTTTTTTTTTTTAGGTTTACAACTTTCTAGGCCAAATTATCCCTGCTATGCATCAAGACAACATCTGTATTTACCCATTTCTAATATACTCCCCAATTTCTGTTAGGGAAATCCTCCACAGACAGAGAAATGGATGGTGTGAAAGTCAGGTGATTCTTGAAATTCTGGAAGATTTTGAAGTTCCTGGATGTTCTTGGAGGTCTGTCCCTCTGCCGAGGGAATCAGTCAGAGCACGTAGCTCATCAGTAGCATTCCCCTTGCCATCATCTCCCATCACCTGATTCTTGTCAGCTCCTGCGTCCTCAGCTCCTCATCTCTAGGTCGTCGGTTTCCTCATAGTACTCTGTTGCAGTGGTTTAGATGATACCAGGTCGATCTCCCCTCTACCCGTACATCCGTTGGTGTAGCCTGGGTGATGATGTATGGTCCCTTTAGCTCTGAACCTTCTTCCGTCACTAGGATCTCAGATCATGCAGAGTCCTTCTCCATTTATCAACGTTGCTCTGTGGAGTGTGTCCTTCTGGCAGCGTACCAATAGGGAAGTTGAGAGTCCCTGCTGCAAAGACAGACAGACACAGACAGACACAAAATAAAACAATGCTCCGCAGTGGCGATGCCATCTTCCTCCTCTGGGTTGGAACACTTCTACAGTGGGACATATGGATGCAGGTATCTCTCTCTGCTCCTTTCCCCTCCATCGATGTAGCCAGCAACACCTAGTACTGACCTCCCCAACTAGGTTTTGTCCATCTCTTACTTCTGTAATCCTTTACCGCCAGTCTCCAGGGCGCAGGCAATGCCCAGATTCTCTTGTTAGGTTGGGCAGAGAAGCCTTCACCCATGGGAAGAAAGTCTTAAGAACATTGTTAGGTGAGACACCGTATGCTACTATACCCTGTCTTCTTATCAGTCAGGAGAAGCTTTGAGATTAGGAAGTGTACATCCTTGCAGCTTGTTATAGGTCACTAGTTTCATAGACAGGCCACCTCTACACCCTGCCTCCTACCACAAATACACTTGCACCTAAAACATTTAATTTAACCCATAACATATGAATCACTACTGCTCATATTCTTAATACAATTTGCATATTTGACAAAAGCCCCATGCGACCAGTACTTCCCCCTGTCAGGGGTGCTGAAGGTGGGTGTGGTGCAGGAATCAAGCGCAGGACGCAGAAGCTAAGTCCAAAAGACTTTAGTGAATTATTCACGTAGTACACGAGCACAATAAGCACGGAGGCGAAATAAAGGCGCACACAGGCGTCAAACAAAAGGCGCACTAACATGTGCGAAAACCTCTCCAAACAACGGAGGGAAGTACGTAGCTCAGAACACCAAAACAGAAGAGCAATCACACACAACACCATACACACACAACGAGAACTAAATAGGACACTAATGAGGACTAACTAGACACAGGTGTACAACATCAAGACAAAACCAAACGAACATGAAACATAGATCGGTGGCAGCTAGTACTCCGGGGACGACGACCGCCGAAACCTGCCCGAACAAGGAGGAGGAGCAGCCTCGGCCGAAACCGTGACAGTACCCCCCCTTGACGCGCGGCCCCAGCCGTGCGCCGACCCCGGCCTCGGGGACGACCAGGAGGGCGCGGAGCAGGGCGCGCGCGGATGGTCCGTGGAACTCCGACAGGAGAGATGGGTCTAGGATGTCCCTCCGCGGCACCCAGCACCGCTCCTCCGGGCCGTACCCCTCCCACTCCACGAGATACTGGAGACCCCCCATCCGGCGTCTTGAGTCCAAGATGGACCGAACGGTGTACGCCGGAGCCCCCTCGATGTCCAGAGGGGGCGGAGGAGTCTCTCCTATCTCACCTTCCTGGAGTGGACCAGCTACCACCGGCCTGAGAAGAGACACAAAGAACAAGGGGTTAATATTCTTATATTCAACAGGCAGATGTAACCAATAACACACCTCGTTCAATCTTCTCAGGACTTTAAAGGCCCCACAAACCGCCGACCCAGCTTCCGGCAGGGCAGGCGGAGGGGTAGGTTTCTGGTAGAGAGCCAGACTCGATCTCCGGGTGCGTACACCGGCCCCTCACTGCGGTGGAGATCGGCGCTCGTCTTGTGACGACGGATGGCCCGCTGCAGGTGGACGTGTGCAGCGTTCCACGTCTCCTCCGAGCGCCTCATCCAATCATCCACCGCAGGGGCCTCGATCTGGCTCTGCTGCCAAGGTGCCAGAACCGGCTGGTAACCTAACACACATTGGAAGGTGGTTAGGTTGGTAGAGGAGTGGCGGAGAGAGTTCTGGGCCATCTCGGCCCAGGGAATGTACCGAGCCCACTCCTCAGGCCGGTCCTGGCAATACAACCTCAGAAACCTACCCACATCCTTGTTGACTCGTTCTACCTGCCCGTTACTCTCCGGGTGGTACCCTGAGGTAAGGCTCACCGAGACCCCCAAACGCTCCATGAACGCTCTCCATACTCGGGAGGTAAACTGGGGGCCTCGATCAGACACTATGTCCTCGGGTACCCCGTAATGCCGGAAGACGTGGGTAAATAGTGCCTCTGCGGTTTGTAGGGCAGTAGGAAGACCCGACATAGGGAGAAGACGACAGGCCTTAGAGAACCGGTCCACAACGACCAGGATGGTGGTATTCCCCTGAGAGAGGGGAAGGTCTGTCACAAAATCCACCGAGAGGTGGGACCATGGTCGTTGTGGAACGGGCAGGGGGTTGTAACTTACCCCTGGGCAGGTGTCTGGGCGCCTTACACTGGGCGCACACCGAGCAGGAGGAGACATAAACCCTCACATCCCTGGCTAACGTGGGCCACCAGTATTTAGTGCTAAGACAATGCACTGTCCGGCCAATACCCGGATGTCCAGAGGAGGGTGACGTGTGAGCCCAGTAAATGAGTCGATCCCGAATCTCGAGCGGAACGTACTTCCGACCCTCAGGACACTGTGGAGGGCTGGGGTCGATGCACGCAACGCCGCTCGATTTCAATATCGACCTCCCACACCACCGGTGCCACAAGACAAGACTCCGGTAGTATGGGAGTAGGCTCAACGGACCACTCCTCCGTGTCATACCGCCGGGACAGCGCATCTGCCTTACCATTCTGGGACCCAGGGATGTACGTGATTTTAAATACGAACCTGGCGAGAAACATACTCCATCGAGCCTGGCGAGGGTTCAGTCTCCTCGCTGCCCGGATGTACTCCAGGTTCCGATGGTCAGTCAAAATGAGGAAAGGGGTCTCAAGCCAATGCCTCCACACCTTAAGGGCCTGAACTACAGCTAACAGCTCCCTGTCCCCGACGTCATAATTTCGCTCCGCCGGGCTGAGCTTTTTAGAGTAAAAGCACAGGGGCGGAGTTTAGGTGGCGTGCCGGACCGTTGAGAGAGTACGGCCCCTATACCGGCCTCAGACACGTCCACCTCGACCTGAAAGGGTAATGCGGGGTCCGGATGCGCCAGCACCGAGCCGACGTAAACAGGTCCTTCAGTCTCCTAAAGGCCCTGTCCGCATCAGCTGACCACTGCAGGCGCACCGGACCCCCCTTTCAGAAGGGACGTGATGGGAGCTGCCACCTGTCCAAAACCCCCGGATAAACCTCCGGTAGTAATTCGCAAAGCCCAAGAACTGCTGCACCTCTTTGACAGTGGTTGGGGTTTGCCAATTACGCACAGCTGACACACGATCCACCTCAATTCTCACCCCTGACGCGGACAACCGATAACCCAAAAAGGAGACCGACTCCTGGAAAAACAGACATTTCTCTGCCTTGACATAGAGGTCGTGCTCCAACAGCCTCCTCAATACACGACGCACCAGGGCTATATGCTCGGCTCGGGTAGACGAGTACACTAGAATGTCATCAATGTACACGACCATCCCTTGCCCCTGCATATCCCGGAAAATGTCATCTACGAAGGATTGGAAGACTGATGGAGCATTCATCAACCCATATGGCATGACGAGATACTCGAAATGACCTGACGTGGTATTAAACGCTGTTTTCCATTCGTCACCCTCCCTAATGCGCACCAAGTTATACGCGCTCCTGAGATCCAGTTTTGTGAAAAACCGCGCTCCATGCAACGACTCCGTCATGGTCGCAATCAGAGGGAGTGGATAACTGTATTTCACAGTAATCTGATTGAGACCACGGTAATCGATGCACGGGCGCAACCCTCCATCTTTCTTCTTCACAAAAAAGAAGCTTGAGGAGGCAGGAGAAGTGGAGGGCCGTATGTATCCCTGTCTCAAAGATTCGGCTATGTAAGTTTCCATAGCTTTTCTCTCCTCTTGAGACAAAGGATACACGTGGCTCCGTGGGAGCGCTGCTCCTGCCTGGGGATCAATCGCACAATCCCCCTGTCTATGAGGAGGCAACTGCGTCGCCCTAGCTTTACTAAACACGAGAGCTAAATCCCCATATTCAGGCGGAATGTGCAGTGCGGGCACTTGGTTTGGACTTTCCACCGAAGTCGCCCCTACGGAAACACCCAGACATCGCCCCTCACACTGAGCAGACCACCCATTGAGAGCCCTCTGTTGCCACGAAATAGCAGGATTATGGGTGCTTAACCAGGGAATTCCCAGCACTACCGGGTATGCAGGAGAGTCGATCAGATACAACTGTATAGTCTCTTCATGACCCCCCTGCGCACACATCCTAAGTGGCGCTGTGACTTCCCTAATCAACCCCGACCCCAACGGGCGGCTATCTAAAGCATGAATGGGAAAACGCTTGTCAACAGGCAGGAGAGGGATCCCTAAATCTAAACAAAACTTTCGATCAACAAAATTCCCAGCTGCGCCTGAATCTACTAGCGCCTTATGCTGGGAATGAGGTGCAACCTGTGGAAAACAAACAGGTATACAAAAGTGCGCAACAGAGAGCTCTGGGTAAGTGGGGCGTCTACTCACCTGGGAAGGCTCCCCAGTGCGTGGCCTGTTGTCTCCTCCCTCGGGGAACCCTCCCCAGCACCTGGCCGCTGTGTGCCCTCCACGACCGCACTTGGTGCAGGGGACAGGCCCCCTCGGGCTCCTCCTCCTCCTTCCTCTAGCGCCAGCACCCCCGAACTCCATAGGGCTCGGCTCGGAGGTGCCGGAGGGTGGAATGGACGGACCCCCACTGGGACGTCCCACGGGTGGCCAGCAGGGTGTCCAGACGGATGGACATATCGACCAACTGGTCGAAGGTGAAATTGGTGTCCCTGCAGGCCAACTCACGTTGAACGTCCTCCCGTAGGCTACATCGAAAATGGTCGATGAGGGCCCGTTCATGCCACCCTGCGTCTGCCGCTAGAGTCCGGAACTCCAGCGCGAACGCCTGTGCGCTCCTCCTCCCCTGTCTCAGGTGGAATAGACGCTCCCCCGCCGCTTTGCCCTCAGGTGGATGGTCGAACACGGCCTTGAAGCGACGGGAGAACTCGGCGTAGGAGATGGTGGTGGCGTCCATCCTCCTCCACTCGGCGTTGGCCCATTCCAACGTCTTGCCCGTGAGACAGGAGATGAGGGCGGAAACGCTCTCGTGTCCCGAGGGCACCGGGTGTACAGTGGCCAGGTAGAGCTCCACCTGCAGGAGGAACCCCTGACACCCGGCAGCTGTTCGTCATACGCCCTCGGGAGCGAGAGCCGAATCCCACTGGGTTCCGGACCTGGGACTGGTGGACCGGCCGATGGGGGTGGCAGGGTAGGTGGAGGTGTGGGTACCCCTCTGGACTCCCATCGGTACAGGGTGTTGATGACGTCCTGTAGAGCGGTCCCCAGTTGTCTGATCTGGTCATCCTGGCCGTGGACATGCTCCTCCAGCGACTCAGGCGTGACTGTTGCTCCTGCTGATTCCATTATTAAGGGTGTGTGATTCTGTCAGGGGTGCTGAAGGTGGGTGTGGTGCAGGAATCAAGCGCAGGACGCAGAAGCTAAGTCCAAAAGACTTTAGTGAATTATTCACGTAGTACACGAGCACAATAAGCCCGGAGGCGAAATAAAGGTGCACACAGGCATCAAACAAAAGGCGCACTAACATGTGCGAAAACCTCTCCAAACAACGGAGGGAAGTACGTAGCTCAGAACACCAAAACAGAAGAGCAATCACACACAACACCATACACACACAACGAGAACTAAATAGGACACTAATGAGGACTAACTAGACACAGGTGTACAACATCAAGACAAAACCAAACGAACATGAAACATAGATCGGTGGCAGCTAGTACTCCGGGGACGACGACCGCCGAAACCTGCCCGAACAAGGAGGAGGAGCAGCCTCGGCCGAAACCGTGACACCCCCCTTTGGACACATGACTCACATCGTGAGTCATGCGTTCAAAAAACAAAACAACAACATTATCTGTTAAACCAAAATAATAAATGAAATTCAAATGACAACATTTGATAATACCTTAACTTAATTGTATACCATAAAGTAATTCAAGGAATATTAAAATTGACTAGCGACAGGTGTTCCTCATTCAGGACTAGCTCTCTCACTCTGACCTTATTATGGTCCTAATGCTATATAGGACTATGGCCAAATTATAAACTTCTTCATAATTATCAATATTATAAGTCACATAATTAGTTAAATAAAGTCCACCTGTGTACAATCTAAGTGTCACATGATCTGTCACATGATCTCAGTATATATACACCTGTTCTGAAAGGCCCTAGAGCAGGGTTCTTCAATTCCGGTCCTGGAGGGCCGAAACACTTCTGTTTTTTAATTCTACCTGGTAGTTCATTGCACTCACCTGGTGTCCCAGGTCTGAATTAGCCCCTGATTAGAAGGAGAGGATGAAAAACAGAGGTGTCTCGGCCCTCCAGGACCGGAATTGAAGAACCCTGCCCTAGAGTCTGCAACACCACTAAGCAAGGGGCACCACCAAGCAAGCGGCACCATGAAGACCAAGGAGCTCTCCAAACAGGTCAGGGACAAAGTTGTGGAGAAGTACAGATCAAGGTTGGGTTATAAAAATATCTGAAACTTTGAACATCCCACGGAGCACCATTAAATCCATTATTAAAAAATTGAAAGAATATGGCACCACAACAAACCTGCCAAGAGAGGGCCGCCCACCAAAACTCACGGACCAGGCAAGGAGGGCATTAATTAGAGAGGCAACAAAGAGACCAAAGATAACCCTGAAGGAGCTGCAAAGCTCCACAGCGGAGATTGGAGTATCTGTCCATAGGACCACTTTAAGCCGTACACTCTACAGAGCTGGGCTTTATGGAAGAGTGGCCAGAAAAAAGCCATTGCTTAAAGAAAAGAATAAGCAAACACATTTGGTGTTCGCCAAAAGGCATGTGGGAGACTCCCCAAACATATGGAAGAAGGTACTCTGGTCAGATGAGACTAAAATTGAGCTTTTTGGCCATCAAGGAAAACGCTATGTCTGGCGCAAACCCAACACCTCTCATCACCCCGAGAACACCATCCCCACAGTGAAGCATGGTGGTGGCAGCATCATGCTGTGGGGATGTTTTTCATCGGCAGGGACTTGGAAACTGGTCAGAGTTGAAGGAATGATGGATGGCGCTAAATACAGGGAAATTCTTGAGGGAAACCTGTTTCAGTCTTCCAGAGATTTGAGACTGGGACGGAGGATCACCTTCCAGCAGGACAATGACCCTAAGCATACTGCTAAAGCAACACTCAAGTGGTTTAAGGGGAAACATTTAAATGTATTGGAATGGCCTAGTCAAAGCCCAGACCTCAATCCAATTGAGAATCTGTGGTATGACTTAAAAATTGCTCTACACCAGCGGAACCCATCCAATTTGAAGGAGCTGGAGCAGTTTGGCCTTGAAGAATGGTTAGTAATCAAATACTTGAATCTAATCCCCAACTTGATCTTTATTAAAATTTTGTTTGCCTATTTTGTCATTGGTGTCATGATTCAACATTAATAACATAATTTTATCTGCTCTGATTCTCTCTTTCCTGACCGTTTTGAGTAATTTCACAAAGGATTAATTCTCTCATGGAGCTTTTATAATATGGTTGAGGCCTTGAACCTCTTCACATCTAACACTTTATGATGATTCTTTCACACCACAGGACTCAAACCTATTCTCCCACTTTATGATGAATATTTCACACCACAGGACTCAAACCTATTTAACACACTTTATGATGAATATTTCACACCACAGGACTTAAACCTCACTTCTCGTCAGGTTGAGACTTGAACCTCTGAACAACTTTATGTTTTTTTCACATTAAACGACTCAAACCTATCTTTATAATGTCGTACCCATTAAAAGACCCTACGCCCAATCTTGTTAAACCCACTTTCCTTCTCCTCCTTCTATTCTACTCATTACTCTGAACAAACCCTGTTTAGAATCACAGCACCATGTCATTATCTAATTTGATATTTCTCCCTACATCTATTTACGTACTCGAATACCACTCATCTGTTCCCCTCAAACATTTTTTGAATTTTAAAGGTTTGTTACAGCTCAGCTTTACCACAGATAAGCAGAATTTAACCTAATCAACAAATGAAAGTCTGCTTACCTGTTAGTTCGGCTGTAAACTGCATCCTGTTCGTTCAGATGCCAATCTGTTATGACAAGTTTTTCTGATATCGAGTACTTCAGGATGAAAGAGAATAGTTAAACACTTAGATGGAGAGTTGATTCATAGTTATTTAATATTACAGTACTGGATTCGCATGACAAGCGGTACGGGCGTAGCCTATAGTCATCCGAATCACTTACATAGAAAACTTCTCAGTTTATATAATGCTTTCCGAGCTAATTCCATCCAACAGTTGCCAACCATTATTGAGTGTCACTCATCTCCTACAATAGGATCCCCCTACATGGTATCGTGTTGCACCCTAGCCAGGATGTTCCATCACGTACTCCTTCTAAGATCAGCACAAGCTCCCAAGCTATCTTGACACACAGACCTTCTGGCACCCACCAGTGACATAAATAATTATATGGCGTGTCCTTATCCTCTCACCCCTATAAAGCTCATGAGACTTTAACAAATACTGTATAAAAAAAACATATTTTTTATGGACCTCACTTTGTGCATAGGGGCATTGTCATGCTGAAACAGGAAAGGGCCATCCCCAAACTGTTACCACAAAGTTGGAAGCACAGAATCATTTAGAATGTCATTGTATTCCCTTCACTGGAACTAAGGGGCCTAGCCCAAATCATGAAAAACAACCCCAGACCATTATTCTTCCTCCACTTAACTTTACAGTTGGCACTATGCATTCGGGCAGGTAGTGTTCTCCTGGCATCCGCCAAACCCAGATTCGTCCATCGGACTGCCAGATGGTGAAGAGTGATCACTCCAGAGAATGCGTTTCCACTGCTCCAGAGACCAATGGCGGCGAGCTTTACACCACTCCAGCCGACGCTTGGCATTGCGCATGGTGTTTTAAGGCTTGTGTGCGGCTGCTCGGCCATGGAAACCAATTTCATGAAGCTACCGACTAACAGTTATTGTGCTAGGATTGCTTCCAGACGCAGTTTGGAACTCGGTAGTGAGTGTTGCAACCAAGGACAAACGATTTTTAGGCGCTGCACGCTTCAGCACTCGGCGGTCCCGTTCTGTGAGCTTGTGTGGCCTACCACTTCGCGGCTGAGCCGTTGTTGCTCCTAGACGTTTCCTCTTGACAATAACAGCACTTACAGTTGATCGGGGCAGCTCTAGCAGGACAGAAATTTGACGAACTGACTTGTTGACGGTGCCACGTTGAAAGTCACTGAGCTCTTCAGTAAGGCCATTCTACTGCTAATGTTTGTCTATGGAGATTGCATGGCTGTGTGCTCGATTTTATACACCTGTCAGCAACGGGTGTGGCTGAAATAGCTGCATCCACTAATTTGAAGGGGTGCCCACATACTTTTGTATATACAGTTGAAGTCGAAAGTTTACATACACTTAGGTTGGAGTCATTAAAACTCGTTTTTCAACCACTCCACAAATTTCTTGTTAATAAACGATAGTTTTGGCAAGTCGGTCATCTACTTTGTGCATGACACAAGTCATTTTTCCAACAATTGTTTACAGACAGATTATTTCACTTACAATTCACTGTATCACAATTCCAGTGGGTCAGAAGTTTACATACACTATGTTGACTGTGCCTTTAAACAGCTTGGAAAATTCCAGAAAATGATGTCATGGCTTTAGAAGGTTCTGATAGGCTAATTGATATCATTTGAGTCAATTGGAGGTGTGCCTGAGGATGTATTTCAAGGCCTACCTTCAAATTCAGTGCCTCTTTGCTTGACATCATGGGAAAATCTAAATAAATCAGCCAAGACCTCAGAAAAAACATTGGTTCATCCTTGGGAGCAATTTCCAAACGCCTGAAGGTACCAGGTTCATCTGTACAAACAATAGTATGCAAGTATAAACACCATGGGACCACGCAGCCGTCATACCGCCCAGGAAGGAGACGTACTTTGGTACTCCCAGAACAACAGCAAAGGACCTTGTGAAGATGCTGGAGGAAACAGGAACAAAAGTATCTATATCCACAGTAACACGAGTCATATATCGACAACCTGACAGGCCGCTCAGTAAGGAAGAAGTCACTGCTCCAAAACCGCCATAAAAAAGCCAGACTACGGTTTGCAACTGCACATGGGGACAAAGATCGTACTTTTTGGAGAAATGTCCTCTGGTCTGATGAAACAAAAATACAACTGTTTGGCCATAATGACCATCATTATCTTTGGAGGAAAAAGGGGGTTCTTGCAAGCCGAAGAACAGCATCCCAACCGTGAAGCACAGGGGTGGCAGCATCATGCTGTGGGGGTGCTTTGCTGCAGGAGGGACTGGTGCACTTCTCAAAATAGATGGCATCATGAGGAAGGAAAATTATGTGGATATATTGAGGCAACATCTCAAGACATCAGTCAGGAAGTTAAAGCTTGGTCGCAAATGGGTCTTCCAAATGGACAATGACCCCAAGCATACTTCCAAAGTTCTGAAAAAGCGTGTGTGCAATTACAGAGATCATACGTTTCCCGTAGGTCTTGACCAGGTTTGCACACACTGCAGCAGGGATTTTGGCCCACTCCTCCATACACACCTTCTCCAGATCCTTCAGGTTTCGGGGCTGTCGCTGGGCAATACAGACTTTCAGCTCTCTCCAAAGATTTTCTATTGGGTTCAGGTCTGGAGACTGGCTAGGCCACTCCAGGACCTTGAGTGGCCTAGCTGTGTGTTTCGGGTCGTTGTCATGCTGGAAGACCCAGCCACGAACCATCTTCAATGCTCTTACTGAGGGAAGGAGGTTGTTGGCCAAGATCTCGCGATACATGGCCCCATCCATCCTCCCCTCAATACGGTGCAGTCGTCCTGTCCCCTTTGCAGAAAAGCATCCCCAAGAATGATGTTTCCACCTCCATACTTCACGGTTGGGATGGTGTTCTTGGGGTTGTACTCATCCTTCTTCTTCCTCCAAACACGGCGAGTGGAGTTTAGACCAAAAAGCTCTATGTTTGTCTCATCAGACCACATGACCTTCTCCCATGCCTCCTCTGGATCATCCAGATGGTCATTGGCAAACGTCAGAAGGGCCTGGACATGTGCTGGCTTGAGCAGGGGGACCTTGCGTGTGCTGCAGGATTTTAATCCATGATGGCATAGTGTGTTACTAATGGTTTTCTTTAAGACTGTGGTCCCAGCTCTCTTCAGGTCATTGACCAGGTCCTGCCGTGTAGTTCTGGGCTGATCCCTCACCTTCCTCATGATCATTGATGCCCCACGAGGTGAGATCTTGCATGGAGCCCCAGACTGAGGGTGATTGACCGTCATCTTGAACTTCTTCCATTTCCTAATTATTGCGCCAACAGTTGTTGCCTTCTCACCAAGCTGCTTGCCTATTGTGCTGTAGCCCATCCCAGCCTTGTGCAGGTCTACAATTTTATCCCTGATGTCCTTACACAGCTCTCTGGTCTTGGCCATTGTGGATAGGTTAGTCTTTGATTGAGTGTGTGGACAGGTGTCTTTTATACAGGTAACGAGTTCAAACAGGTGCAGTTAATACAGGTAATGAGTGGAGAACAGGAGGGCTTCTTAAAGAAAAACTAACAGGTCTGTGAGAGCCGGAATTCTTACTGGTTGGTAGGTGATCAAATACTTATGTCATGCAATAAAATGCAAATTATTACTTAAAAATCATACAATGTGATTTTCTGGATTTTTGTTTTAGATTCCGTCTCTCACAGTTGAAGTGTACCTATGATAAAAATTACAGACCTCTACATGCTTTGTAAGTAGGAAAACCTGCAAAATCGGCAGTGTATCAAATACTTGTTCTCCACACTGTACAGTGGGGGAAAAAAGTATTTAGTCAGCCACCAATTGTGCAAGTTCTCCCACTTAAAAATATGAGAGAGGCCTGTAATTTTCATCATAGGTAAACGTCAACTATGACAGACAAATTGAGAAATGTTTTTCCAGAAAATCACATTGTAGGATTTTTAATGAATTTATTTGCAAATTATGGTGGAAAATAAGTATTTGGTCACCTACAAACAAGCAAGATATCTGGCTCTCACAGACCTGTAACTTCTTCTTTAAGAGGCTCCTCTGTCCTCCACTCGTTACCTGTATTAATGGCACCTGTATGAACTTGTTATCAGTATAAAAGACACCTGTCCACAACCTCAAACAGTCACACTCCAAACTCCACTATGGCCAAGACCAAAGAGCTGTCAAAGGACACCAGAAACAAAATTGTAGACCTGCACCAGGCTGGGAAGACTGAATCTGCAATAGGTAAGCAGCTTGGTTTGAAGAAATCAACTGTGGGAGCAATTATTAGGAAATAGAAGACATACAAGACCACTGATAATCTCCCTCGATCTGGGGCTCCACACAAGATCTCACCACCAAAAATCCCAGAACCACATGGGGGGACCTAGTGAATGACCTGCAGAGAGCTGGGACCAAAGTAACAAAGCCTACCATCAGTAACACACTACGCCGCCAGGGACTCAAATCCTGCAGTGCCAGACGTGTCCCCCTGCTTAAGCCAGTACATGTCCAGGCCCGTCTGAAGTTTGCTAGAGTGCATTTAGATGATCCAGAAGAGGATTGGGAGAATGTCATATGGTCAGATGAAACCAAGATAGAACTTTTTGGTAAAAACTCAACTCGTCTTTGTTTGGAGGACAAAGAATGCTGAGTTGCATCCAAAGAACACCATACCTAATGTGAAGCATGGGGGTGGAAACATCATGCTTTGGGGCTGTTTTTCTGCAAAGGGACCAGGACGACTGATCCGTGTAAAGGAAAGAATGAATGGGGCCATGTATCGTGAGATTTTGAGTGAAAACCTCCTTCCATCAGCAAGGGCATTGAAGATGAAACGTGGCTGGGTCTTTCAGCATGACAATGATCCCAAACACACCGCCGGGGCAACAAAGGAGTGGCTTCGTAAGAAGCATTTCAAGGTCCTGGAGTGGCCTAGCCAGTCTCCAGATCTCAACCCCATAGAAAATCTTTGGTGGGAGTTGAAAGTCTGTGTTGCTCAGCTACAGCCCCAAAACATCACTGCTCTAGAGGAGATCTGCATGGAGGAATGGGCCAAAATACCAGCAACAGTGTGTGAAAACCTTGTGAAGACTTACAGAAAACGTTTGACCTGTGTCATTGCCAACAAAGGGTATATAGCAAAGTATTGAGAAACTTTTGTTATTGACCAAATACTTATTTTCCACCATAATTTGCAAATAAATTCATAAAAAATCCTACAATGTGATTTTCTGTCACAGTTCCCTCAGCCAGAACCCAGAAGCAGACCAGGACAAGGAGAGTTGAACGAAGGTGAGGGTTTATTTAGATACAACCAAAGGTGCAGAATAATCCAGGGACAGAGCGGGCGGCGTGGATGAGTAGTTGGGGGTGCAGCACAAGGTCCAGTGATGGCTCGGCAGCCGCCGACCATCAGGCAGAGGTGGGGTGAAGGTTCCGGACGTGTGACTGCAGGTGGAACAAAAACGGAGGTAAGGACACAAAAACTCAACAAAGTACAAAACAACAAAACTCACGCAAGAAACTCTAAACTGATACACAGAACACCTACTGTTCAT